>NC_082640.1:109192216-109498882 GCF_028023285.1 Balaenoptera ricei
GCATAGGAAACAATCAACATAGTGAAAAGGCAAACTATGGAATAGCAGGAAATATTTGCAAACCATATATCTAATAATGGGTACATTTCCAAAACATATAAGGAATTCCTACAACTCAAAGGCAAAGAAATTAGTAACCTGAATTTAAAAGGTCTAAAGACTTAAATAGACATTTCTTCAAGGAAGATACACAAATGACCAACAGGTAATGTCACTAATCATCAAGGAAATGCAAATCAAAGTCACAGTGAGATACCACCTCATGCCTATTAAGATGGCCATTTAAAGAAAAGGACGACAAATGTTGACAAGAATGTGGAAAAGTTGGAACCCTTGTACACTGGGTTAATGGGAATGCAAAATGGTATTCATATGGAAAACAAATGAAGGTTCCTCAAAAAAATAAAAATAGAAATACCATATGGTTCAGCAATCCCACTCTGGGTATTTATCCATAAGAATGGAAATCTTGAAGAGATATTAGCACTCTCATGTTCCACAGTAGCCAATATGTGGAATCAACCTAATTGTCCATTGATGGATGCATGGATAACAAACATGTGGTGCATACATACAATAGCATATTATTCAGCCTTTTAAAAAAAGAAAATCCTGCAATATGCAACACAATATGGATGAACCTTGAAGACATTATGCTAAGTGAAATAAGTCATTCATAGAAGGTCAAATATTGGGTGATTCCAGTTATATGAAGTATCTAAAATAATCAAACTCATAGAAGCAGAAAGGAGAACGTTGGTTGCCAGAGGCTGGCAGGAAGGAGAAATGAGGTGTTGCTAATCAACAGGTACAAATTTCCAGTTATACAAGATAAATAACTTCTATAGATCTGCTGTACAACATTGTGCCTATAGATAACAATGCTATATTGTACACTTAAAAATTGCACACTTAACAGTACTGTTAAGAGGGTAGATCTCATGCTACATGGTCTTACCACAATACTATAAAAAAGTTTTAATATAAATCTGATTACATAATTCAGTACTTTACATTAAGTTGAGGATAAAATCCAAGCTCTTCACTGTGGTCTATGAGCACTATATGATAGAACCCATCTCCCTCATCTCCTGTCATTCTCTCCCTTTTCCCCATTCTCCAGCCACACTATCTTTTACTTATGTCCATCCAGCATACCAAGCTTATTCTTGTTTGATGTTGCCTCTGAATGTCTGGCTCCTTTTTCATCAGATTATCTTTTATGAGTCCATCCCTGACTATCTTATTGAGTACTATTTCAACTCACCCCTCACTCCAGCTCCTTTCTTACCCACCCTGATTCTAGACCAGTGATGATGACTTGAAGCTAGCTTTGTCAGTTACCTTGGCAAATATCATCATAGTAGCTAACATTTATTGAGCTTTTACGAGTTATGTGCCAAAACTATTCTTAAGGTTTCACATGAATTCTACTTCCCACAATAATCCTGTGAGATAGATGGTATTATTATTCTCTCTTTACAGATGAGAAAACCAAAGCACAGAAAGGATAAATAACTAACTAGGAACTGGCAAAACCAAATTTTGAACACAGGTTTTCTGGCTCTTTACCACTACCCTGTGCTGCTTTCTGTGTAGTAGGGTGAACGATGCCATGTAGTCAGGAGAGTCTTTGGGGGGTTTGAAGACTAACATGATTACAGAAAGGTAAAACCACTTGAGGACAAAGGCCAGAAACAGCATAGGTGAATCACCACTACTGATTATGGACAGAAAAAAGCAGAGCCTGGCACCAGCCAAGATGAAAATATAGGTCAACTGGTGATAAGTCAATTTAAGTGCAGATAGAAGGATGAAAGCAGAGGCAGGCATGAAGGCTGCCGGGCAAGCTGAGCTCTTGTTTGTGGGTTCAGCTCTAGGCTCTTTTTTCATGCTGTACTTCTTTTCTCGGTAATCTCATCCATACATATGACTTCAGTTACCACTTATGTATATACAGATGACTCACAAATTTATCTCCTTAGTCTAGATCATTCCTTAGAGCTCCAGACTTTTTTATTGAAGTATAGTTGATTTACAATGTTGTGTTAATTTCTGTACAGCAAAGTGACTCAGTTATATATATGTATATTCTTTTCCATATTCTTTTCCATTATAGTTTATCACAGGATATTAAATATACTTCCCTGTGCTATACAGTAGGACCTTGTTATTTATCCATCCTATATATAATAGTTTGCCTCTGCTAATCCCAAAGTCCCAATCCTTCCCTTTCCTTCCCTACCCTCCCTCCCCCTTGGCAATCACAAGTCTGTTCTCTGTATCTGTGAGTCTGTTTTTGTTTTGTAGATATGTTGATTTGTGTTGTATTTTAGATTCCACATGTAAGTGATATCATATGGTATTTGTCTCTTTCTGACTTACTTTGCTTAATATGATAATCTCTAGAGTCATCCATGTTGCTGCGAATGGCATTATTTCATTCTTTTTAATGGCTGAGTAGTATTCCACCACATCTTCTTTATCCATGCATCTGTTGATGGACATTTAGGCTGTTTCCATGCCTTGGCTATTGTAAGTAGTGCTGCTAAGAACATAGGGGTTCATGCATCTTTTCGATTTATAGTTTTGTCTGGGTATATGCCTAGGAGGGGGATTGCTGGATCCTATGGAGAGCTCCAGACTTTTTTTTTTTTTTTTTTTTTGTGGCTGCATTGGGTCTTTGTTGCTGCACGTGGGCTTTCTCTAGTTGCAGCAAGCGGGCTTCTCATTGCGGTGGCTTCTCTTGTTGCAGAGCACAGGCTCTAGGCACACAGGCTCAGTAGTTGTGGCTCATGGGCACTAGAGCACAGGCTCAGTAGTTGTAGAGCACAGGCTTAGTTGCTCCGCAGCATGTGGGATCTTCCCAGACCAGGGCTTGAACCCATATCCCCTGCATTGGCAGGCAGATTCCTAACCACTGCACCATCAGGGAGGCCCCAGCCTTTTATATCTAATGCCATTTTGTCATCTCTTCCCACATGTGTCAAGAGAAATCAAACTTAGCATGTCCAAACCACAATTCATGATTTTTCCCTTAAACCTTGGCCTCTTCCAATGTCCCTAAGTCGGTGACACACAAACACAAAACCTTGGTGACACTCTTCAAATCTCCCTTTTCCTTACTCTCATTTTTCATATCCAAATGTGATAGGATATCAAATGATCTTCTTCCTAAATATCTCTGCAATCCATTCACTTCTTGCCATTTCTCCCCAGAGTCTTAGTACAAACTCCCATCATTACTCACCCAGATTATGCTAGCAGCTTCCTCATTGGTCGTGGTATCACTCTGGCTCTCCAGCCAGAGTCATATTTTCTTAGAAGTGCATATTTGATAGTGTTGACACCTTTATTCCTTCTACATCGCTGCTCTTTCCACCTCAACCACACTGTCAGCTCCCATTCATTCATTCAACTACATTCTAGGAGCTGAATATGCAGCCCTGGTCTTATAGATTTATATTTTAATGGAGAAGCAGACATTAAATACACAAACAAATAGAATAATTTCCCATTCTACTAAGTACTGTGAGGAAAATAAATTAGGACACAGAGAGAGATAATAATTAGGAGAGGTGTCACTTTTGGGTTAGAGAGTCGGGAAAGTCTTTTCCCCAAGGATTAGCTGTGTGAAGATCTGGAGAAAGAGGCAGGAAGGAGCTGGGGTGGGGAGAGCATAGTGAGTGAGAAAGAAAATAGAGATAAGGTTGAAGAGGTAGGAGGTGGGGATAAGAGATGAAGAAAAAGGGATGATCTGGCACATATTCTGGAGGTAGAGCTAACAGAATTTGCTAATGGTTGGTAAAAGAAAGGTGGGAATTAAGGATGATGCCTAGATATTTGGCTTGACCATCAAATGAATGGTAGTCCTATAAATTGAGATAGGGAAGAGTAGAGAAGGAGCAGGTTTGGCGGGGGTGGGAGAAAACTGAGTTTTTGTTTCTGTTTTTGTTTTTTTTGGCTGGGGCAGCTAAACTTTACAATATCTGGTAGACATCCAAGTGGCTGTATCAAGCAGGTAAATAATTATATGAGTCAGGAGCTCAAGGGAGAGGGCAGGGCTATAGATATAAAACTGAAAGTCATAGCATTTAGATGGAGATTAAAATCTAGAAACTGAATAAAGTTACCTACAGAGAAAAGACAGAAAAGTAAAAGGGAGAGGGATCAAATCCTGAAGCACCCTTAATAAGATCAGTTAATCTCCTTTTATGGATGTCTATCTGTTAGAGATAAAAAGAAAATCCAAGTATGGTATCTCAGAAGTGAAGGAAGTACTTAAAGAATGAGGCGATGGGGAACAATAAAGAAGAATTAGGCAGCAGGACAGATGCTACTCTGAATAGAATAAGGTGAGGATGGGGAACTGACTTCTGGATTTGGCAAAATGGGGGTTGTTGAGAACTTAGACAAGACTGAATTCAACAGACTGGTGGAGAGAAAAGCCTGATAGCTATTGGTTAAAGTGCAAGTGGGAGAAGAGACAGTGGTTATAGACGACACTTTCAAAGATTTTTGCCATATAGAGGAACAGAAATAGGGCAGTTGCAAATTGGGGTCAAGAGATTACTGTTTTTCAGGTGGAAGTCACTGCAGCATATTTTTATGTTAATGGGTATAATCCAAATGAGAGGATAAAACTGAACACATAAGACAGATAAATAGTATTTTCAGAATCCAAGCCTTTGTGTTGGCAAGATGGATGGGAAATTTAAGTGGAGTGGTTAATCTTAAACAGAAGCAGGGATGATTCTATTGTGATCTAAGGGAAGGTGCAATATGCGGGCTCATCTCTTTGTAGATTTGGTACTGGGAAAATGAAATAAGAAGCCAGGTCATCAGCTTAGAGAAGATGAGGAATAAAATTGTCAGGAGAATGGGAAAGTTAAAATACTAGGGAAATGTAGTAGGACTGGGCAACAAGAAAGGCCTGCTTGAAATCTGTGATCATAAATTTAATGTGGTGCCTGCCTGCACAATCATGTGTTTTTCTCCAGCAACATTCAGCAGCTTGGATGGTGGCACAAAGCAGTTGGAGAGTTGGGTGTAGTTTTTGGGGTTTTGACAAAAAAATAAAACTGAGTAGCAAAGGGCAAAGGAGTTAAAGGTATGATGAAAGTAATAGAGCCTGGAATCTGAGACAGGCAAGGAGGGATGAGAGCATATGAAGGGGGAAGTAGGAGTACAGTAAAAAGTGGTAGAGTCAGTGAATTGGAAAGTCTTCTAAAAAATCTAGAAGGAGGAGACTGGAACAAGTAAACTCTAAAGTTAGAAGGTGGTAGTTAGCAAATGGGATGTTTAAAATCAAGATTTTGAAAGTAATTTGGTTATTGGTGATGACAAAGTTGGTCAGTGTTTTTCACACTTTTTGGACTGGACACAGTAAATAATATGATTTTCAAAGCAACTTAGAATGCTCATATGTATATGACATGTAACTGAAAGAAATGTTTATGAAACAATGTTTACCTTACTTAATGTAATAAGCTAATATTTTAAAATCTAATCTATGTTATACTTAAAAGAAAAAAAACTGTTTATAACTCATTAAATCAAATCAAAGATTATTTATTTTTATGATTACTAATGGACCAAAACTTGTAGTTTTGTAAACACATTAGAGTCTACATTAGAGTTTGTACTCTAATGACCCCAGGAATGGGTAGTTAAGGTGGAGTGGGGACACAGGTTGTTGGAAATGTACGATTCAGACCCCTGAGAGTCCACAGGCAGATGGATTATCTGTCTCAACATGGAAGCCACCAAGGATGACAGGAGTAATGGCACAGTGGAAGACAGTGAAATAGATGCTCTCTTAGTCCATGAATGAGTTCGGTGATAAGGTGATAGGTGCTTGACGATATAAAGTAGGGGAAGTGGTGATACAGTCTGCTGGTGGTTTGTGCTTCTAAGAGGCCATAGGTTTTAAGGAACTGGAAAGGACACACCAGCCCCAAGTCCTAGAGTGTGGGGTGGGAAAGAAAAAAAGAGCTCCATTTTGAAAGCCTCAGGGGAAGATGTGGACTTGGAATATAGCCTGGTTTCACTGTGAGCAATAAGGTGAAGAGAAATTTGAGAGAAGGGATAGTGGATATGGGGAATTTTATTGCTGTGAGATGGTTTGGGCCTTCTGTAGGGCCCAGGGGGAGGCTTTGGGAGGTCAGAGATGGGTGGGAGATGGAGTCAAATGAAAATGACTCGGGAGGCTTGGACTGAAATGAACATGGATCTGATTATTCTTGATGATAATGTAGGGAGAGGTGGGAGGTCAGTCTATATGACCTCCCTGACCAGACTCTTACAGCACCTTGCACCTCACCTTTAATCTATTTATCCATGTGTCACAACTGCAGTTTTACCCCTATCTGTGGGATTGTTGTATCAAACTTGACTCCTTTACTAGACTAAGCTCCATACAAAAGGGACTATACCTGCTTTTGTTCACTATTGTATCTCAAGCACAGTGTATGGCATATAGCAGGTACTCAGCAATGATAAATTGAATTAATGAAATCAGAGCTAGAAGATGTTGATGACCAAAAAAGGCTGGGGGATAGGAGTGAAGCAGTACAAAGGGAGCTAAAGAGAACCAACAGGAGATACTGTTGAATTTGCAAGGAGGACATCTTGCTGCAATTAGTGAGGCTCCTTTTGAAGGTTTACAGCTCAATCCTCATGGACATAACCTAGCCGATCTTGAAGGGACAATACTGTGAACCTAGTGTCTGAAGGCAGAGAACTATCTAAAGACTATATTAATTACCAATAATCACCAGAGGGGTTGTTAGATGGAAATTTGAGGGGAAAAGAAAAATCTAGAGACAACTTCAAAGATAACTCCTGTAAGAACCTAGTCCTGACTAAGGAAATAACAACTGTTTCAGTTCTGTAAGTGTCTGAGGGGACAGGGTGCACCTAGGAGAGAGGAGGTGCTTTTGGCATGGGGTGGAGCGGGGTGAGAAGAATGAGAGAACAGGATAGAAAGTAGCATTGCAACGTTCTGAAGCCGGGAAGCAATGGGCCATATTTGGAATCGATTCAGGAACTGGGACACTTCAGGGAGTGTGGCCATGCCAAAGACAGTTATTTGGGAAAGACAGAGTTGGTCAAGTTGGAGCAAATGATTTACCTACCTGGGTTGTGGGGCTCTCTCCTACCTGAGTAGGACTTGGAGTCTAGAGGTTGGAATGCCAAAGGTTTGTGGGAACTGTACTCTTCCCTTATGCTACCAAGTGTCACCCAAGACAAATATCATAAGACAGTAGTACAGAGTTAGCACATCTTTGACAAAAGTCATAACAAAGTTGAAGAATCACCTCCAGGGAAGATTTCATTCTGTTTCCATTTTAGTTTTGTACCGGTCAGGAACAGCGTTACATTCCTTTCACACCCACCCCCTCTGTGCATTCATAGTGCATACTCTTCATTTTTCTTGTTAAGACCTGTGTGTGAGAAGTGATTTTTTTTCCTTACTGGATCATCATTCAATAGCAGAGTAGGAGACCTCTGAGCAATCACTGAGTTTCATCTTTCTGTCACAGAGGAATTCAGTGACTCACCTTTTGCAACTGCATTAACTCCTTCAGGCCAAGAGGCCACTGGCCAGCATTTTGGAGGAAGTAATTTACTAAATGGTGCCTTTGTGGCCAGAAAGGCTTAACACACATAGAAGAGAGAAACCACAAATTCCATTTCTTCTCTTCAGAGTGTTGGAAACAATTAAGATTAATTATGTGTTTTTGTGTGGAAGAGATGATATGAATTTCAATGGCATATAGAAAAAAAAAAAGATAAACCTATTTTTTAAGGGAAATAATTCCAGTTTAGGTCCATTATAGCTACACAATATCATTATGAGATATGAGAAGGCGATAACTAAATTATTCATATTATAATTTTATTTGTATTCTATTCCTTATTTTTCCTGTAAAATGTCCCTATTTGTTATTAAAACTAGCATGTTTTGTAAAGAGATTTATGTTAATTACACAGAAAGATGCCTTGCTTAACAGCAAATTCTATAGTGAATTTCAGGGTTTTTTAATGTGTGATTTCTATGGTGTAGAATATTTCATGCTAATGGTTCATGCCATCTATATATTTAGTGATCTTTGAGCCCCATGTTCATTATTATGGTTATAGCTGTACCCAAATGGCAACATATTATTAAAATATGAAGCACTGATAGAAGAAACTAGATATAATTATGCTTGTAAGGAAAACAAATCTTCTCAGAGTTTTTAGAAAACAAAATAATACCTTTAAAATGTTGTACTCAAAGTAAACACATTATGACAGATGACAAATACCAGGTTTTCAAAAAAGAAGGAGAGAGACTGAACACAGTATCAAAGGCCATCTCAAAAAATTCGCTCACTTCAAAAAACTGTACTTTTTTAATAGGAGGTTTCCCAGAATTTTCTTTTGATAGATTTGAAATGTTTTATTATACAAATGAATAAACATAGTCATTGTTATTTCAGCAAAATCTGAAGTCCTACCACTGGGGAGTGTCATTCCTAGCTTTGTGCTATTAACTTTTAGCCCAGTAGGTCTATTTCTGTGTCATGAAGGCTAGGAGCCTGAAAAAATAATGAAAACTCGTTCCTGTCACCAGCTGAATCAGTTCCATTATCATAATAGTGCTAACAGTTCAGGGAGAAAAACAGGTATCAAATACTCTCATATCAGGCTGCAGAAAGATCTTGTCTTACAAAAGAGACCCAGACATGGAGGGCTGAGCTTAAGCTAAATGTCCTATAGACTGACCAAGAGTTGATCATTCATCTACTGAATTTCTCTAGAAGGGGATATATTCATCATTGTTTAGGACCAGATAGACAATTTACATTCACAGTATATTTTTAATGTAATAATGGCTTAATAACACTGCCAGATGTTTGCAAAGTATGTTTACTTTGGATACAACTAAAAGGAAATATATTTTTAGCACGGTAATCTTTTTGCCTAAGTATATTTTTATTAAAATAATTATTTATTTATAGAAATGTGTTTTGGGATTGCATGAATATTTGAATGTTTGAACTTTTAACACTAGTACTCTTTTTTTTTTTTTGGCTGCATTGGGTCTTCGTTGCTACGCGTGAGCTTTCTCTAGTTCTGGGGAGCGGGGGCCACTCTTTGTTGTGGTGTGTGAGCTTCTCATTGCAGTGACTTCTCTTGTTGCAGAGCATAGGCTCTAGGCACGCAGGCTCAGTAGTTGTGGCTCGCGGGCTCTACAGTGCAGGCTCAGTAGTTGTGGCGCACGGGCTTAGTTGCTCTGCGGCATGTGGGATCTTCCCAGACCAGGGCTCGAACCCATGTCCCCTGTATTGGCAGGCGGATTCTTAACCACTGCACCACCAGGGAAGCCCTAGTACTCCTTTGAAGGCTTAGTTCTGAAAGCTTTCTGAGAAAGGGAAAAAGTGCTTATATGAGGAAGCACGTAAGCTGGTAATGAATCAAGTAGTAGGGGAAAGGGGTGGCGATTGCTGAGGTCAGAAAAAAAGAGTGAGCAAAGAGAATTGAACAAAATCACAAGAAAAACAACAGTGGTATATGAAATCAGAAATAAAGAAGTGAAGACTATCTCAGAAGAAAAGAAAAAATAAGACCCAGGAAAAAAAAATGTACGTATCATAAAAAGTTACCACCCTGACAGCATGATTCCCATTAAGCTCTACCCAAACACCTTTCTTCGTATCTGTCTGGTCATTCATAAACAGACAAGGCTGAGCTATCTGCCTTAAGCCCTAAGGTATTACAACATCATCTTTTGTAGCTGGGATGCTGGAAGTAAATCCTGGAAAATTGGGAGGGACTGCGAACATTAAGAGTTTATAAGAAAACTTCTGCCACTTACCCTCCATTAGGTCATAAGAATATCTTATCCAAATAAGCAGAAAATATGGAAGAAGAGCCAAAAATTTAAAAATTACAGGATTTATACATAAAAACAATTTAAGAGTGTGATATTGTGGAGTTTTATCATAACATAAAAATCTATAGGCTGAACTGTGTGAGAATATTGTGCTTCCCTTGTTATTGTTTACCTAACCAGTGTTTAACATTTTTCCTACTCATTGTTGATTGTCAGGTCATAGGCATGTAGGTTTTTATTTTAAATTACTATCAAATTGTAAAGACAAAACACAATGTCAGTGAGGTGATTTTCTGTAACTCCTGGTTTCACTTCTTTGAGGAATAAGTTAATTCTCTGCTAATGGTTTTGGAGCCTAGGTAAGCAACTTCCCCTATTGCCTGTAAGTAACTTACATAATGGACATTGTTTCTTTTAGACACATTTGACTTGTGTTGGGAACTTTTAATGAAAACTACCTGAGAATGGGATGAGTTTAATTATTTCTTTTGCCTTCTGAAATCCATTGTAATTGATTAGCGGGGATTATACTGCTACCAAAGAAACAAATAAAAAATACCATGTATCATATAAACCAGAAGTGAAAAACACCCCAGCCTTCTAGTGACCAACACTATGGCATGCACAAAGGGCGATGCATTAGGTGGCGGAGGGAGGGACGGAAGTGGATAATTATTTGTAGCAATGCTTTTACTGTTGTTCGAATGAGACAGACTAACAGTGGCAGCAGTCATTTTGCTGAATCAAAGTCCATGTTAGTCGCATTATACACTGCCACAAAAGGTTGTTAAGGCTGGTATTAGCATGTACCACTGAGGACATTGGAAGGACTCGATCTGTCACACTAAATCGCCTTCTTGCCCTCAACCATTGAAGTCTCCAGCTCCTCTGACATGTTCTTTCATTAATGGCCTGGCCTTGACAACTGATCCTAATTGCCTCTGAACCACACTTCATGTATTATTGGTGTCTGCCTGCCCTGGTTCATGTCAACAAGCCACAGCATGCACAGGGTGTGCCCAGTGCCTTTGCTGAAGTCACGCTCACATTGTCTATTCCTCTGAGGGGTCTGGGTCTCACTGGGAGTAAAGTAGAAAGCTAAAGATCCTCCTGTCTCTTCTTAGTAATACTTTCCTGTCATTTTGTGCTGTGTGCTATGAAGCTTCTATACGGACCCACTAAAACATTAAACCAGTAAGGCAGCATTTTATTAAAGCAGAGATATAAATGCTGACTTAAATTTGCCCTTACTTCAGTAACTAGTAAAACGTGTGTTTATTGTAAAATCCTTTTTCTACCTTAGATAGTACAGTTTACATTCTTTCTTCCTTGATTATGCATAGCAATTTCAATTTGATACATGATAATGGCCAAAAAAGGTCTATAATATTATGTAGTTTCCAGGTGGAATTACACATGAGACCATAATTCCCCAAAAGTAAATTATTGAAGGTTTGAATAGGATATTTTACTCCTAACACTTATCAACAGATTTGTATTTACTGCATTTTCTAGAAGTAGTTAGAATAATCAATTTTAGTGCATTACATGTATTTAAAAGTCTTTATTTTGTTCTGACATTTTCAGAAGATACTCATAAATACAGCTTAGATGTATTTTAATTTACTATTCTATAAGGTGATTTATATGCAGTGAAATACTTTAAAATCTGAAACATAACATTAGAAATGCTCAAGATATTTACCTTTTTTTTTTTTTTTTTGGCGGGGTGGGGGAAGTGTCTCTGCAATTTAAAATTTACCTCATTCCTGTGACAATTTTTTACAATCACATCTCCAAACAATAATATGAGATTCTTTCAATCTTTTCATCCTTTTTTATTTATTGAAGACAGTTTTCTGGTGAGCCTTTTAAGCATGCAAGTTCTACCCATTATCATAAAAAATAAATCATAGAAGCTCTTCCGTGCTAGGTATCATTTAGCCTAATCTAGACAGTGACATTTGGGCCACTAACAGCATAATCATGGTTATTGCTACAAATTGCTCCATGTTTGAGTTTTAATGTTATAAGTAAATTATGCCACTGGATAAAATATATGTTTCTTTGGGAATTAAACATGTTTATTTCAGCAATGCGGTCATAGAATATCACATAGACTTTAGACTTCTTTCATGTAGTAATACTGCCACCTTCTGAAGCACAGAGGGATTGTCCTCAAGGTTAGCTGTCTGACTCTTAAGACTTCTCAGGTGGCCATTTGCAGTGACCCAGCAGCAGAAAAACTTCCAATCAAAAGCATTCCAGTCTAGAAACTGTCTGATTTTTTAAAATGATAAGTTTGATCTTAACTCTTCATTTTAAATAGCTAAAAATGAATAGAGTATCCAACAGTCAGTAAAAATGTTTTCTCTTTTCATTTTACCACCAAATGCCTTTTATTTTCTGGACTTGAGAACTATCTTGATTGGTGATTATGTATTTTTCCTGTAAGACAGCTCAGTTGATATGAAGTTAATAATTCTCGTATGGAAGTTACACAGCAAGAGCAGTTGCCTGGCAGAAGTGAGGCAGTGGTGGCCACAGCTGGGGTTGTGAGAAGGGGATGGCAAATGTTGTTTTCCTATCATTCAATCAGACAGTATGCCCTTCAGCAGAACAGCAAGCCCTCCTGATTCTTTAGAATTAGTGAGATTAGCATGAAGCACGTAATGCAGGATGATGGAATTTGTCATAATTTGCATTGTCCTGGAAAAATGCGGGTTGATAGAGCGATGCATCTTGGAGCATGTCATGTCCCACGGGCAGGTCACAGAGGAAGCTTGGCAGAAATAATTTTATGATATGTGCATCAGTCGCAAATGCTTCATAAACGATTTGTCAAAATAAAATAAAATACATAGGAAGAGGTTAGAAAGGTAGAGAAAGTAGGGTCATTGCGGAAGCATCTCAAAGAACTGGATAGGCCATCCTCTGGTATCGGCAGGCATTTTCAGTGAATAAATGAAAAGATGCAGAATGATTGACTTCACTCTTTTTTCAGTTTGACATTACTAAAGCCTTACTGGTAAGTCTTTCCTTTCTCCCTGGTCTAGGAGTCAGATCTTGGAAAATACCTCTGTGTTTCTGCAAAGCTTATTGATGGAAGCCCCTTACAGAAATTATCAAATACAGCCACATTAAGAAAGGTTATCTGAGAGATTGCTTCTGACCTTGATAATGTTCCCAAACTGCAGATAGGAAAGGATAATCGGCATGTAGTTGACAAAACGAACATGACAGTGTTACTTATCTGCAGCAGCATTTCTGGAAATGGGCATGTAGAACTCAGACAGGCAAGGAGAGCATGCTTATTTAGCATAGCAGTGCAAGAAGGAAAGGTCCAATGTCAGGAACTGTCCGTGGTTTATTTATGGAGCACCTAACAGTGATGCCACTGTCTTTGATATTTAGGAATTTCTTCAACCCAAGAACATTATAACTAGTGTTTGCAGGTTATATTGTTTATCATTCCAATATCTGCTTCTACTTCACAGAGACATTTTGCCATGTCTCCTTTATTTGTCTTTCTTTATACATTTCAAACAAAAGATTAATGCTGGCAGTTCAGTAACACTGATCTTTTATGACAGTTGAACATTTGTGGGTTGAGGGTCTAATAAGAAAAAAATTTTTTAAGTAAGGAGTTTAAGGAAAATGAAAAAAAAATCACTTGTGAGGATCAGGCTTATAATAAAAATGTTTCTTCTTACTACAGTGTTAGATAGGAAGAGTACTCATTTTCTCAGATGGTTATAATTGTGGAATTAGGTTTTACGAAAACTAAAATTACCTCAGGGCACAGCTCAACATGAATAAATCTTTCAACACCCAGTATCGGGAAACATGATACATATGAAACTAATAATGCCCTACAATTACAAGTAGATCAAGAAGAACTGTGTGAAGTTTTTAAAAAGTATTATTTATTGAGTTCTATAACATGAAAGTGACTCTGAATAATTGTTAGTTCAGACCATTTTAAATCATTTGTTGTTTGTAAAATAATAGCCCTCTATATAACCTTCATATGTTTTAAAGCTTGCCCTCCTGTCTGTATTCTTCAAAACTGATTGCTTTCAAACAAACTGTTTTAATAATCAGAGATAATAACTGCTTTATGGTCCCAACTGTCCAAAGGTAGGTTTTTTTGTGAACATTTGTTTCTCTAATGTATCATCTCTTGACTCATAAAAAATTTTTTTTAATGAAGCCTGTTTGCTGGGTTGTAACATTTCAGCCCAAATTTCAGCATCGTGCCCATAAGTAGATATCCTGTACAATATTTGGTGCATTTGGAGTTGGGATTGTAGACTCCATTTTTATTGTCTATGCCACATTTTAACTACTTTTTCCATTATCTTCTTTTCGATGGAGACTACTGTGAAAAAAAAAAAAAAAGGCACCTGTTGCTTCTGCGAAATTTCTTTCCTTGCAGGAAATGTGCTTGCAGTGCCCAATAGTTTGCCTAGATTAGAACTTCTTCAGCGTTTTCCCCTAAATGTCAAAGCCATAGTACTCTTACATAACCTTCAGAGGAGAAACCAACAAACAAAAAAGCAAAGAAATTATTAGCTTTCTTTGCAGAATATTATGACAAATGATGAAAAACTTTTTCAAATATGTATGTTTCACCACCCACCTCCCAAAATTTTTAATAAAATAAGAGTTTTAATTATATTTTTCATATAAAGTTTTCTAAATTGATTAACCAGCGTAATGCAATAGATAGATCAAATTTTGCAGTATTTTTAAGCTTTATTCTGCAGTATTTTTAAGCTTTATTCTGTTGCTCTACCTAGTGACCACTAACCTAGCAGTGCTAGTTTAACTCCGCTGTCTTATGAACTGTTTATTCAGTCATTCGTTCACTCAGTCAGTATACTCTCCTACTATTTATGGTGCCTCCTCTGTGTCCTATGAAGGATACCATGCTAGAGTTTATTTCCCAGAGAGATAGAGTGAGCAGAGAAGGCCCAATCAGTGAATTTAACCAAGAAGTATTTACTGAGCAAAGCACTGCATCCAGAGTTAATGGCGTTGCCACTCTGCGAATGAGCCTCGGAAAATGAAGAGGTAGCTAAAGGAATTAGCTTATTAATGCGCTGTCATTACACCTGGACTCAATCCAGTTCTTGGTGCTTGCCTCGAAAATGCATTGTATTATCAAAGGATATGGTGATCGTCAAGTTAACAAAAGGATATCTAGTCTATGGTTCTCTGTCCACCTAGTCTGTGATGCAGCCCAAATCACTGGTTTATTTGAGAATGAAGTGATGTTTTTCCTGGTACAATTGACTTAAGGAAGATAACTACATTCATTTTCCATTCTACTTTCATTGACCTGTCTTCTCTAATACACTTAATGCCTCAAAGATTATTAATGGTGTTTGGATGCTTTTTCCATTTTGCCCTAGCTTCAATAGCTGCCCCTATTAACTCAATCATTTTAGAGTTGTCCTTTAGGATTCTCTATGGTGGGCAAGATGTCTCAAGGAAGAAAATCAAAGATAAAATGATGATTGAGTCAGCCAAGAATGTCATTGAGCCTGTGCCATAGAGATGTCTATTGTAGATATTTCAAGGTAGATAGGTAACTTCCTTAAATAAATGAGAATGTTAACTAAACCACTATCCACAGAATTTAAGGCTAAGTATTCATTTCTAAATATAAAGGAAACAGATTAAGTAATTACTTAATATTTATTGGATTTTTATATAAAAGTTATGTTTTAAAGAAAAATATTTGGTTACTATAAATTCTTTAAAAGTCGTTAGTAATGGGAAACAACTAAAAAATAATCAAGGCAAGGAATAAAATATGCTTATTTTAAATACAGTTTTCTTTTCACCACCAGGGTAGATATCTCTAATACATTTCAATGTATATAAGTTTTGGAGGCTCACCCAAGAATGTTCCTTTTGTATCTGTCATAAGTTTTAATACAAAAGTCATTGTACTTGTTTCTGGCTCAAACTTGCCATATAAGCTCTGAAGTCCTTTTACTAAGATTATGGGGAAAAGAAAGTGTTCCTTCCCTCACTTATTCTTACTTTTCCACCTTCACCATCCACCCCACCCAAAAAAAGTAAGGGTCTATTGCCTGTTATAAAATAATTTATAAAATGTATGTATAATTTATATTCTAAAATGTTTCTGAAGTTATAAAATAAAGCAATGTGTTCTCTCATTTTTTTTCTTCGTTAATTTTTAAACCACCATCTTTATTGCCCAGACAGTTTTTGCAGTCTATTAGTCCATGATGTAGACAGGCTCCTTGGAGCACTTCAGATAAGAATTTAGCAGAATGATAGTCATTTTACCTTAGGAGTAAAAAAAAAAGCATCACTTCATTTCCTTCACACACAGTAATTTTATCCCTCACAGATGCTTCGGAGGATGTCTTCTTACGTATACTATGTGGGAAATATATTATTTGTAAATATCTAGTAAGATCACACTGAACAATTTTTAGGGTGGGATGTCATCAAGCTCTCAAAATGTCTGAAAGTGCATGGCAGTTGATGAGTGACAATAGATGACAAAAGAAAAAAAACCACTAGTCTTACTGTGAAAGGTGATCAGATCACTCTTACAATGGAAAGCTTCCCTGTTGACAGAACAGAACTGTGTCCAGAAAAGAAACAGTGTTCCTAGGTCCTGTTAGCCCCTTGGAACTGGATTAAAACTCATGGATTCTAAAATGTATGCTTGATGAAATACTAAAGCATCTGAAATTACCACAGCACAGATAGAGCCTAAAGAATCACTAATGTAACTCTTGGAGAACTAGTTCTCCCTACTGTCAATTTATATTGCTATGGCATATATCTTATATACAGGTGTCAAAACTAGCTTTCCAAGGCATTAGAAGTTGTCTGGACTGTCTGCTCGAGTGCATGCATGTGCACAATGCTATATGCCCAATGAATATAGGTAGACCTTTCTTGCCAGAAATGGTGGCCAGTGGTTATACTTTAGGTTGAAAGTGTTTTGGTGTTGATGACGGGGTTCTATAGGATCTTACCCTGGAGTTGGAGGGGATGGATGGACCATAGGAGTCATGAGTCATTTAGGAGCACCAAGAAAAGTGGAGAGAGCTGGACCAGTAAAAGGAAGATACATGAAACTTGCTTCTGGCCAGGAAAGGGAGTTAATGTGATAATGTCAAGGCCAGGAAAAAGATGACATGCCCCTTAAAGGCTATACGGCTACTAGGAGAGAACATCCAGAATGTAAATGAGAACAATGAGTGAAGAAGGCTGGCTCCACTGGATAGCTGGACCATTCTTAACTGCAAGGTAGTTCAGATCTAATAAAGAAACTGGTCAGGGGCCAGGGGCAAAGCCATAGAGACTCAGTGTTGTCTTCATGCTAAGCTAAACATTTGTCATTTAATCCTCACAGCCATTCTTTCAGATGAATGTTATTGTTCGCATTTTCAGGTATAGAAACTGAGTTTCAGATAGGTTGTGTATTTTGTCCAGAAGCACATAGCTAGTAACTGGTGGAATAAGGGTGTGAATCTCAATTTTAGCTGACTTCAAATCTATGTTATTATCATACATTATTTTTCAAGTTTGGGAAAGAAGGAAACCAATAAAAAAGTAAAGACTAAGCCCCTTTAAAATCTATGTGCAGAAACTGCATCATGCCTTAGGAATAACAAATCAAATAAAGATCTGGAATATTAGTTTTTTATGAAGAGAGAACAGAAGATTTGGGGATTGTCTTGGAGAAGCAAGGACTAGTAAGATGAATTGAATAATATTATACTCTTGAATATTCTCTAAATCCTGAAGCATTTTCAAGAAAATAATACCAAAGTTGTTCTTTTATTAACTGAAGACAATATACAAGGAAATGATTTTAAGTGAAAACAAACAATAAAAAACCAGTTTGTGGCATGTGACAATATCTTAACCAAAGGGTATTGAAAGGCTGACATATGCTACCCAAAATATCTACAGTATATGTCTCTACTGTGCATTCCTCCTTAAGCTGTCTCGGCTCTTTGAGATTCTTTGCTTAGAATCTTTGCCTGACACTTACAGGCAAATAAGTGTTTTAGGAATGAACAGATAACTGAATGAATGAGAACTTTTCCTACCCAGCCTGGGAATTCATGAATGCCTTCCTAAAAGGGATGATACCTGAACAGTGGGCCGATTTTTTGGAAAGAAGAATGAAAATTGAGAGGTCATGACTTTGCTAAAAGCCGTAGAAAAGAAAATGACTTCCCTGCCTGCCAGCCGCCTGCTCAGGTCAAAAGGCATGTCTCCTCTAGGACATTTTAAATGACGCTAACAAATGTATTATTAGCACATGTTTTCTGAATTTAAAAAAATTATTTGGGGTCAAAGTATGTTAATGCATATTTAAATGACACTATTTAAATAATAGTTTTCAGGCAGTGTCTTTCTTGGGTCTTATGAGCTATTTGGGGGAATATACCTGATAAGTTTGTTTTAGAATGGGTTGATTATCTTTAAAGTTTTAAAAGAAAGTAGTGATGAAATTCACCCTTGAGATCTGTAAATAAGAGTTTGCTTAAGGGAACAAGACTTACGATGCCCTTTTGACTTTTACAAGATAGCTCACTCAGAATTGTAAATGAAGTGGTACAGATAGGCAATTGTTTGTCTATTTTAATATTATATTTGAAGACGCATTCATCAGTAGAAGGCATAGAATTATCTGTCCAACAGAGACCTAGAAGAGGTAACAAATTTTCTGTGATATCTGAGAGAACTTGAACTTTTTAAAAAACTGATGCTTTGCAATGAGAATTATGAATAAAATTGAGAGAACTCATGGGATTTGCATCCTCACTGAACATAACACAAAAGAGAAAAATAATTTTTACCTTACCTATTTAACAATGCCTTAGGTTTTATTACAGCATCTAGATATTTAAATTTGAGACTTGTGCCTTTATTTAATATGTTTAAGATACATTGGAAAATAGTTCTCCATAGCTATGAGAAATATAGAATAATCCAAATTTCATATTTGGATTATTACCACTGAGCCTGATGTGTACCTGCTGTGGTGTGCACAGCGCACACAACTCTGTGCTCTGGTCTCTGTTATCAGTGCATTTTCACTCTCTCTACCTTTTAAAAGTTTAGTCATTTTCAAGTTCCAGCTTAAATTCCATCTCTTCCATGATACTTTCATCCCAGCCATGAGCTACAAGGGACTTTTGTCTACCCTAACCTACAGTGTCGTTTATTGGTAAGACTCTTTGGTTATCAATTACAGAAGCCTACTTAGACTATTTAAGCAAACAGTAGGAAATATACTATGAGGATGCTGTACTATCTCCTAGAACCTCAAGGTAGGAATTGGCCAGCCCTCTGAAAATCACTAGGAGCTAGAACTAGAACCAGGAACTGAAACCAGAAAAATAATGATAGCAAAGGTTTATGTCGTGTGTTTGGTCTGCTTAGGCTGCTAGAGTAAAATACCATAGACAGGGCAGCTTAAACAACAGAAACTTCTCACAGTTATGGAGGCTGGGAAGTCCAAGATCTTAATACCAGCCAATTTGGTTTCTGGTGAAGTCTCTCTTCCTGACCAGAAGCAGCTTGCAAATAGCTGCTTTCCCTCTGTGTCCTCACATGCCTTTCCTCAGTGTATATACATGAAGGGAGAGAGAGAGAGAGAGAGAAAGAGGGAGAGAGAGATCTCCTTGTAAGGCCACCAGTCCTATCAGTCAAGGACTCCATCTTTATGGCCTCGTTTAACCTTAATTACCTGTTAAAAGTTTTAACTCTTAGATATAGTCACATTGGGGATTAAGACTGCAACACAGGAATTTTGGGAGAACACAAGTCAGTCCATAGCTTCTGACTCCCTAGGTACCAGGCCTTATTATAAGCACTTTACATATATTAGGTTATTTAATGCTCACAAGGATTCTATGAAGTAGGTACTATTATAAATAGATAAGCAGAGAAAGGTTAAGTAACTTGCCCAAGGTCACGTAGTTTATAAATGATGAAGCCACGTTTAAACATAGCTGTCTGGTTATAGAGTCCATGCCCTTGAACACTGAGCTAAACTTCCCCTCTGGAAGCCAACAGGACTCCCTCTGTCATCTGTCCTTCTATCTCAGTATTTGTTCATCTTGCAACATAGCTTCCTCTGCTTCTTCAGTCCACAGAGAGGAATATAGGCAGCCCTCAGCCCCAGAGTTTCCATTATACAGTTCTTTCAGGCCCCATCCCATATGTCTGAGCAAGAGAATTCTACTACCAATGTAGATCAGCTTTGCCCTGCATAGTACCTAACAATATTGATTAAAGAAGTAGAAAAACAGTCACTATGTGTTGCTGTTATGCTCAATATGTGTTGCACTAGTGGTCAAGATGGGTGAGTCATGCTCTGCCTGGGTTCACTCATCTTCTTTTTTTTTTTTTTTTTTTTTTATTTATTTATTTATTTATTTTTGGCTGTGTTGGGTCTTCGTTTCTGTGCGAGGGCCTTCTCTAGTTGTGGCAAGCGGGGGCCACTCTTCATCGCGGTGCGCGGGCCCCTCGCCATCGTGGCCTCTCCTGTTGCGGAGCACAGGCTCCAGACGCGCAGGCTCAGTAATTGTGGCTCACGGGCCCAGTTGCTCCGCGGCATGTGGGATCCTCCCAGACCAGGGCTCGAACCCGTGTCCCCCGCACTGGCAGGCAGACTCTCAACCACTGCGCCACCAGGGAAGCCCCACTCATCTTCTTTTACTGTTGTTCCCCCCTGAAATGGCACCTTGATTCAGATGCTTTCCTTTGAAGTGAGTTTAATTGTTGAGGGTGTTTTCATCGGATGCTTGTTTTATCTTCTTGCCTAAGGAAATATTTGCAAAAGATATGTTTTCTTTCTGCTTGTCTTCAAATTGTGAAAAGCAAGGGAGCCAACTGGAAAAAGAAAAAACAGGAAAGAGGGGTAATGCTTAGTTGTTTGTTTGGCTCAATTTACCTCTATTTGAATCCCTCTGCTCCTAAGGGAACTGTCTGTGGTTTGGGCAGCTTTGTGGGGATAAGGGTTAGCTCCACGATGTGAACGAAGTTTGTCTGAACTAACCCTTTTCAGGAAGGCCTTACATTTGGCTGATAGTGGTTTCATAGGCATGTTCATACCCCACCTCAACTTTCACTCCTTCTCTCTATCTGATCAGATAAAAACTAAAGAACAGGGATTTGTAGGTAGACAGTCTTGGCTTCAACCCCCACTTCTGCCATTATACAGGCGACGTGATCTCTGACAAGTTACTGAACTTCTCTGAGTCTGTTTACTGAGCTGTAGCATGGAAATGATGCTTATATCATAAAACTGCTATGGGAATTAAATGAAAATATATCTAAGTATTTTGTCTGTGTTAGAAGCTCAACAATAGTGGCTTTGTTTCCCAGTTTCTTTATTAAGAAAATATGACCGTAATAAAAATATGTGGTGAACTGGATCCTTCTAGGCAGTTGCCGTTCCCTACATGTGCAAGAGCGTTTTGAAGGAACAGTTAGTACCTCAGGATATCAAAGGGTATTTGAGAAACAATTGAAACTTTTCCTCGATGGCCTTAAAGAAATAAAATAGACAAAGTTTCCACTACTGTGGACCAAATGCATTGTCTAAAAGCTGTATAGAAATAACTACTGAAAAATAGCCATAACTGTATTATCAGCATACTACTACTTGAAGTACAGTTTTTGAAGGCTGGAAAAAATTTGTAACATTCCACCTCACCTACTTCCTTCCAGGATTTGGAAACCAAAGCCCAGATGTTTCTGTTCACCTTTGAAATTATCTTGCCTTTACCTTACTATACAAATAACAAAATAGCTAACAAGACTAGCAGGACGGGGTGCACTCTGTCCACAATATTGCTTCTCTGAAAATGACTTTCCACTTCAACATAACACAGACTGAAGATTATAGTGAGATTATAACAAGCTTTTATTTCCATTGTTTCTTTTTATTGCATATTTATTATTTTTCTAGTTGGTGCCAGTGAATAGAATTCTAACAGCTCTATGGATTATTACATCTTGTATTCCAGTTAACATTTTTAAGAATTTAACAACATACCCTTGATAATGTTTAAAAAATAAATACAGAAAATGAGGTCCTGAAACTCAATGAAATAAGTTTATTCTTACTGACTAATAAGTCTAAACAGCTCACTGGGTTGAAAGATTTCAGGGATTGTGTAGGTTCTCCCTACTCCTATAGATTTAGGCAGACCCTATAATCAGAACAATCAATAGCTAATAAATTTGGGAGAGTTCATAGGACAGCAGTGAAGAAAACAAGGAGTATAGGTCTTAAGGAATTGAAATCATTTAACTTAAGAATGACTTCAAGAATAATTAATAGTCTTCAAACATATGAAGGGGTTTCATTCAGGTGATCCTTACAATGTGCTCTCTACTTTCATAGGCTACAGGGAATGAGTCTGAATAGCAGCAAAGGACTTTGGGATTGATATGAAGGAGTTATTTTAAATGATGCATCAATATAATCATTTGCTAAGTGATTTATATAATCAAAAAGTGGTTTTCATGTTGATAACATCCATCTTGGCATTGTTTCACATGTAACCTACTTAATATTCCTTATTTTAATTGTATATCATTCTCCTTTACCTAACTAATGGCCTTTCCTTGGTCTCCTCCTACCTTATCAGCCTGGCTTTTTCTATCTTTTCCTCCTCATGTACCCTACCTGTGGTTACTCCCACAAAGTCCAGGTACTGGCCCTTTGTTCCTTTTTAGACCTTCTATTTATTTTTTTATACCCTCTATTAATTAGCCTATCTGTCCTTATGGTTCTATAGCATGACTTCATGTATAACTTTGTGCCTTCTAATATTGTGTTTCAGAAAAATACGGTATTAGAAGATATCCTGTAGTCACCTCACCTTCACTAAGTTTTTTCTACATCTCCCTTTAAAAAAAAAGGAAAAAAAAAGAGAGAGAGAGAGAGAAAGAGAAAAGACTCTCCTCTTTATTGCGTTCTCTCTTTTTTTTAATCATTGTTTTATTTTATTTTTTAAAAAATGTTTATTTATTTATTTTGGCTGCACTGGGTCTTCGTTGCGGCATGCAGGCTCAGTTGTGGCATGCATGCGGGATCTAGTTCTCTGACCAGGGGTCGAACGTGGGCCCCGTGCATTGGGAGCACAGAGTCCTATCCACTAGACCCCAAGGGAGGTCCCCCCAGTGTTCTCTTTAATGCTATAAAATCACCAGCCTTCCAGGCTTCCAAAAGAGGAGACTTCAAGTCATCTCTGCATATTTCATCATCACATCTATATCATATTTGCCACCACGTTCTGCCATTTTTTCCTTAATCATGCCTCTCAGATCTGCATTTCATCATCCTTCCTTCCATTGCCATCCTTATTACCTTAGATATATGCTACTGCAATTGTGTTCCATCTGGTCCACCTGTCTCCATCTCCCTTCTTCCTAATTCTTCCTGCAAATATGACTACAAAACTATTTTATTATTGATTCTCTACTGTTCAAAATCCCTTCAGTTTCTTTTAACATACTACATCAAGTTCAAATTATTTTGCCTAGCTTCTGTTAGATTGAATTGGTAACATTAAGATCCTGTTAGAGCATTGCCCTAAGAGACCCAGGAGTTTCCATATCCTGTCCTACCATTCACACCTTGCCCTCGTGAGGTTCTCAAGGGAAATAAATATACAAAGAGCAATGGCAAATGAGAACATGAGTTACATGTAATACTAGCAAGGTATGCAGAACCTCTAGATTATTCTAGAAAACTGATGAGCAGTTGGAGGTTTAGGCCTAAACCCAGCTTCTCCACACTGCAAAGGCCAGATATTGCCATAAACAAATCGCAGAATAAAGCCTGAGATAATAAGAATTCCTGGGAAGCTAAGTGCTGGTAGGATTGGGGAAGACAGGTAGAGACAGACAGACTGAGAGGCAGGAATAAGTACCTTTCTTGAGAAGGGCTTATCCTTCAGCCTGATGGGTGAGAAAATTAGCAGAGTGACAGAGAGAGAGTGCTGGTTGACCCAAGAGGAAGGCCTTAATTCTTTTACAGATGTAGTTTCAAGGGTAGAAGAAAAGCAGCAAAGAGCACCTGTACCCTTGTGTGTGACTTTTGGCACACATAAGTAAAAGTGGCCCAGTCCAGGTCAGGGCATCTGGCCCAATTCGATCAGCATCTCCTCCCTGCCCACTCACCACGGTTTACAAAGCTTTTTTTTTTTTTTTTTTTTTAATTTTATTTATTTATTTATTTATGGCTGTGTAGGGTCTTCGTTTCTGTGCGAGGGCTTTCTCTAGTTGCGGCAAGCGGGGGCCACTCTTCATCGTGGTGCGCGGGCCTCTCACTATCGCGGCCTCTCTTGTTGCGGAGCACAGGCTCCAGACGCGCAGGCTCAGTAGTTGTGGCTCACGGGCCCAGTTGCTCCGCGGCATGTGGGATCTTCCCAGACCAGGACTCGAACCCGTGTCCCCTGCATTGGCAGGCAGACTCTCAACCACTGCGCCACCAGGGAAGCCCCAACAAAGCTTTTTGAATCAAGCCCCCGGCAGCCTTAATTTTCATTGCTCTCTGTTTTGTTTTGTTTTCACTGCACTTTATACCATCCATGAACATTTCCACTTCCTGGATTGTTAACTTTTCATCTTTTCTTTATCCAGATCCTTACATTCTTTCAAGACCAGTTTGTGACTGACCTCTTCATTCAAATATTCTACTACCTCTCCCCACAGTGATTATAAATTCCTCTGAATATCTATGATTTTCATAATTATTTCTACCCAGTTTAGCATTTAACTGTCCTCTAACCATTTTATATATCTTAGTAAACCCCTTGAGTGCATGAACCTGCCAGGGAGGGGGAAATTTCCCCCCTACCTTTCTTGAGTTTTCTTGGTTGGTCAAATAAGAAATAGACACGGACAGATTCGTGGGAGAAAAAAAACAAAATTTAATTCATACGTACAGAGGTCTCATAGAAATAAGGCCTAAAGAAACGAACAAAGCAGGCAGATTTTAGACAAAGAAACAATAAATTTGTCAAGAACTAGTGAGACAAAGAAGTTTGGGTTTGGGGTAAATTAGTAAAGTAACAAGGTTTTTTTTATACAGCCTTCTCTATATAAGCAAATTCTTAAGGTATATTTATATGATACTGTTAAATAAAATCATAATGAAAGTATGTAGTCCGGTCTACCTCTATTAGGTATTTAACACCAACAAGGAATAATATTCAAAATATAACAATCATTATTGAACAGGCACTGACCGATCAGAATGGATTTTTGACTGGTACAGTATCAAATTTATATTAATCTATTGAAAGTACAAAATCCAGATAGTTCAGAACTAAAATAAAGTTTAATTCCTGCTTTGTCACAGATTAACAATGGGTCTGTAGCCATACCTTATATATCTTAACTGATTTTTTCATTATATCTACCTATAAACCAATGAAAGCCAATCAAGCTAATTTAATACTTAATCTGACAATGCTTTCTTTTCTCCCTCCTACAACCATAGCTCTCCTGTGTATGTATACTATAGTGTGATTGCCTATTCCGTACACTGTCTATTTCAAACTTTTGTAGACCCATAAGCATCATATTTGGGGTGTCGTGGTCCACAGTATATAATAAGCATCTCCATTGGCTACTCTCATAACTATGCATTTGGTACAATAGCAAACACCACTGAACAGCAGTCCATGCCTTTCATGATATAATGAAATGCTTTTGGATTACTTTTTATGTAGAAATTACTTTGGGCCTAGATGTTTTTATATTGCACATACTTTTACAAAAATATATTCCTTACATGTGTCCTGAAGTACTTGTATTCAGAGTCAACCAGTTGAAACAATAAACATGGACTATTGAGGTAGCCATCTACACTCTTCAACATTAACAAAGCAGTTTAGGTGTTCTGTTACATTATTTCAAAATACTGATAATGCCACAACTGTCATATGACAGCAACATAAAAGAAAGATTATGTTGGGTTTTTTTAACCTGTCAAGTAGTGAAAGTTAGTATTTGTAAACTGAACTCTAACATAGTATGGGGATAAGTGTGTATGTTTTTAAAGACAACAGATTAGTCTCAATCCAAAAGTGAAAGCTATGTAATTTTTTTAAAGACAGAGAGATGTCTTTCTGGGTGCTAACACCTTCAGAAGCTATTATCACAGTGTAGCAGAGAAGGACTATCTTGCAGATGGAGAGAGTGATGTTAAGATTCCCACCAGACCTTGTCCTTCTATGCCTTTTCCCCTGTGCAAAGGAATCTGTCAGATCTCATTCCTTTCTTTGAAGAAATGCCTAAAGAATGTCACTTCAGTCTGGCTACACTTAGGCATCATGTGGAAGATTGTGGATGCCTTCAAGAAAGAGACACATTCTGAAAAATGTAATTTAATTTAAGGATTACCAAAAGGAAGTTTTTTGGCTTTTTATGACTGGCTTGAAAGTTTACTGCTTTTTCATAATAATGCCTTCTCACATTTGTATTGTGCTTTTTCCTTTTTTAAAACACTTTAGAATTAAGTATCTTATTTGATTCTCATTATATTCTACATTTAATTTAAAGTTATCATGTTTATCGTCAAAAACAGTACTGTTTTTGTATTTTGTATTTTCTGACCACTAGAGCCTGTAGCGTAGGTTTGGTCATTTTTCTAGTAACCATGATAGATGATTTTTCACTGTGTGGACTACAGACAACATGACCCAGTCTAGAAGGGCATAATTGTTTCTCAATAATAATTATAAACATTGACATATACTTTCAATCATTTCTGAACGTTCAGGAGGATTCTCCAAACCCTTCTTTTCATGTTATGCTCATAATCAGATGATAGAGGCCAAATATCTCATCAAGGAAGTCTTCCCTGACCCCCAACAGAGCTAGATACTCTGCCTTTCTGCTCTCAGAACCCTTTGCACACAGTATTGGCATTATATTGGTGTCCCATTACGGTCCTGACTACGTTGTATTTATCTCTGTGTTCTCAGTACCTAGCTCAGTAAACGTTCATTGAATGAATACATGCACAAATGAATATGTGTGTTGTGCTTTGTTTTGTTAAACTGATACCTCGTGTAAAGGCCACTCCACATGACTATTGCTCTGTTCCCACCCACTGAGTCTGAGGGTAAGTTCAGCAACACGACTGGGACATGCAGGAGCTACTTAAGCTACTTAATTTCTTTGTTATCTACAATTAAAGTTAAAAATAGCAAACCTTTTTATTTTTCAAACAACACTTGTATACCTGTATTTCCTGAGAGTAAAAGAGAGTCCATTACGGTTTATGCATGGCCACAGGGTAATATAAAAAAGATATTAAAGTATTGGGTTAGGTCAGAGTGGAAACTTTAAATGCTATTTTGAGCAAAGCTTTGAAAATATTGAAAGGGAAGTGTGGCATTGCTTGTAGTAGGAAAAAGAAAAATTTAGGTGAAATAAATGTCAAATGAAATCTAATTTCTAATGAGCAGATAGTACTAAAGAAAACAAACAAAGCTTTATTCTTTATTTTTTATAAAGCATTGGAGAAACACACTGCATAAGTTCTTGAAGTAGATTTTTTCTCCTTGCTCTAGAGGAAAAAAGAAAACTGTAAGAAATACTTATTTTAATACTTGTATCCTTCCTTTAATCCTGAATTGTAAAATGAGACTTGATCCATATGAGTGAAAAGTCAGAATGGACTAGAAAAAAGGTCATTAAAAAATTATGAACTGTTATGTTCCATTTAAAATATTTTCTTGGTATTATCTTCTTATGAATTTAGAGAAAGTATGAAACAATCTTTCTAGAGTCAATTTATACCTTTAATATCCCCAGGTACCATAGTCTCAGTGGGGGTTTGTGAAGAGTAATGAAATGTTCATAAGAAGTCTGAGATCGCTGGATGAAGTGTGATCTATAGATAGAGTATTATTATTAGTTGGTATGATAAACTAGTGAATAAAATATTTTCCTTAGTTACAAAAGTAATGAGTTCAAATCCATTGAGCTATCTCTCTTCATTAGAAAGTTTTCATATCTTTTTTCCTTATCATGTCAAATAGAGATCTTACTTTTGGCACTTAATTATCCACCCTGAGCTGAAATTCCCCAAGACTCAGATATTTTAAAGGAGTATTCCTTATTCGAGGGTAAAATTTTAATTTTCTAATTATTTGTAAGGGCAAAATTTTGCATGATTTTCCCATTTTAGTTTTCTTCTTTAAGACATGTAGGCATGAGAGTAATCTAGTGGCAGACTCCTGGAAAGTATCTTGGTAAAGATCTCTCTAGAGGTTGGCAAGAAAAGAAAGAGGTATTTGTACAATTAGGAAGTAAAGAAAATTTTGCATAAATGGCTATTCATCAAGATTTCTAAAAAATCACTTAGAAAAATTTTTAAAGAATTAGGAAAAATTATGGGAATATTTTTTCTATTTTTCCAATTTTTCCAAAATTACTAGGAAAAGTTAATGTTGATTAAATGTATTCTGAGTCACTATTAGAATTAGAAATTTTTATGAAATGTGTTCATCTTATTTTTGAAGCACTTTGGAGATTACATGAAAAAATTTGGTATCACTTTTCAAATAGGAAATTTTAAGGGTGTTGACTAAAAAACAGTGCACAACCTGAGAACTGTGAGTTCAGTTTTATTTGGGGACTTATTGAGGACTGTAGCCTGGGAGACAGCCTCTCAAATAATCCCGAGGAACTGGTCCAAGGAGGTAGTGGGGAGGTCAGTGTATATATGATTTGGCAAAGGGGGTATGTGCAATCAAGCGCACATCTCAGTAGAAAGTTGCTGCTACTCACAAGGAGCAGATGTCTTCATTAATGATTTTAGTGCTTTTCTAGGTATGAGGAGATGCAAGAAACAGGGTTCATAAAATTCCCTCCTGAAATTATCTAACTATCTGAAGGCCTGTTCTGCTAGTTTTTCCCAGAGCACAGAGTGCCTCATTCCTGATCTGCATCCTGAATTCCTTTCAGGATGTGTTGGAGTCAACATCTGCAGTGGCTAGTGACCTAATTCTTGTAGAGCCAGATGGCAAGTAAGTGACATTCTTTAGTTGGCAAGGGGCTCTAGTAATAAATCTAATTTAAGTATCTAATGAAAGGAAAAAATGGTACAAATGTATATAAACTTATTGACTGTTGTAGAATCTTGAGCTATAAGTAGTCTTTCTAACATATTTATTAGTCGTTTTACATAAAACTCCCAGGATACTGAACACAGATAAGTGCAAGGGCCATACACAGTAGTTCTCAAGAAGACCCTTTATTATATGACTCCACCCTATATCACCTTTTATGTATACATGGTATTCACTTCTCTTTCACTACAGTAAGTTCAATGAAAACTTTTTTAATCCATGTTTTGGGTCACTTTAACTTAAAATTTTCATTCTTTTCTGTAATGCAAAGGAGGAGTTTTCTTTTTCCCTAACTTTCTAGATTTACTTTTCTACTTCATCCTGAGATATCGGTTTACTTAAGCCCTTCCATTATATATGTAAAGTTTATGCCTAATAATTTGAAGTAATTAAATCTGTATCTGTGACTATCAAGGTGGAACTACAGAATACTGGGAAATTATGCAGTGGCCTCTGCAAAAGATAGTCAACTTGAGAAACAGTCATCATGAATACAGGGCAAAACAAGATTTGAGAGGAGGGAAAAAATGCTTAAAGCCAACAAAGACTTCGAGGTAATACCGGATTTCAGATTAGCTGAATGTCTCTAGTTCTGCATGACAGCAAAGACAGTGGTGTGGTTATGGGCACCATGCTCGGAGGCACGCTTTATCGCTGAGCTGCATCAGGAAGGATAAAATTTCTCTATAAAAGCCTAGTTAAACTGCATAAGGAATGTATTTTGGGCATCCCATTCTAGAAAAAAACTAAGTCATCTGGGTAGGGGATGGGGCAAGAAGGTATGCAGAGGTGACTTCCAAGAGGAGATGATTTAATAGAATGTGGGCTTTGGTTTCTGGATTTCTTTTCATAAATCAGTAGTTAACCTGTGAATAACTATAAGGGTGGGTAGGTGTTAAAATATTATATATATAGAAAATATATAAAGTGAAAAGAATGACTTAGAGTTCTTCCAGAAAAAATATGAATATCGCTAAGTAACAGTTTTGCTGGAGTCCTCTACACATCATATTGATGTCCTTAGGCCCAGTGCATCCAGAAACAAAAACAAACAAACAAACAAAAAAGGATACTCTGAAGGAATTGAGAGGCTTTCTCAATTGTTGTTGTAAGGAAGTCTCCTCTTGAGATGGGGAAGGAGAAAAAAGGAACTAGGTAAAATAAATGAAAATTGGTATCATCAAAGCAAAAGTGAGTTGAGGAAACACTGTACAAAGCTACTTCATTTATCCTAAATTCAGAGGAAAAAATATTCCGTGTAAGTGAAGTATTTAGATTACTTATGTTATTTAAATATTTTAAATAAAAACTCTTTTAAAAATACATTTCACTTTACCCTGCATGATAAAAAGAATGTACTGAAGATTTTATTTGTTCTTAAAGATTTGTGGTCACATGAAGAATATTAATTATTTTATTCTAAAGCAGTTCTCCCAAAAGTGGTTGAGGTTAATAGGACCATTTATCCCTGCTTGGATTTCTGGGTATTTGTACTTGCTTTATGTAGCCCTTATATCCCCTCCCTGGCTACTAGTTTACCAGCTGTCGTTTCTTGTTATCATCCATGAGCCTGAGTCTAGTGACTTCCTCCCTGCTTCTTTCCAATTTGTTGCATCTAACTTGTTGTGGGCAGAAAAAACAGACAATAAGCTTGGTGTAGAGTAAGTTTTGAGGAAACATCTGAGAAACTATACTAAGATTGTGTAACTAAAGTAGAGTAAAGTAGAGTAAGTTTTGAGGAAACATCTGAGAAACTATACTAAGATTGTGTAAACTTAAGCATGTGACTCTTTTAGGACTGAGATTGGCTGCTTATTGCTTTTTTTTTGCAGGGAGGTTGGGGAGGAAGGAGGGAAGGACCTTGCTTCAAGGCTCTTGACTGCATTCTACATAGTAAACATCGTGGCATTACTTATTTCTGTATATCAGCTAACTTGTTCGAAATTGTCAGTGTATTCACTATTGCAAATGTAAAAGGGAGTTGTAGAGCATATTCTAGAAGAGATCCTGTGAAGCAGTGCTTCATAATTGAAATCTTATTATCTATGTTATATTACTTGTGAATAAATACTATCATTAATTACAGGAACTTATCCTTTCTTTATATGATACGTTATGTGTCAAAGACAGCACCTCCTCATGGGAAGTGCAGTATACATGCATAGTCATAGTTATATTTGTAGCAAAATCTCCACTTTGAATAATTCACACTTAAGCCAATAATTCTCTTCTGTCAGTTGCCCCATAGATTTTGAGAGAAGTGAGGCAAAAAGTATTGGCTTAAGCTTGCCTCTACAAAGATGTGATAGAAATTAGAACACAGCCTAATAGATTTCAAGCAGGGAAAGGGACAGAAGGATGATCACATAGGAGGAATCTTAAGGAAAAGAAGACTATGGAGTACTAGGGGCAGTAAATATATAAGGGAAGGTGAAAGGATTGGGGAGGTAAATAAAGTATACCATCAACTAGTGAAAACAAAGTCTTTATGAAACCCTGAGAAAGATAAATGTCCAAGTATTGGAGAAAGAAAAGAGTGAGAATGGTTCATAGAAAATTGAATTTCTATCTTGATAAGGGTTTATTGCTACATTAGCATATCTCTAAGCTTCCTGAGACAGCTTGGGATAGAAGAGGGACATTACTCCCTAAGCCTAGCTCTGTTCTAAAGAACCTTCTGGCCTTTAACTGACACTTAGCAGACACTTAACCCAGACTTCAGTTTTCTCACTAAAAAATGAAATGAAAAGTTTATATAGTGAAAATTTACATATTATATAACTAAATACTTCAGTATACATTTACATAATGAAAAATTATGAAATGAAAAGTTTAGACCAGATGATTTTTAATATCCTTTCCAACTCTAAAATTCTGTGATTTTCTGAGGAGCAGATTTTAGAGTATTGGCTTAGAATTTGTATAGCCAACTGATATCACTATCACAGTGTCTTTTTTCATGTCTTACACTAGTCTTTTACTCTTGTGGAAGCTGCCTTGTCCATGGTTCCCTTCGAAGAGACACTGTCCTGTCCATCTCTTTTACAGAGAAAGTTCTAACCTGCTCTTTGTGCAGAGTATGAGCCCCGCCCCTATCTCTCACACTATCAGTGACTTTTTGTCCAAGGCTCAAGGTCAGTTATTCCATCCGTCATCCAGTGACCTTATCAAATGGCTTGGCACAAACTAAGAGGTGACAAGAATAATCTCCTGCCCCAAAAGATATGGGTTGGCCTAGTATCAGACTGCTAAGGTAGAATGCATAAAAAGATGTCATAAAATAGGGGGAAGCATAATGTTGCATAGGAGAGCTAAAGTTGTAATCCATGAGAAACCAGAACCTAACAGGAAGAGAAGCTCTATGGAATGGTGGGTTACATGGCTGTTTGGAGAAGTTCCCTTTATTGCTTGTGTTTATGTTCTAAGGATAACACATTTAAATTATTTAGGAGTACCACCAGTCAATCCATAGAAGTAATTATAGGAGAAGTGAGAAAATACACACTCAAAAAAACTGAGACCAAGAAAATAACTGTATATTTGTTTGAATGAATAGAAAATTCCTGAACAGCTGCTATAGAGGTTCTTAAAACCGCCTTCAATCCAAAACAAGACTTTAGTTCCAGTACTCATGAGATGTTTTTCTGAAGTTCTTTTCCTATAATGCCCCTTGTATCCCTATATAAATCCCTATTTCTTAAACCTGAGTTGAATATAACCCAAAGAACCTACTTAAGAAGTCGTTATACTTTCAAAATCATTCCCACATCTACACAGTCTCACAGCAACATCTTGAGGTATGTTGGATCCTATTTCATGGTTATGGAAACTCAGAGAATGTAAATGATCTTTCAGGGCCTTTTGGCTCTAGCCTACATTTTTCAGGCCTATAGATAAGCAGTTGTCTAATCTGGTATATCTCTGACTAGATCCTTTACCCTCTCTGAGAAAAATCCCACCCTATAATTTTTTTCCCAAAGATATGACATGTTCCTAAGAAATAGCTTACATAAACATGAAAAACTAATACCCTTGTCTATTGATGGAGCTTCTACTATTTTTTCTCCTCCTTTCCTGGTTTGCTATACAGATGTTGTCTCTAGGGGGTGATACCTGCTTGTGTCATTACTGACACTAAATGAGGGCACAGAATTTTATGCTGATGGTACCCATTCTTTTCCCAAGTCACCAACACTCTCCTGAATCACTACCAAACTACTAGCGTTCTATCAGCGGTGAAGTAGTGGGCCCACTGCCTCTAATGTCTATCAACAGACTCTTTTAAATTTTTCTTTATGCTCTTTTTGCATATTTCTTGCCATAAAATTTAGAAATGATATTGTTGAAATCACCACTACCCCTATTCTCGCCCCTACCACACAAACACGTGCATGCACACACACACACACACACACACACAAGCTTGCCCAGGGTCAATGGGCAAGCTTGTCTGTGTGTGTGTGTGTGTGTGTGTGTGCGCGCACGTGCGCGCACACGCGCACGCACACACGCATGTTTGTAAACTTCTCTGTTTTCCCTTAGGTCAGATGTATGTTCTTCCACTCCCATCTGTAGCCTACTGACTCCCACTTTTGCAAATGGATCCCTAGTGGACCCAAACTACCAGTCCTGTAGACATGCCCAGACATAGCTAAATCCTACAGTGAATACAGATCTTGGCATCTACTCCACTACTAATTAGTAATGGGGGCCTTTCTGTTACATCCACACAGCCGCTTTTGTAGATTATTACTGATGATGTAAATAACTTGCCTTTTATTTCTAAATAAACAAAATATTATATTTTAAGTACATTGAATATCCTGAGAACTTTCAAAGATAAAAATATATTACTTATGAGAATGGCATTTTACTCCTGTGGTCTTCCTTGCAAAAATCCATAATCACGGTCTAACCATGAGAAAAACATCAGGCAAACCCAAATCGAAGAACAATTTATAAAGTACCTGACGGGTACTACTCAAAACTGTCAAGGTCATCAAAAACAAGGAAAGTCTGAGAAACTGTCAGTCAAAGGAGCCTAAGGAGATATTATGACTAAAAGTGGTATCCTGCATGGGATCTTGCGGCATAAAAAGAAAAAAGAACATTAGGTGAAAACTAAAGAACTCCCCAAAAATATGAACTTTACTTAATAATAATGTATCAATATTGGTCCACACGTTGTGACAAACGTATCATGATAATGTAAGATGTTAACAATAAGGGGAACTGGATGCGGGTTATACAAGAACTCTCTGTACTAACTTTGCAACTTTTCTGGAAATCTAAAATTATTCTAAAATTTAAAATTTATTATATATACACACAGATATATAATGTGTGTATACATACACATACATATTTATTTACATTTATTCATTTATATGTAAATGTATATCATTATATCATTTACTTTTATATCATTTACTTTTTATATCATAAATATAAAAATATAAAATATATATAATATAAATATAATATAATGTAATATAAATATATATAAATATATTATATAAATATATAAATAAAATATAATATAAACAAAATATTAAAAATATTTACTTTTTTATATCATTTACAATTTATTATTGCTTAGTTGGACAAAAGTCATCCTAGTTGATAGGATGAATAATAATCTAAGAATAACATTCAAATTATTTAGCAGTACCCTCACTTAACTAATAAACTCAGTTGGTTAACTATTTAGCAACAGGCAATGATTTGAAAAGTCAAAAAAAGTTTTAATACAGGTTTTACTGAAGCCAGTGGGAGTAAACTGGTGCATCCAAAATCGTGAGGACACATTCAAATTCTCCAGGATTACTCAACAAAGTTTGAGCGACTTCTAGTGGGTGGAGAAGTGACGCCTAGATAATGATTAGAGAAAAATATCTGAGACAAAAGTAACAGTTACCTCTTGGGGAAACAGCTTTTAAAAAAAAAAAATCAGTGTTAATTTTTGAAGAGGCCATAAAAGCATTTGAAGGAATATTTGCATGCTGATAACTATTGAATTTCAGATCACTCCTCATGAAGCCTTCTGTTAGGCATAATCTTTAGCCCTCATTTATCTTCACTTATACTCTATTGATTCTCAAACTGATGGATGATTGAAGATTTTGAAGTATGGTTTCAGAGCAGCAGGTCTATTTAAGTAGATTTGAGGAAGCCCCAGTGCAGGACTAACATGCAACCTCCTTTTCATTATGTTAATGTTTATTTGCTAGATATCTTGTCATAATGGATCATTTGACTGTCACCTAAGGAAGTATGATACCGTCTTGTTTCATATTTCTCTTTTCAAAAACCGCAAGTAAGGCAGGAACACTTTTGCATCACCTTTTATGCTTCCTATTTTCTAGACCATTGATGCTTCTAGACTGCAACTGTAAACCACAGTTGCAAATTGGGTTGCAAACAAATTTTGCTTGAGGCACAAACCATAAATTAAAGTAATGATCACTTCAAGATGAAACTTTTTTCTGTCTTTTGAAATCAGGATGAAAGTAGGTCAATGAAATTTAGGATATTTTAGAATATGTACAGTATTGTATTGTTTGCCAGTACCTAATTTACAATTACAGAGCTCCATGAATATTGAAATGATTCAGCTTCCCATTATAAATGTATGTGGCAGTTTGGTTGTTGATCAGTTTATGAAGTTAATGCAAATGGAACTGTCTTCCTGTCAGCATTTGAAATCTATAATGCAGTCATGTTGTATATTCAGGGACAGGCCATTGACAGTCAATTAACAAGTTTGATTGGTATGTCAACTCATTCTTTTGAATTGTTAATAGTATGTTAATAGCGTTCATTTCTTTGTGCAGTCCCATTTGCAGCTTCATAGTTACAGCTATTTTTTGTAATTCTCAGTAACCTGAAATAGTGCCTTAATAATAGATTATTAAACACCTGTCTAGTGTAGCTTAGGGAGGTTTTTCTAGACTGGGAGTTTGCAGTGGATCCCTTTGATATTCAAATCAACAAATGATAGCCTTTTTATTCAAAACGTAAATTCTTTTGATGGTTAGCTTGTTAAGAAATATTCAGCTCTAGTCTGACCTGATCTGGTTTCCCATGGAAAAGATCTGATGCCGTTTGAAGGTTCATAAATGGAATGCCAATGACAATTTGTTGTTGACGTTCTGCCGCCTCAGCCCTCAGATGCTGCTGGTTGATGTGCCGCTTTACCTTCACCAAATAATCCTGGCAGGTAAATGATCTATGAATTGATCAGATAGTTTCAAAGCAAAGAGGGCCCTTCTGTGGTCTGGATTTTTAAGCTTGGAGGGATACTTAAAACGATTCATCAAAGTTGACAGATGAATCTTAAGGCATAGACTGATGGGAGAAAGCAGAAATGTGGGAATATTTTTGTGACTAGCATATTACTTAGAGTTTTGAAAACCTTCAAATGTCGATCAAATTTGTTCCCCATAGCAGATTTATTTCTACCTTGGTTTTTGTTATGGTTGTTTTGTCTGTGTGCACAGGTTTACTCTCACTTTTCTGGGGAAGTTGATGAGACATTAAGCGTATTATTCCCGAATGGTGCTTTGGAATAAGGTTGCGAGTTCATTTGCACAGCCATGTTTTATTCATATAGTTCCTGTACACCAGAATATAAGAATCTGCCATTTCCCTAGCCTAAAAAAAATTGTCTTTACCAAGGAAGCAGTACAAATTTTACTTTATTTTTCCTCCTGTTCTTCACTTCTCTTGATGATGCTCTCCACGACCTACTATTTATATTTAATTTCTTCGGTAGAAGTTTCTTTATAATATGGAGAAAGAACTCCCACCAATGTAGTTTAGATATTTAGTTAATATTTTTCTATTCTATGCTTCAGTGAATTTGGAGGAGAAATTTGCATGTATTTGAATTTTAGAATTAGATTAGATTGAGAGATTGCTACTCAAAAATTCTTAGCATACAGGTAAAGAAACTGAGGCATATAGTAAGACCTCGCAGCTAGTTGGTGCATACCCAAGTCTCTTTATTCCTAACCCTGTACACATCCCGCTTGCTGCCTTTAGAAACACATAGAAGCTCAGTTGAAGATTGATACAATTCTAATGTACATATCTCAACTGGACATAGAAAGTTGCTGAAGTTTTCTAGCTATAACATAAAAACCTTTATACTATAATTTAAGATTAAGAACTATAGTTGACATCAGTAAAAAAAAATTATGAAGAGTATGTATTTCTTAACATGTAATTAAAGTTTCTGTAAATCTGAATGAAAGAAGGAAGAAAGGAAACTAACTACTGTCTTTGACAGTTTGTTTACCTCTGCTCTTAGGCAGAACCACAGAACTTGTGACCTAGCTCAGGATTGGGGGAGGAGAGGAAGAGAAAGAGGCATGCAAGTATTAATTGATAACAGATTTTATTACATCAACTTAACTAACCCTCCAGCAGTGTTTTTCAAAGTGTGTTTCACGGATCTCTAGGTCCACAAGATGCTTGGCCACCAAAATGTTCTGTGTCTAAAGAATCTGGGCATGTATATATATATATATATATATATATATATATATATATATATATACCCTTAATGGAGTTTCACATTATCACAGTGCTTGTTGGCAGAATAAAGACTGTAAGTCTGCAAGAAAGAAACTTGTTTATTTAACCCAGGATTTCCAAAAAAAATTTGAACACAAAATCTTCATTTGTTTGTTTATATGTTTATTTCTTTTAAAACCAGTGGACATTATTCATGGAAATTTGGGAGTACTTGAATGTCCCTGGGCAAATAATTTCCCTATGGTTCAATTTCCTCTTTCTATAAATGGAGGTAATAATAGTATCTATTGGCATGAGGTTTAAATGAGCTAATATATGTAGAGCAGTTAGAACAGTGTCTGTCACGTTGTGTTATATAAGTATTTGCTATTGGTATTGTTTATTAATAGTAATATTGTTAGTGATACCATTGAGACCAATGCCATAGTTTCATTTGGTTTAATGGATGTATATATGTATTAAATGGTACACAAGGCATTGGGTTGGAGCTAGAGATTTTGAGTAAGATAAGGCAGAAATAAAGGGAAGCAGACAAGTAAGCTGATAAATTACTGAGCAAAATGGTAAAGGCAGCTACAAAGATGAGCTCCAAAGCACTATGGGAATGCTGACGACAAGAGTCTACTGACAGCTCAAAGAGACACCAAAGATTATATCTGGTAGCTGTCAAGCTACTGGATGTCTCAGAAACTCCCAGAGGAAGAAATAAGGAAATTCCAAAGAGAGAGAACAATTTTGCTTTCTGTGAAAGAGACTAGTGTATCTGGGGGATGAGGATAATAAGTACAGGGTCCTGGATGTGGCAAGGGCACATAGTGTACTGGCAGGGTAGATTGGAGCCCAAGTGTGAAGGCCTTTGTATCCAAGCTCAGAAGTTTGAGTTTTATTCTCCAGACAACAAAGTGAGTAGAGAATTCTTACGTATGAACGTGACATGATCGGCCTTGTTTTTTGGAAAGAAAACTTGACAGCTGGGTTTGGGAGGACATGAGAGAAGAGAGGCAGGGAAACATGGTGGGAGTCTGGACTGAGGCAATGGCAGTGGGAACTGAGAGGACATTGACAGATTAAAGAGACCTGTCTGAGGGAGAATTGACAAGAACCCATGACCAATTAATTGGGGGAAGAGGAATTAAAAAACAGAGAAACCAAGGATAGGGCTGGTATGTCTAGTATGGGAGGTTGTGTAAATGGTGATTCAATTTAGTTTTATAAATAGAGACACTATTTTTCAAAATCGTTTCTCAAAAAGAAACCTCCAGGTGTCCACAGCCTGCCATCAGTTTTATAACAATGACCTTCTTCTCAAGAGGGATTAATGGAATATATGTGTGGATTGCTTGATACTACTCACGAAAACTACTGGTAATACAAATCAAAAGTGACTAACCCACCTCACTAAGTGACTTACTGGAAATACATGGGAATACACATTTAAGAATTAAGTGTAAAATGCCATATGCAAAATTAAAAATCATAGTGAAAAATTTCTTCCTTATCTGCATGCTTACAAAGTTTTACAAATGGCTCAGCTAAAGCACTTCTAATATATTTATTATATTTATTATTTCAATGCTTTCCTCCACTCTCCTCTTCTCCTTTCTTATTCTGAGCTTCTTGGATCCTGGATCTTGCTTGTCTTTATATTTACAGATTCATCCACAAATGATACATAGTAAGTGCTTAATGAAAGGTTTAAATACATAATACTTGAAACACCATTACTCTAATTTCATTCTAAAAAGAGAAATGTAAAAAATATTCAGCAATATTAGATATAAAATATCATTTAGGAACTTTTGCATAATGTGTTTCTTGTACCTTCAAAACCTTGAGACTATATTGGCATGTAGCATAAATTTGGGCCACCATGTTACATGAACATTAGTGGAAAAATAAGCCCAAACTCATAGTTTGATGTTTGTTAAATATCAAAGAAACTGACATTTTGAGTCATCTATTTTAACAATAAGCCTCTCTTCCCTGTTGTGGGACTCCTTGTTGGCATGGCCTTCTGTTTGAAGACACAGGAAGCTCTAGTCTTCTGGAGATGTTAAGCCATTAGGTTGTATCTTATACAATTTTATCAGAAGTTGGTTGACTGCTGTTCCTGTTACCTCATGCTGTGCTTGTAAGTATTTTCATCTAATTTTATGTTGTGCCAGTTTTCCGCATTCCCTAACACATCACACAAACTTAAATGATAGCAGAAAAGGCGTTATCAGCTCCAAATTCAGAACTAATAAGCTATTTCTAAAGTTGTTCTTAACTCCCAAATTGGAGCAGCATATTACTTTCTACTCTCCACTCTACTTAAGCAGTACCAAGATTATAAATCTGTCCTGCAAAGAGACGAGAAGTAAAAAATAACCAATATAAAGACTGTGGAAGGTCTTAAAAGTCTTAATAATTATTCACTCCACCATAAAGAATTTTTACATAAAATAATTTATCCATGCCTTTGTTACCCCCAGGAATGTAGATTTATACCATGTATCTCTTTAAGTATTTTTAAGATTTCTTTTTATTTTGAGGAAAGGAATTTATGCTTTGAAAAGGGAATGCGACCATGAAAATTTCTCTCATTCCCAAACCTCTTTTAACCTAAATACTCAACTTTTTCAATATAGATATTTTTCTCTAAGTCTTTCCTAACTCCCTGTAATATGCCAGGTTTTGTCCAGGTAGTGGAGTAATTTCATCCACAGTAATGAATATGGTTCCGTAAGAGGCTGCTTTCTCGAGGGACAGCATTAGAGACTGTAGTCCCTGCAAGTACGTGGGCCATCCTGTTGTTCAGTAAAAGGAGCACAGTTCTAATTTGTTCAGCCACTATATTAACCTCTGTATGATAGGGACCACTTCTTCTTCAAGTGAGTATAAAATATTCCAAATTCCAAAGATCTGGAATTTCATAATATAATTCTACAGTTTCCTGTAGTCCTTCAAGCTCACCATCTTTATTCATTGTTAATTCTTATACTTTAGATATGTTTTCATTAGAGTTATTACTAGAGCAAGGGAGAAAAATTACAATGCATGAAAATTTAAGAATTAATTGCCCTTTAATGATGTGACCATTATTGGGAATTATACAAACAGCTCCTCTTGATTGGGTAAAATTCTAATTTTGTTGTTATGTACATTTGTGTGATAAAAGTCTTGCCATTTAAATAAGCCAGAGATAGTCTGTGACTTGCATACCATATGCCTATAGTAACATGTGGATTTCTAATATATATTTTTTGTACATAAGGACTGCATCATGGACAAACTGATGTGTTATGCCCTTTGCACTGTTTACCATTGATTTTATACTGTCATCCACACATTTCCCCTTAAAAATCAGTCAAATGTAATTGTTAGACAGTTAATCCAGGTTTCAGATTTGGGTCTATGAATGTGTGACAGCTGAAGCAAAACAGTAGATGCAGTGATCACACCCGGCCACTTTGACCTTTACCTGGTTTTTATTTCTTGTTTTGATGCACAGCTTTTTACTTTTATTATTAATATTTTTAAACTAACACAGTGAAACTAGTTTGAAGAACCAGAAATAAATATGTCAAGGGACCAAAGAGATAAAGATTTAGAAATCGCATGCATGTTACTTTATCTTTGGCATGGAATAACTGCAAACTAGAGAAATAGCAACAGATCTGCATTTGGGTATTTCCCTTCCTCTCCCAATTGAAGCAGATCTACTATAGTTCTGAAGTTCCTATTAAATACTTGGGGCTAAAGAGATTCATTTTCAGTAAGTTAAGAAATCCAGATTTATTTTGTGACTTGGTAGAAGTTACTTGGTGGCAAGAAAGTGAGTTCCAGTAATGAAAGCTGGCAGGCCAGGATTTGTGCTCCACTCTGTTGGCATATGAAATTACAGCACATCATTCAAACAAAATCAATAATCCAACTTTTATGTCCTTTGCTAGGTACAGTGAAAATTTTATTATTCTGTGATCATTTTATTCTTCCTGGATTAGGTCATGTTCTGTAGCAGTAAGAAGCATCTCAAGTAGGTATAATATGCAAGATCAAAACTTGTGTTTTTACCCACGTACCAGAATGCTCATATAATATTCAAGGAAAGATGCTATAAAAGTCAGACTCTTATTTCGTTAAATCATCCCTGTAATACCCTGAATGATATTTAGAGGTTCAGTTTACCTGAAGAAAGGAATTTTGCCCCTCAGTGTGGAATGAGGTTTATAAGCTGTGGTATTCTTTAATTGAGGCAAACAGAACAGAAAGAGATAGTTTGTTTCAACATCAAATTTGCTCTACATGAACAAGGAGAGAAAATCGGATCATATTCTTGCTCCTTTGATCTACCTTCTTCTGTGTCACTCTTTCTCTATGGAACAAGAGTATTTTTGTAGAAAAGACAGATTGTTCTTAGGGAAGGTCTACAGGGCCATAAAAGCCAGGTAATAAATTTACTTTAAAGCATCAGTTCCTAAAGTATGTTTGCATAGTAAAGTATGGACCAGGCCAAAATCCAGGCTTAAACATTTTCTCCTTGTTATCACCTCGTTAAGCTCCCCACCTCTGAGCCATGCCTCCTGCAGTCACAGGTATGATGCCACTAATTAAGAAAAAGGGGCTCATTACCAATTCTCATTAACATCAATTGGAGTTTTAAAGCCAAATCCCTGGACTGAAAATTTACCCCCTTAATGTTCAACACAGGTGAACAAATAAAATCGTTTAAATGCCTGTTTCATGGGGTAGTGCAAATGTGCTCTCCAAGGATGAACAAATTGCTTACTGCAGTATGGCGCTAATCCCATTGCTCAGTAAAAGACAGGCAGAGCTTTGAAGAAAACACTATCCAAAGGGGAGATTCTCACAGGGAAACGGGTGGAGCATGGGAACTGATATCACAATATACAAATTATCATCTGAATCTGTATCATCTCTAGTTAAGGATATATGGGTGAACAAAATTAACAATAGATTGTGCCTGACAACTAAGTGCTCAACAAATATTACCTGAATTAATGATTGAAGAAATAATGTTCACCAGTATGTTTTAACCTGCTGAAGAAACTGATCTCTCAGACTCTTTTAGCATTTGCTTCAGAATGTCCTAGATCACATTCTTTAAGCCTTCTTATGTGATTTTAATTTCTTATAGATAACACTGTAAGTTATTTTATTGTGGGAGGCTCTTGAGTTAAAACACTTCAAAATGCTTAATTTCATGAAAAGTTAAAATGTGTTTATTTGGTTGATTTGAAAGAGCTGTTCTGCAGTTCATTGAAGTGATAAGCCATATGGAAATAAGTCTTCTTGGAAAATAAAAACAACCTTCCCTTGCATCAGATTAGGCTTTCTCTCGTTTGTAAACCCAAAAGCTAGCCAGTTTTTAAACTGAATTTCTACTTTCCCTCGTAATTTCTCTTCCTTACCCCAATGTAAACAATGACCCAGAAATATTCGCAAGATTAATGTTTGCCCCTAAACTATATGTGGATTGTAGACTTTTTTCTGGTTTTATAGAATCTTGAGTTATATGATAGATTACTTTATAAATTGTCTATATTTTTCCTGAGTGGGCATGTTGTTCATATTTAAATCACGTTAATGATTTGTACCATGATTAACCTCCCCCCAAAAGTGTACTGACTATGGTCTAAATTTCTCATGAGTGTCAGATTTCTTCATAATGTTACTACCTGTCGGTGGCAGTTAAGGAATCATAGAGTATTGTAGCTAGATGGAGCTTTCAGAGCCATTGAGTTCAGTCCTCACATTTTACACATAAGGAAGCTGAACTCCAATAAGTTAAATTTACTTTCCCAAGCTCATAGGCAATGATAGGACCCTAACTAGAATTTTGGTCTCCTTACCCCCATTGTAGCCCTGGTGTTAATAGCTGACTCAACCCAAGTATATAGTAGAAGTCTAGCTTCACTCCCCCATCACACGCTACCTTCTTTCATAATTCCAAAGTTGTCTTAAAATTGTGATTAATCAGAGTAGAAGAAACCCTTAGGGAAACACTCTTCTGGATATATGTGAAGATCAGTTATTTTACTTAAGATAGGCCTGCCTTATAAGCCTTATAACCTTATAAGCATTAACTTTTCACCTGCTTAAAAATGGAAAGACAGTGATAATGGATGCATAAATGCATCATGGGATGGAGAAATTGTGTGAGTTAGAGAAGAGAAAATGAATGTGTTCGTGAAAGAGTGAGCACGTCAATCAGTGGTTGCACGGTGTTTGCACCAGTGTGTCCAGGGAACACCTCACCAATCAGTCATTCAGGAAGCTCCCTCCAGCTTTCAGGAGAAAAAGATTTCACAGTAAAGTGCTATAGAGAAAGCTTAGCATCTAAAGAGGTCATTCTAGGGACTCTTCAAGTTCCCAGAGGGGAGGAAAAAGAGGGTAGGGAGCAAAATGCCATAGAAAGCCTATAGTTTGGAATTTTTTTAAATGCTGATTGTATTATGAATCATTCTCATTTTATACTGACTCAGAGGCACTAATTAAACATCATGTGGTATATTCCACTCTTATCTGAGCATAAAAATATTGACATTCCTGCCTTCAAGGAAAGCTGAAAAACTGGAAACAGTGTTTTCTCCTCAAACCTTCCATCACTGTACTGAATTATAATCCAATACTGCTGTTTTCCTTGAACATTAAACATACAAACATTCATTGGAAATATTTCAGTTTTGTGGGTCATTCATCCAATAATTGTTGGTCACGTGCAAGATACTACTTTAGCTACTGCCTTGAAGTAGCTTACATTGATAAGGCAAATAAAATTAGTATGTGAATAATTATGATGCAAAAGAGAAGGAATTAAATGACAGAATTGTTTAAGCAACATTGTCTATTCCCAAATTTCCAAGAAGATAAAGAGAACCACAGAAATACGAAAAGTTTGTCCAAGATGGTCTATTATTGAATTGCAGATCTGGGAATTTGCTTCCCAAGGAACTCAGTTCTCAGTAGTATTATACTTGCTCCTGAAGGTGATGTACCATTTGCATAGCTAATTAAAGCAGGAAACATATTGAAATGTCTTAATAAAATGTTGCCCATCAGTAAGGAAAGGCAGCTACTGCCAATAAAGTGATTTTGTGAACAGGAAGTAATTCTCACCACACAGTCCTGACAGCATGGCTTCATTTACTGCTTGCAGTCACTCTTTCTATACTGGCTTTTCAAGTCAGAAACTGGTAGAAATTCAGTGTAAGGATTACCGTCAAAGTATAATTGCAGAGGAAAATGCAAGCAGCCAAACAATAATGAAGTGTATCCATTCCAAACCAAGGAAACCAGTATTAATTGTGATATACAGTATGAAAACAACAGCATCTGAGACAGTGTACAGTTTACTATAGAAGTTGAAAGCACCAACTTGGGGATTGGACGGACAGGGTGTTAATTCTGCCTCTTCCATTTGTTAGCTGCATGGCCAAAGATTTCCCTTTCTCATCTGTATTAACATCACAATAAAAAACGGTAGTGGTTTCTGTTTTCCTTCATTTTGCCCCTTTATGACTCCTAAAACAGGGAACAACCATTTATTTAAAAACATGAGTACTTATCATACTTTGTCTTATATTATATAGGTTGCTGTAGGCTCATCTGTTGCCCTGCTTGCTTGTAAACTATTTGGGGGTAAGAATCTCTTGAATTCTCTTAGTGCCTAAACAGTACCATACACATAAGAGGCACTGAAAAATGTATGGAAGATGACAATGTAGCCAACTGCATGTAAGGCCATGTGAACAGTCCATAAATCCTTAATAACCATTCCAGTTTGACTGGTATCACTGTGGATTAAGAGTAGCATTCAACCCATAAGTAGTTTTCTAATCTCAAGAGTTTTCTACCAATAACAAAAATAACAATAATAGCTATCATTTATTGAGAGTCAATTATAAATTTGGTGTTTTCCCATACATTAGCTCACATAGTCTTCACAGTCACTTTCCATAGAAGATATTTTAATCCCCTTTTTAATATAATCAAAATAAGACTTAGAAGGACGTTAACTAGGTGGTCCAAGGTCACACAACTTGACAGTAGAAAAAAAAAAACAGATTTTTACTTAAGTCTAACCCTAAAGGCCAGGTTTTTTCTTACATTTCTTTATATTGATATTTGCAACATTATGAGTCTTAGATTGAAGACTAATTTCCTAATTGTATTTTATTGAAAGTATGATATCCACTAGTGAAATTTACAGGTGAGTATAATTTTTATACTGCTTACAAGTAGCATTTTATTCAAATGTCCCTAAGACTTTCTTAACCACTTAACTATTCATTTGAGAATTCTCAGGTCCAGTGCCCTCAACGGCTCACCAGATGATACAACTTGGGTGAAGCACTTATTATTTACCCATCAGTTTTGTCCACTGTGAACTTCAAATAGTGTTTATTAACAGAATATATTCAGTGTGTCATGGAAAGCAGTATGTAAGAATCCAGGTCTTGAAGATATTGAGTAACTAAATGACTTCCAGATCATATTATTTAATTAAAGCAGCTATTCCTATTACTGATTATTTATCTAAACTCATCAAATTGCACCAGCTTATAGATAGTGATGGTCTACAGAAAGAACATCAAAATCCTGGGTAGATTACCATTATAATACATGTATAGGGGCTTCCCTGGTGGTGCAGTGGTTGAGAATCTGCCTGCCAATGCAGGGGACACGGGTTCGAGCCCTGGTCTGGGAGGATCCCACATGCCGCGGAGCAACTAGGCCCGTGACCCACAATTACTGAGTCTACATGTCTGGAGCCTGTGCTCCGCAACAAGAGAGGCCGCGATAATGAGAGGCCTGTGCACCGCGATGAAGAGTGGCCCCCACTTGCCGCAACTAGAGAAAGCCCTTGCACAGAAACGAAGACCCAACACAGCCATAAATAAATAAATATATTAATTAAAAGAAAATAATAATAATACATACATAATACATATAAATAGTAAATACCTCAATATCAACAACACAAAGTTTTCTAGCCTATGATTACAATAAGGCAAATTCCTTTAAGAGATTCCATGGCCCATCATTATTACTTTTTTAACTATCCAAAATTACTCCTATTTGAAAAATTTCACCAAAATCCAACTTGAAATTTCTTACTTTTTGACCACTTACATTGACCTATAAGTCAACTTTATAAAATGAAATGATTAGTTTTCCATGAATAGTGTAATGCTGATTTAATATGTCAGATATGTGATGTCTCATATTTATACATATAATGAGACTAAGAATATAAAACCTAAACCAAAAAACCTTCACGGTTCTATATAAATAGTAGATTAGAAAGCACTTAGTTTTTAATCTAATCACACATTAAAATCAGCATATGTGGGTGTTATTTCAGTAAACTATTAGTCACAGGGGGTTTTCTGGTTATTTCTTTTTTCACTAAGAAAATATTCATAACACAAATTAAATTTTGAAGGCACGGTCAGTAATTTCTAAGTTGAATATCTTGCAACAGCAGTATATTTTCCTACAACTCAGACAGCAAATCCCCCACGGTGAGTACAGCACACTGTGGGAAAGAATCATGCTGTAAGCACTGACCTTGGTACATAAGAATTCAAGTATTTAAGAAATAATTCTTTATTTTAAAAAAGCTAAAATCTTATCAGTGTTTTACAAATTTGAAGTTTTAAAACATTGTATATTCTGGGACATACACACACTCAACATTGAATTTTTGATAAAAGTCTGTGGAATTGTCTTGCAGTCAGGCTCTCTCTGTTCTCTCTGGAACCAATTCAAATTAGGCAGAAGAAAAACTTCTCTTATCATGGTTCTAATATTCTTATTGCACCCTTTCTGCCAATGATTGACACTGGCACACACATTGAGGTGTCTTAGACCAGACCCTTAGATGAAAATTTGTATGCAAGTGATCTATGAGGGAAGCACAGACAGGAAACAGAAGGAAGGCTGGCATAGTGCAGCCTCAGGGGAACTCTGGAGTACACATTATGCCACAGAGTTGTCCCAACCGAGCCAAGGGAAGTAGACATCCCTACCCCTGGACTACACAGTCTCTGATACTTGTGGGCCAAGTGGCTCTAGCAACCCAAGAGGATGTGGCTATTACACCAAAGGGTGAGTGCACAGAAAAAAAAAAACAGTAAAAGGGTTTCTGGGCAGAGCATTGACATTGCAACAGGTTGTACCCCAGATACCAGACATGGAAATAGAACCCAACTTAAGATCTATGTTTTCCTTGATGTCCATTAAGAGTATTTTGACTTCAGGATATAGAAATGAATAGATCTGACTCCAGATGTAGCTTGATCCTATATTCACACAATATCATCAGGTTCCATCTCTTAACTCTACTTTCTCTGGGTTTACTCCATCCTGATGGGATCTCCTAGCAGCTCCTATCTCTCTCCTCATTGCCGTTGCAGTTCCAAGCTTTATATCTCCATACACGAAGCACAGGTAGAAATGAGGGAATCCATATCTCTTTTTCACATCAAAAATACTGGATTACTTGCATTGATCCAGTGTAGATCACATGTTCAATTCTATTCCAATTGATAAGGCCATAGAAATGTAATGGATTCATGGGCTTAAGCCAATGTTACATGCCCATTCCTAAATTTAGCTTCAGTTCATTAGTTGAGTCAATATTATTCAAATGTCATAGTTTGGAGGTTCAGAATAATATTAGAAAGGAAGAAGAGGAAAGTACCTGCTAGGAAAGAAAGTAATAAATAGCCACTGGTCTCTTGTTTTTACTGTAAATTTGAATTCGCTGTGATCTGAGCCTAAGTAATTTCAAGCTATAGACATGACAGTGTTTCAGCCAAGTTGTGAACCCAGTTGGAATTAGCAGAATTGGGTTGAGTGGAAGGAGAGACAGAAAATTCCCAGAAGTTAGGCTATGGTATGTGAAGCATGGGATATACCACCTCTATGATCACTACCACCACCATCACCTCATCACCCTACCCCTGCAAACAAGAAAACAAGCCTTCCTACCATATTTACTCAGTTGGAATAGAGGTTTGCAATTAAATACAGCTTTTGAAATGGATATCCCTGGAATTTCCTATAGGCCCAGTCTGGGCCAAGACAGAAGAATGAGGCTTAGTCAATTAGACATATGACTATCTCTTAACTGTTCCATCATTTATTCACTCAATAAATATTAAACACCTATTATGCACCAAGTACTATTCTGAATACTAGAAGTATAGTGGTGAACAAAACATAGTAGGTACCTACTGTCAGCAGGGGATTACAGACAATTACAAATAGGCAATAAGATATCTTTAGAGAGTGATAAATACTATGAAGAAAATAAAAGGGAATGAATTTGAGGTCAGGTAAGTGGAGCATTTATCTGAAAAGGTGATATTTGAGCTGAGACTTGATTGATAAGAAGAAGCCAACCATGCAAAGATCTCTAAGAGCATTAAAGGCAGTGGAAATAGCACAAAGGCAAGAAGTAGGAATAAATTTGGTGTTATTAGAAAACAGGGGAAAAAACAGTGCCTGGAACATGGTGAGTGATGTGGGGAGAGGTGGGTGCAGTTAGGGTGGACCTATGGCCAGACCCACGCATGAGTCCTCTGTGTCTGTCTCTAAGGGCAGTTGGTGTTCAGCTGGAGATGAACTTCAAATTCCAATGGTCTTCATTCTTCAACTCTGCTCCCAAGTCACTTGAGTATTCCACAAAACCCTAATGAAATTGTAATTGTTCATTTTAGCCAATGTCTTTATCTTTTATTGATTTTGTACTAAAATATCTTTACTTTTTAAATTTTAGAACCTGTAGAAGCTTTTAAAATCCAGGAATTTAAACAAAAAATTTTTAACAACAAAAAGAACTTACCTTGTGCATACATACCATTTTATATCTTACCCCACCCACACACTTAATGAGATACCATGGGCACTATCTCATATCTTTACATACACCACCCCCTTCATTCTTTTTCATGGTTGCATGATATTTCATTGATGAGTGTATGATAATTTATTTCACCAATTGTCTGTTGATGGACATCTAGGTTATTTACAGTTCTTTTCTATTGTAAACACTTCTGCAGTTGAACACTCTTGAACAAATGTCTTTACATTCTTGTACAACTATTTAAGTAGGATAAATTCCCCATAATGAAATTGCTGAGTGAAAGTACGAGAATCAAAGCAAATATTGCCAGACTGCCTATGAAGATGTTGTACCATACTCTTCCCACACTTGGCCAATACTGGAACCTATCAATACGTTTCATATTTGCAAATCTGATAGAAGGAAAATGTTGCAGAAGTTCTTATTTTATTTATTTTTATTTTTTTATTGAAGTATAGTTGATTTACAATATTGCATTAGTTTCAGGTGTACAACATAGTGATTCAGGTGTTTTTTTGCAGATTATATTCCACTATAGGTTATTATAAGATATTGGGTATAATTCCCTGTACTATACAGTAAATCCTTGTTGCTTATCTATTTTATGTATAATAGTTTGTATCTGTTAATCCCATACTCCTAATTTGTTCCTCTCCTCTCCCCTCTTCCCTTTGGTAACCATAAGTTTGTTTCCTATGTCTGTGAGTCTGTTTCTGTTTTGTATATAGGTTCATTTGTATTATTTTTTAGATTCCACATATAAGTGGTATCATACAGTATTTGTCTTTCCCTGACTAACTTATTTCACTAAGCGAAACATCCATTTTACTGCACATGGCAATATTTCATTCTTTATTATGGCTGGGCAATATTCCATTGTATATATTATATATATAAACCACATCTTCTTAGGTCAATCATCTGTTGATGGGCACTTGGGTTGCTTCCATGTCTTGGCTATTGGAAATAGTGCTGCTATGAACATTGAGGTGCACGTATCTTTTCAAGTGAGAGTTTTCACTTTTTCCAGATATAGACACAGGAGTGGGATTGCTGGATCATATGGTAGCTCTATTTTTAGTTCTTTAAGGAACCTCCATACTGTTTTCCATAGTGGCTGCACCAATTTACATTCCTGCCAACAGGGTATGAGGGTTCCCTTTACTTCACACCCTCTTCAGCATTTATTATTTATAGGCATTTGATGATAGCCATTCTGACCAGTGTGTGGTGATACCTCATTGTGGTTTTGATTTGCATTTCTCTAATAATTAGCGATGTTGAGCATCTTTTCATGTGCCTGTTGGCCTTCTGTATGTCTTCTTTGGAAAGATGTCTATTTAGGTCTTCTGCCCATTTTTTGATTGGGTTGTTTGTTTTTTTGGTATTGAGTTGTATCTGCTGTTTGTATATTTTGGATATTAACCCCTTATTTGTTGCATCATTTACAAACATTTTCTCCCATTCAGTAGGTTCTCCTTTCATTTTGTTGATGCGCTCCTTTGCTGTGCAAAAACATTTAAGTTTGATTAGGTCCCATATGTTTATTTTTGCTTTTATTTCTTTTGCCTTGGGAGACTGATCTGAGAAAATATTGCTATGATTTGGATCAAAGAATATTTCACCTATGTTCTCTTCTAGGAGTTTTATGGTGTCATGTCAAATATTTAGGCCTTTAAACCATTTTGAGTTTATTTTATGTGTGTATATGGTGTGTGTTTATTTTATGTGTATGTATATGGTGTGAGGGCATGTTCTAATTTCATTGATTTACATGTAACTCTCCAACTTTCCCAACACCACTTGTTGAAGAGACTGTCTTTTCTCCATTGTATGTTCCTGCCTCCTTTGTCATAGATTAATTGACCATTGGTGCATGGGTTTATTTCTGGGCTTTCTATTCTGTTCCACTGATCTATACAGAAGTTCTTATTTTAGTCATCTACAGACCCTCAGATTATTTCCCCTCATTCCTTACATATTTTGACTCCAGTTTCTCTGTCAAGTCTTGGTGACTACAATATCCTTCCAAGGTAGACAAGATAGTCCTTCCAGTACCTACCTGCTCTTCTTCATTGACAGACACTAAATCTCATGGTTATGCACTGAGCCTTGTCATTTTACCAAAAACAGCAAACCCTCCATAGTCTCATTTCAAGCATCTAACACTCTGATTGCCCCCTCCTCTCTTTCCAGTTCACTACCTGTAGTATTCTAATCCACTACCTGTAGGATTCTAATCCACTGTAGGACTTATAATCATTAATCCTACATCTCTTAATTCTTCTCAGTCCCTCCTTGTCCTTCCTTCATAGCTCCCTGCTGTCCTTCCTTTGTTTCCCTGGATAGATGTAATGGCCCATCTTTGTGATCACTCCATGCACTTACTCCCATCTTCCTTGTGCTTTCCCCACCCCCATTACACTCACCTGACAAATCCCAGGCCTGGTGTAATCCAGTTCACTGCCCACTCTTTACCTGCCCCTGGGCATCTATAAACATAGCTAAAGAAAAACCACAGTCATGCTGACTGGTATACTTTAAATCTGTGAGCATTTACCATTACTGACCACTTTCTGCTAACCCAGAAATCTTACTGTATTCTCTAATCCATTCACTCTCTGTCAACTCCTTGATGACTAGTTCACAGTTTCTCCTCTCATCCCAGACCTCCAACAATTTCTTCATCCTCTTGACTCTTTGATGATGATCTTAATTCACAGAGATAATGGAAGCAATCAGAGGAAAATTCCCACACCCTCCTGCTCCACATTTAATATTCTATTTATATCTGACTTCCTCCTGTTACTGCAGATGAACTGTCTGTGCACATATCTAAGGCCAATTTTGAGACAAGGAAACTTGAAGTCATAAATAGGAATACTAACAATGGAGTAAATTAATCTTTGTATATGGAATAGTTAAGGTACAGAGTGCTAGATTTGTTGTTCAGCTCTTTCTGTACATTGACATCATAGTGAACATACTCTAATGATTCATGTCTCCATGGAAATGTACAAGACCCCATAAGTCAGTTGGCTACCCCTTCATTTTACAAGTTGAGACCTAAAGAAGTAAAATGACTTTCCCAAGGGTATAGCTTTTTTTAATGGACCACAAGAGGAAAAATGGCAAGCAACATAAGAGTAGTTTCACAAAATTTGTTTCTGTAGAACTTACCAAAAATTAACAAAAGAAGCAAAAACAAAAAATTGTATGACCATCGCTATAACTAGGGAAGGATAAAAATGCATGATCCAAATACGGAACAATTTAAGTCAAATTAGAATAAGATCTTTCTACACAGAGTTCCTCTTCTAGAGAGTAGTGTAATGAGGAGATAATATGAGAATAAAATTGTTTTTAGAAAACTCACTGATACCCTTCCAATTTTATCCTAAATTTAGAGGGATAGAAATTAGGGGTAAAAATAGGGCAAATAAAAATATGTTGACTATTCCCTTTAGGAGTACCAGTCCCTTATTATTTCAATAAAATAAGCTGGAACCCTGACTTGAAGAGCCACTGAGTTTGGTCATTTCTGTTCTCGGTCCGAAGGAGAGAAGGAGTGAAATGGGGAATAATCTCTACGGAGCAGTTGGCTTGGTCAAGACCAGCAAACAGCAGCCAACAAAGTCAGGGAGGCAGTGGAAAAAAATGTGTTGTTCAACCATACAGACCACACAGGAAAATATCTAAATTACATAGGAAAACAGAGTGAAGCCCATAGTATTTACCCACCTCCAAACTCCACTAATGTATAAGGAGAAAGAAGGAAAGGCTATCAAAAACAGAATTCCCTCACTCTTCCTCCCATCCCCTCTGATATCTGAGACACAAAACAAATAATACTGAACATTGGTATATGGCCACTGCATATATGCTAACAAAGAATTTACCGAGCACCTAGGCATTCAAAAAAGAAAAAGCTTGGGGAATACAACCACACTATTCTGGAATGAGAGAGGGTTGGATAAAATGGCCCACTCAGAAATGAGAGCTATCAAATAAATTTTACTCCCACCAAAAAGAAAAAAAAAGGAAGCAATGAATTACAACATATAAAATTCAGATAGAGATGATAGTTTGGAAGAAAATGCAGTTCAAAAATAGTATAAAAATCTTGCAACTGCTTTGTACACTCAAGAAAATTGAGAACTTGGACTTTATGAAGTAATAGATCAAATATGGGATAAGACAAGGAATAAGGTGAAAAAGAAGGTCATACAACAAAAGAAAGAAATTGGGAGGAAAGTAACAACACAAGAAAAAAAAATTAATGTATTTAAAAAAGCAAAGAGACTCAGCAATGTAGAAAACCCAGACAGGATTGAGGACAGGATTGTGAAAAGTCACACAAAAATAAGAAGTCATAACGAGTCAAGCACTCAAAAATACCAAAGTATTAATAGATATGAAGAAAAGTGGAAAGCTAACATGTGGTTATTATATGCTGGGGGGACAGAATAAATGAAACCCTCAAAAATATAAAGAAAAGTCTCCATGAGTGAAAAAAAAAATACCTTGAAACTATAGATCAAAAAGGTTCAATTTGTTTTAGAAAATGCTTATAAAGAATGGCCAATATCAAGACATATTTTAAGTTATTAAACTGCAAGGATAAAAAATGCATTTAGAAGATCACTTAAAAGGGGGATGGAGACTTATGGACTCAGATTTTTTCAAATTACAAATGTGAAGATGCTGGAACATTGTCTATAGAATTTTCAGGTTAAAACTATGACTGTCAGCCAAATGGATATATTTGAGGAAAAATTATATTCTCAAACGTGTAATGACTTAGTAAATGTGTCACCCATGTCTGATTTCTCACAATCGTACTTAAAACATAACCCAGACTTCCATTTCTGACAATATGATGGATTAAATTCTAGAGCTGCCAGATATAGCAAAAAAAAAAAAAAAAAAAAAAACAGAATGCCCAGTCAAATTTAAATTTCAGATAAACAAGGAATACTCTTAGTATAAGTATGGCTCATGTGCTATTTGGGATACACTTATACTAAAAGAGTATTCCTTATTTATCTGAAATCTGCACTTTGTATATCCTGAGTTTCTTGCAACCCTAGGTAGTCTGAAAAATATCCCAAAACATACAACTAAAAATAGTGGATTTTTTTTTTTAAAAAACAGACAAAAATATCCCTTAAATTCTGTGACTGATCTCATAAGAAAGTAAAAAAATCTCTAAGGGAACAAATGGAAAAGAAATTGGTAAGCTGAACCTGAAATGATGAGAATTATTTGCTAAGCATAGTGACCAAAATGCTTGTGTTTGAATGGCCATTTAGGACAGAAAATGGCGCTTTGGAGCTGCATAAAATGAAGAGTAGGATCTGAGGCCTCTCTATAAACCAGCATCCTTGGAGGGCTGTAATTTCTGAAAGGATGATCTGAGAAAATATGCTCACCAGAAAAAGGAGACAACAGGAAACTTGTGTGTCTTGGCTTAGGCTCTAAGTAGAAAACAAAATACATTCCCCTGCGAATTCAAACACACAGGTTTTCCCTGAAACGAATTTGGACTTGAAATTGCATGATCAGTGAGGTCCTGGAGACCCCAAGCAGATAAATTAGTTTCAAGTAGTCCCAAGTTAGTAAACTGATAATGTGGAGCAACTGGCAGAATCAGACAGAAATTCCTCTGAAGAAATGCACACTGAACCCAGGCTTTGCAGGCATTGCACAGATAAAGCCATGCCAAACATTAGTTCACCATCCAAAACAACAGAATGCATCAAAAAACAGACTACTACAGAGAAGAGTCATCAAGAGTCATCAGGACAAAGAATGAACAAACAAAAAATAAATACAAAAAAAAAGATAACAACAGAATTAGAACCCTAGGAGCTTTTTTGGATACATTATTGTTGGATACATAATATGAAGTATTCGGAAAAAACAAGAGACTACTAAAAGTGGGCGAATGTTTGAAAGAAAAAAAAAACTGAACATTTAGAAATAAAAACTATAATCATTAAAATTTAAAATTCTGGGAATGAATTAAGCAGAAGATTAGACACAGCTGAAAGAGAGACAGAGTAAATTGAATATAGAGCTGAAGCAGTTATCCCATATGCAGCACAGCAAGACATAGTCATGGATAATATGAGGCAGGGGTTAAAAACATGAAAGATAGAAAGAGGGGTCTAACATGTCCAATTATGCTCTGGAAAAAGAGAATAGGGGAAATAAGGTAAAATCAGTACTCAAAGAGATCATGAGTGAGGAGGTTTCAGAATTGAGGAAAGACTTCTGATGCAGGACAAGTAAGAAATCCTCACTTAACCATATGGTGTTTTAAACTCAGAAACAAAGATAGCAAGAAGATTTTAAGAGAATATTCTCCTGATGAGAGTGTATATTTATCACCCTTTTCGAAGGACAGTTTAACAATATTTATCCATGATTAAAGTGTTCATATCTTTTTGCCTTGTGATCCTCCTCCTAGAAGTTTATCCTAAGGTTATACTCTGACAACAAGGATGTTGATCTCCATATATTTTGTAACAACAATACTTTGGATACAATTTAAATATCCAGCAATAGGAAAGCTAATAAATGAATTATAGCATAATAGTTCCCTGGGATATTATACAGCATTAGAATGGCTGGTATATGTGTATATCTACATTTATTGATAAGGACAGATCTCCATCCTTATCAATAAATAAAGCAGCAGAAGAGCAAATATCATGTGGTCCCACTCACATAAGGTTACATATACATTTATGTTTATATTTAAGTTGTCTTGGTGTATTGCCCAATGTGGGTGTATATTAATTAAAAAAAGGTCTAAATGGACATTGGAATGGTCTAAAAGATTGAAAGTGGTTATCTCTGAGTAGTGGGATTTCAGGGAATTTGAGTTTTCCTTCATATATATTTCTTCAATGTTTAATTTTTTTTCTTAGGAAGCATGGTTAAACATACATACATCTACACAGGGAATATTCCACATTTCTTAATTCCCAGTATAGTTTTCTTTCCTCAAAACACAAGACCATTTTGATGATATACCATTTGACTGGTATGCATAGGGCTATCCATACAACTATAATTATGCTACACTTTCCTGTATGTTTTTTAATGTATTGATATATAGGAATCATCCTCCATTACCACTCCCAAATGTCAGGTAACTAGTAAATGAATTCATTTTGGTTACCTTATGTAGGTAAAGACTAAGGAAATGTATTCAGAAGTTTAAGAAGAGAAGTACACGGCACTTCCCTGGTGGTGCAGTGGTTAAGAATCCGCCTGCCAATGCAGAGGACACGGGTTCGAGCCCTGGTCTGGGAAGATCCAACATGCCGTCAACAGCTAAGCCTGTGCACCACAACTACTGAGCCTGCGCTCTAGAGCCCGCGAGCCACAACTACTGAAACCTGTGTGCCTAGAGCCAATGCTCCACAACAAGAGAAGCCACCGCAATGAGAAGCCCACGCACCGCAATGAAGAATAGCCCCCACTCACGACAACTAGAGAAAGTCCGCACGCAGCAATGAAAACCCAATGCAGCCAAAATTTAATTAATTATTTATTTTAAAAAAGAAGTACAGATAATTATACCAAAAGACCATAGTGTTTTTTTAGCTAAAAAAACAAAACAATGACTACAACACTACACTAATAAAACTGAATGGATATATGAGCATTTACAACTATTTCTGATGTTTCTGTCATTTTTTTAATAAATTATTTTTATAAAGGTCCAAATAGGGCTGAGTAAAATCACAAATAAAAATATTATTGAAGGTAGTATAGTTTTTTCTAAGACATTGGATAAAATGGAACAATTAATGGTAGTTTTTTTCTTCTCTCAAGTGTTTAAGAAAAGTTGAATTTTCAAAGAGTACTTCTTCATGTCACATTCTTAGTGATTATCAAGTTTAAAAAAATCATTGTGGTAGCACTGCCATGGCAGTGAGCGCACTGGCATCTGGATCTTGCTTTCTAAATACCACTCCCAAATAAGAAGAACCAGGATTCCTTGAAGAAATGGCTGACTCTATAGCTGAAACAGGGAGGATACAAGATGAGCCTGGAGAGTCTTATAGTGTCAGAAAGTAAGGAAGTGCTCAAAAAACAACAGGATGGAGACATATCAAGTAGACGGGGAGCCATCCCGAACAAGCCTCCAATGATCAAAGCTGGAAAAAAAATTTAGTAACAAAGTCCAAAGTATAAAAATAAATATACGAGTCCATACTGATATAAATAATTCCCAACCCTCAAGTATGCACTGGTCTTAGTAACTCCCTTCCAAAGAACAGAGTATGAAAAGGGAGGAATAGTGACTTTACAGTGAAGAAATCTGGCAAACACTACCTTAATCAAAAGATCAAGGAATATCACCACTGATAAGTTATGTTCATTGCATGTACCCCCATTGTATGATGTAATGAGAAGGACACTTCACCTGCGTGGTATTCTTCCTCAAAACTCATAACTTCGGGGCTTCCCTGGTGGCGCAGTGGTTGAGAATCTGCCTGCCAATGCAGGGGACAAGGGTTCGAGCCCTGGTCTGGGAAGATCCCACATGTCGCGGAGCAACTAGGCCCGTGAGCCACAACTACTGAGCCTGCGCGTCTGGAGCCTGTGCTCCGCAACAAGAGAGGCCGTGATAGTGAGAGGCCCGCGCACCGCGATGAAGAGTGGCCCCCGTTTGCCACAACTAGAGGAAGCCCTCGCACAGAAACGAAGACCCAACACAGCCAAAAAATCAATCAATAAATAAATAATTAAAAAAAAAAAAAAAACTCATAACTTCAGTCTAATCCCAGGTAAACATCAGTTAAACCCAAATTGAGAGGAATTGCACAAAATGACCCATACTCCTCAGAGCTGTCAAGGTTATAGAAAACTAGAAAAGACTGAGAAACTATCACAGACTAGAGGAGATTAAGGAGATATGATGAACTGAATGCAATCCTGTATGGATCTTGCAACAAAAGGGTGACATTGATGGAAAGACTGATAAAATCTGAATAAAGTCTGGAGTTTACTTGCTATCAATGTATCAGTGTTGGTATCTTCATTTTGATGAGTGTACCTGGTAATTTAAGGTGTTAACATTGGGAAAGACTGGGTGAGGTATATACAGGAAGTCTCTGTATTATCTTTGCAACTTTTCTCTAAATATAAAATTATTCCAAGATAAAAATTTGCTTTAAAAATAAATTAAATCCACTTCACAACTATCAGAATAACTAAATCCAAAACACCAACACCAAATGCTCGTGCAGATGTGGAACAACAGGAATTCTCATTTATTATTAATGGGAATGCAAAATGGTACAGCCACTTCAGAAAATAGTTTGGCAGTTTCTTAAAAAATTAAATGTACTCTTACCATATAATCCAGCAATCATGCTCCTTAGCATTTACCCAAATGAGTTGAAAATTGACATCCACACAGAAACCTGCACATGGATGTTTATAGCCACTTCATTCGTCATTGCTAAAAATTAGAAGCCACCAAAATGTCCTTAGGTGAATATTTTTCAGCACTAAAAAGAAACGAGGGCTTCCCTGGTGGTGCAGTGGTTAAGAATCCGCCTGCCAATGCAGGGGACACGGGTTCGGGCGGGAAGAGCCCACATGCCGCGGAGCAACTAAGCCCGTGCACCACAACTACTGAGCCTGCGCTCTAGAGCCCACGAGCCACAACTACTGAGCCCGCAGGCCACAACTACTGAGCCCGCACGCCACAACTACTGAAGCCCGCCCACCTAGAGCCCATGCTCTGCAACAAGAGAAGCCACCTCAGAGAGAAGCCCACACACCACAACGAAGAGTAGCCCCTGCTCGCCGCAACTAGAGAAAGCCCGCGCGCAGCAACGAAGACCCAATGCAGCCAAAAATAAATAAAATAAAAACTAAAAAAAAGAAATGAGCTATCAAGCCACGGAAAGACATTGATCAACTTTAAATGTGTATTACTAAGTGAAAAAAACCAATCTGAAAAGGCTACATACTGTGTGATTCCAACTATATGACAGTCTGGAAAAGGCAAAACCTCAAAGTAAAAAGATCAGTGGTTTCCAGGAGTTCCTAGGGAGGAAGAGATGAATAGGTGGAGCACAGGGGATTTTTAGGGCAGTGAAACTACTCTGTAAGATACTGTAATAGTGGGTACATGTCATTTTACATTTGTCAAAACCCATAGAATGTACACCACCAAGAGTGAACACTAAACTATAGACATTGGTTAATAATAATATATCAATATTGGTTCATCAATTGTAACAAGTGTAACACACTAATCCAAAATGTTAATAGTGGAAACTAAGGAGGAGGGCTTGAGGGGGAGATGTGGGAACTGAGCACTTTCTGCACAATTCTTTTGTAAATCTACAACTGCCTCCCAAAAATAAAGTCTATTTTTAAAAAAATACAAGCAGTCAATCTAAAAGAAAAACAATTGGTGGTAGATGGAAAGATATATGATACAGCAGGTGTAGTGAAATGCTAATAGTGGTGATGTATATGGATGTTCACTATATAACTCTTTCTACTTTGCGCTGTTTGGCATTTTTCATAATAAATATGGGGGAAAAGTCATTGTGGTTAATATTAGGAGAAAGCTTAGCATAGAAAGGTCAAAATAAGCCTGTGGGATTTAATTTAACTCCATCATGGATTTCTCATATGTTTCTGTACAGAATAGGTAACTTGATTTAATGACCTGAATTACTCACCTAAATTTTGAATCCCAGTCGGCCCTGTCTTCAAAGACCAGAGTCTAGATTAAACTGCCTTATTGTTTGAGAAATACAACTAGATATTAACTAGTTAATATTGTTTGAGGAGTACAGCTAGTTAATATTGTCTGCGAAATACAACTCGTTAATACATTTTGAGAAATACAACTAGATGTTAACTGTTATGTCATCTCATCAGTAGAGAAAAATGAGCAGTGCTTTGTAGTTTTTGAAACAGTACTGATGACATGGTAGTGTAATCTGCACGACTACTGTGCTGGACTTTGTCAGTGTCCTTGTTATGATTTAGCACTATTTTATTTACTATCCCAAGACATACATTTTTATTACTCGCTACAATATGACAATAACAACAGTTTTGAATGGTACGTATTTCTCACTATGAATCTAAATACACAGAATGTTTGCTCTATTCTGAGTCACTACACTGTGTAAAACTAGTGTATTAAAAATAGTATGACATATTTGCATATTTATCTGTATTAAAACCCCCATGAAACAGTTATTGCAGATAAACAGCTGTTGCTTTTTAAGTATCTTTTAAAGGAACCATATTTCCTCTCCTATACAAATTATATGCATTTTCAAATATATCATCTGAGCCAAAGGAGTTTCAAAGCTTTAAACAGGAAAACATGCTCTCAGAGAAGAAGAATGTTAAAGGAGAGGAATTGCAAATTTTTAGTCATTGTGGCCAAATGATAAATTTTTAACCTACAATGATGAACTTGTCCCTTTGCCAAGTCAGATATTATATATTGTAAACAGATAGTAATTCTGGATGCTTCTACAAATTATGGCCATATTTCAGCATGGAGACTGTTTACCTAGTCTACGGAGCACATAAAGAGATGCTGATTTATATCGATCAAATTACAGAAGAGAAGTCTCCACTTTGTGACTTAAAAGTGGCAAATTCTGTTGTAATGTAAAGAACTTTTTCTTTTAATAGCATTCCCATATCTTCATAAAAGCCAATAGTAGCATTTTTCTTTTTAATTAAAAAGGAAACTATGCCCCTGGAATGCTAGCTACTATCATCTTGTAGTTCCCAGAAAAAGAGTCCCAAAATGAAAAATGATTCTATCAAATTTCATTATTTTCTTTATAATTTTAATATGTACCAAAAGGTTTTAGGAAAACATGTATATTCTTTCAACTCTGACCATATTCAGTTGATTAATATATAATTCAGATACACATGAGAAGTTCTCATTTTAGTATCTGAATTACAGTTTGTTTTAAGGCTTTTAAACATAAATAGTTGAATCAAAGATGTCACATTTCATAGTTCAGTTTCACCGTGTTAGCTAAATAAGGGGGGTATTAAAGGAAAGGATTTTCATATATTAAATTAAAAGTTTGTCACTTTGCAGCTCTAAGCCTGTTGAAAAAAAAAGATAATTTCTGTCCAATTTAATCAGCAAGAGGTCTTTATTGCCTTAAGTATTAATTGATCAGGTTCTCATTAAGGTCAAAAGTACACTTAGCTGCCCAGAGATGGCCAATTAGCACATTGTCAACCGCGCTTATTTATATTGACTGAACATAATGGTAGTTATTTGACTGTCAAGTCAGAAGGTCACTGAATCTTTTGTACACTTTGCCCTCCAAAAGGGCAACAGTCATTTAGACACGAGAAAACATTCATAACAAAGATTTAGTTTATTACTTATTGACTTAAATCACTCTTAGAAACAGGTGTTCTATTCTCTTTGGACAAATGATACATCATTTCTTTGTGAAATGCTTGAGGTCCAGTTGAAATCCTGTGGTTGATTGTGTCTGAAGATTTTTGTTCAGCAAGCAGCTTGCACTTGAAACTCTAAATAGCTTTTTTAAAGACCAAACCAGTTCAATGATTATAATCCTTTGCGATATAGACTTTTCTCCTGATAAGTGACTGCAGGAAGTTGAAACAAGTTGGACACACAGGTACTGAAATGCCTCTGGGGCACCAGTCTCAAAGTTGAAGGTTAGAACCACATTTGAGTCTCACCTTAATGAGGACATTGGTATGCTTTTTAAATGCACTGGTGCTGCCATAGATATTGGATATTTGCTACAGAACAAAAGAGAAATAAAAATTCAAGGTTATTCATGAACCAGTAATCTAAAATTTCTACCTATAGTCCCAGTGATTTTTATCATCGTAAATCATTACACCTAATTTATATAGTGATGATATAACTAGTTGCATTTGCTAGCACTTTATATTTTCTATTTATCCTCTGCCACTTAAATTTAACATCATTCTCCCTTACATTGTTCTATTATTGAATGAAATATCACTGATGATTCCATGAGTTAGATTTTAAGGAGAAAGTATTTTTGTTTAGCACATCACTTTTACAACTTATCAAATTAGAAACCCATGAGTCAGCCTAGATTCCCCCCTTTACACTCTGCCCTCTCCAAATATGTGTCTCATCAAGCATCACATTCCATCAGTTCTAGTTACTGAATAGCATCAATAGATATAAGTACTTCAACCCACTGCCACTGCCTCAACTTGTTGTCTCTTTATTAAATTGCTGTGATACATTTTGATGGGTCTTCCCAGTGATTCAGTGACCCTCTAGTGGTCTTCTCACTAGACTGGGACTCCTTCAGAGTAGGGTGATATATTTTTATTGTATCCCCAACCAACAGTTAGTGCCTGGCACATACAGGCATTCAGTAAAAATATACTGAATAAATAAATGAATGACCACAATTAGCTTTATGCTACATATAAATGTAAACCTTGATAGAATTTGCTATGATTTAAGAACTCATTAAATCAAACTTTTTCACTAGTATTAAATTATTAATACTTTCTCAGACTATTATAGGAAGCAATAAATTCATCCATATGGGTAAACCAACAGCATTGACTATGAAGACAGAGTGAGAGCCCAAGTCAAAGGAAAAAGTTACTACCATAATTCTTGAGTAATTAAGCTACCAAGTATATATAGAAAACAAATCCATATACTATCAAAACATGTGCTTTGTCTGTGGTATCATATTAAATAACAGTTACTATTTATATATTGTGCACTTCTTATACATTAGCTATCGTCCTCTCAAGGACCATGTAATGTAGATATCATAATTGTCATTTTACAGATAAGAAAACTGGTTTCACAGGGTAACTTATCCAAAGGCACATAACCCAGGTCTTGCTTGCTCCAAAGCCCAAGTTCTATCTACCACACTAAAGTTTGCATCCTTCTTTAGAACTTTGGACAACCTATTTCACATTATTCAAAAACTTTACTAAATGTTGTATAGAAATGTTTCATATCCATTGTTGGGTTGGGTTGGGTTGGGGAGGGTGGGGGAGATAATCAGAGTCAAAGATGAGAAAAATTACAGTGGAAATGAAAGGTAATATGACTTAGTAGTTAAGACTGCATGGGCTTTGACATCATACAGTGCTACACTTGAGTCCCAGGTCTGCCTTGTACTACCTGCATGACCTTGAGTGAGTGACTTGACCTCCAAGTTTCAGTGCACTAATCTCTAAAAGAGAGATAATAACAGTAACTGCCAATTAATTTGTGAAGATCAAATGAGCTTATGCAGATAAAATGCTTAGCACAGTTTTTACTTAAAACAGTTCTTACTGTGTTATTTCTTTTAGTTATATAAAAGACAGGCAAATAAAGCAGATATTTTATTGCTTTTTCCTCATTTAATGACAGGTTATTGGAGGCTCTATAGTTAAGCAGAAAAAGAAGAAACAAGGTGAATTCACCATACTGAAAGTATGTTGACTTGTGCGTTGTCTACTAATTAATAAGCATTTATTGAATACCTGCTGTGCTAGATGTTGGGGATAATATACCTGATTCTGCAGAACTCATTTTCAGTCAAATTTAAGTAGAAATGCAACACTGATTTATACTCTTACTTAAGAGAAAATTTCAAAATTTTTAAATACAATTCAGCCATTAATATCAGGTTAATCTCTTGTTAGGATATCTTTGGAATGACCACAGTTTGCATTTAATATTTGGTATGCAATCTTAAAGGAATGAAATTTTTAGATTTTACTATTTTTAGCATGCCTAGCTCAGTCCTTTACTGTATCCTATTAGATAGTTATTCTAAACTTTTTTCTCATCAACCATTTCTTATTCTATAATAACAACTATGGTTGCTTGCCTAGTTGTTACCTATTTTCTCTATGCTCATCTAAAATAAAGCATAACAGTATGGATTGCCTTTTTTCTTAATCTTTTGGTTTATTTTAAACTAAGACATTGTATACATTGACTGGAAAAAGAAGGATATTCCTTATTCTTTTTTTGGTTTTTACAGTGTTTCCCATGACTTTCAGTATATGTTCTTTGCTAAACCCCTTCCATATCATTCATTGTGTTTCTTCTGAAATGGATTCTTTCAGCAAATATTTATTGAACACTCACTATGTGCTGGGTTCTATGCTGCTGCTCTCATGGAACTTGCATGCTAACAGAGGGGAGACAAAAAATAAACAAGATAAGGGAGATTGAGAATGGAGATAATGATGTAGAGGGAGAAGGAAGTTACAATTAAATAGGGTCGTCACGGATGGGCTCATTGAGAAGTGTCTTTTGAGCAGAGACCTGAAGGAAGTGAAGGATTTAGCCAAGCACATTACTGGAATATGGCAATCCAGGCAGAAGAAACAGCCAGTGGAAATGTGATAAAGCAGAAGTGCTCAAGGTTTGACGCTTGTTTGAGAAATAGCAATGAGACTAATGTGGCTAAAGCAAAGGGAAGTTACAAGAGAATGATAGGCAATGCCATAGAGGTAAGAGGAGAAGGTCGGATTTTGCTGGGCCTTACAAGCGGGAGGCGGGGTAGGGGGGAGATTTGGGTTTCACTCTGAGTACTGTGGGGAGCCAAGAGGGTTTCGAGCAGAGGACTGACCTGAAGTGATTTACATGTTAAGAGTGTCACTTAGGCACTGGCTTGAGCATGGGTCCTACCAAGAGTAGAAGCCAGTGGACCAGTTAAGTTATTTCATTAATGCACATGAAAAATGATAGTGACTTGGATCAAGAAAGTAACATTGAACTTAATGAGAAGTGGCTGGATTCTGGATATATTTTGAAGGTACAACTGACAGGATTTCTTGGCAGATAGAAAGTGAGGAGTAAAAAAATAAAAAGAAAGAAAGGATTCAAGGACGATTCCAAGGTCTGGGGCCTGAGCAACCGAAGAACATAAAAAGGGTGAAAATCCTACACACTCTGTGCTCCTAATGATTCTATATGTCAACTTTATTTTTTTCTTTTTTTTTTTAAATTAATTAATTAATTAATTTATTTATGGCTGTGTTGGGTCTCTGTTTCTGTGCGAGGGCTTTCTCTAGTTGCGGCAAGCGGGGGCCACTCTTCATCGCGGTGCGCGGGCCTCTCACTATCGCAGCCTCTCTTGTTGCGGAGCACAGGCTCCAGACGCACAGGCTCAGTAGTTGTGGCACACGGGCTTAGTTGCTCCGCGGCATGTGGGATCTTCCCAGACCAGGGCACGAACCCATGTCCCCTGCATCGGCAGGCAGATTCTCAACCACTGCGCCACCAGGGAAGCCCCATGTCAACTTTATTTATAAAACAATTTTAACTTCTATTTTATCCTCTGATATGTAGACAGTAGAAATCCAGCCAACTCAAAAGTTCTAACAGCACTTTGAATGCTCTTGGTAAATCTGAAGTACCTATATGTAAATCAGTACACTAGCTGTCACTTCTGAGGACACCACCACCTCTAGTATTTACTGGACAACATAACATCAACATGAGGATACTTGGAACACACAGAAGAATTAGATGACATGGCCCCTGTCTTCTTTAAGTTTATTGTCTGTCTCACCATCTAGGTAAACAGAACTCCAACTCTCTGCCTGGGTTTGGATCTTAGGCGCAGGGCCTGGATGTAGGGGTAGGTGCTTTCAGTTGGTCTCTGTGTGATGTAAAGGGTGGTCCAGGTGAGAAGTTCCAGGTGAGATGGCTTTAGGGAAGTGGGAACCACTGTAAATATTAAGTCCCAAATCAAGGGGTCAGGCTAACCCTAAAAACCAATCAGCAAGAAAAGACCTGCCCAAGGACACTGTGTATATTTGTCCAGTTACCTCAGAAGGCATTCTATCTATTTTTTTCTAAGTATTTAGGAAAAGCCTTGCTGTAGCCTTCAAACACTAACAGCAAGTTTACTGGGAGGTGGGGGAAAGGTGAATACATAGAAAGAGAAATATGAATAGATGTCAATAAGCATAAAATGTGTGGTATCACAAAATTCTTATCTACAGTGAATTGTCTTTATTATGCTTCTTCCTTTTTTATTGTATGGACTTACTTTACTGTCACTTTAGGCAACAACTATTAACAGCATCTCTTTTGATAATTTCAAATTTGTTGATATCTTTTTTCTAAATTTAGTTGAATGCAAAGAAAACCTTTGAAATGCAAATAATTAATCATTTCTCGGGTCTCTAAGAAGGTTTGGGACATGGCAAACCTTGAATCAGTCTTGGAAAGAATCATCTAATTCCAGTAAAGTTTAGGAATCCCAAGTCTAATCCTCAGACAGATAAGGGCTAGCTGGACATGAAATACAAACTGTGGCCAAGTTTAATTTTCCCAAATCAGATTTTCATGAAACATTTTCATTTCTTTGAGTGAGACAAATGAATTTTTCTAATATTTTATAATCCATTGTTAAAATTCAAGTAAAAACAAGTCTACAGTCAAATATAAATTACTTTGTTATGTTTAATTTTAGATAATCCTCTTCTCCTTTCTTTGGCATTAGAACAAATTGCAGTTACTGAAGCCCGAAGATTATAAAGTACTATTTAAGCATTCATGTTTGATATCAAGATTAAAGGAGAATACAAAGACTAGCATTAGAGGATAAAGTTTCTGAGACCAGATGGGGCAAGTTTAAAAAGGTTTTAGGGAGAAAATACAATAATCAATTTTAGAAGGAAAGGAGGGGAGATAACATATTTTAGCAGTAACTTAGGCTTTTAGTACAAAGGATATTATTTGGTCTTTGTAATTGAATATAATAAAACACTTTGCCCTTTAACATAAAATCATATTTCCCATATATATATGAGTACACTTCTCTGAGACTAAGCAAACTGTTTGTAAAACAGGAATTGAATTGAAGAGGGATCATATTCTTTTAAATAACTTCCCTTTCATCAGAGAGTATGAGTCAGCCTAGGGCACTCAGCACCAGGACAGACCCTACCTGCTTGTATTTCTTTTGCTGCAGAGCACAGGCCCATAATCCTGATTAAACATTTATATGTCTCATTCGTCCATCTACTCAAGTTGACCTCTAACAGAATTCTGGCTGTTTTTCTCTCCATTTCGGAAGAGAATTTTCATTTTAAACTCTTCCAATTTAACAGAGGGAAAAGGTTAAAAAGAAAGTCAACCTACACCCCCCATTCAAAAAAAAAAAAAATCATCCAGAGTTTCCCACTGAATTGGAGCCAAAATCTCTGCCAATTTTGCTCTCATATCTCCAAGTTGTACCCTGACCCTTCATATGACCAGTGGGGCTTGTTACAAAAGCTCTCTCTGGGCGCCTTTCTAAAAGTGCTATCTTCGTCCATATTTCAAAACACTCACAGATATTTTATCATTAATTAGTATTCATATTATGTCTCAAACAATCTGTTCACGAACAGGGGAAGTGAACTAGTTGAACAGCTCTTCTGTTTGTCTAGTGATTAACATGGATGATGTATGTAGTGCCGAAGACCTTTTAAGGCAGGAAGCAGTCAAATGTTGGGTAGGTAACTCTTGGAACATTTAGAAGCTTACCTGTTTTGGAGGCTGGACCTCTCCAGAGAAACCAGACTTGGCAAACAGGATGGGGAGACACAGGCCCCTTTAAAAATAGACCCATGCCTCTTTGATTCACAGCATCCTGGATTTGCTTTTCATCATGTTAACATGCCACTTGGGAGCTGGCTGGACTCCCTTGTTCAGTGACATATATTTCATAGTGTTTTTTTTTTTTTTTTTAAACCCATTTGTTCTTTCAACCACAACATGCTTTGCATTTCTCTTTCAAATTTGAGGGTGTATATATAGATTGATCAAAACAATATTTTTAACATTCCAAACAATTTAGAAAGCTGGTGGATGGGTGTCAGTTAATCTATTATGTTCATCTTTTCCTCCTCCCCCTCTTCAGCTGCTAATCTTAGAACTTGTGTGCCAAATTGTGTAAGATATTCTTCCAATAGCTACATGTGTGACTCTTTTGTGAGCTCAACAGACAGTTATGAGGACAGATTTGGAGTTGCATATGGGACTGTCACATGGTTTGATTGCCTTGTCTTCCAGGCACTGAGATTTCTTTTCACTGAGCTTTAATATTGAGGAATTTTTAGTTATGATAAAAGTTCAGCAAAGTCTCTATTAAATTATTTATACACCTCAAGAATGGAGAAGAAAAAAAAAGTTTTTACTCACCACCACTCTGTATTTGGCATCTATATATACTTAACAGTTCCTATGTTTACTTTTTACAGTAGTGAAAAAAATTCACAGAATTTTTATGAAAATCAGAGCGTTAAGAGCCTTTATTATCCTCCTTGCTCTTTTGGAGCAAGATCTAGTAGATGTCTCGACAGAAAAGAAAGCAGATGCTTTGTAAAATGGTCTCATATAATTCATGTCCAATTATAGAGGATGATTTGTAGGAAAATGTGATCTATCAACTGTTAGGAGCCAAAAATCCTATGTCTTTAGTCTCTGAAATGGTAAGGTGCAGATAACTTTATACACACATATTGAAAACCCTCTTTCAGGACCCAAACACCACAGCCCTTCATCCCATTGAACCGTAGTACCACCCTCGAGGGACACACAGCCTTACAACAAGGTCTTTCTCCTAATCTTATTTCAAATACTTTTCAAGAATGAACAATGTCCTAGTGATAGCTGCATCCAATGAATGAAGACATATAATATTATAAAAGCATTAATCACATATACTTGTATTAATTTCACCCTGTAAAACAAATACAATGGTTAATTATTCAGAGCTGCACCTTTATTTGCTTCAGTCTTAATTCAGAAATATTAATGATGGCTACCATATATTGATTTGCCTCTGTGAGACTAAACTCTATAAAACAGATGTTTTACATACATTACTCCTAATCCTCAGAATAACACACCAAAGTAGGTGTTATTATTATCTCCTTCTTCCCAGTTAAGTTAGAACTCAGAAACAGCTTGAATGAGGATAGAGGTATATTTTCTTTTTTCACACTTTAATTTCCTTTTCCTGTTTTAGGTTGGAGAAGTCATGTACCCTGCTGGGCAAATTGCACTAGTACCTAGCACAATGAAACTTGTGAGTGCCAGAATACAAACAGAAGCTCCCATGTCCTTGAGCCACACCCTGAAAACTCTGGAAGCTCTGCATAGAGGCACTGGACTTCACCACATTCTCATGGCTCACTGTTAACATAACAGGCAGCAAGTTCATTGCGACTGCTTCTGCCAGGTATGGCAGAAGAACTTACGGACACATAAAGAGGTACCTAGAGTACCTATTTTATTTCTAGTCTACAGAAGAGCAATTTATGAAGAAGTTTCCTCCAGACAATATCAAGTCTTTCTCAGTGTATTTCATAGGGGTTTGAACTAAATCCATAATAAGGTTTGATTGAGCTGTTACGTTCTGCCTCGTAAGTGGCAGTGCACAACAGAGAAAGGAAATTGCTTAATAGAAAGTTATAGTCATCACTAACTTTATCTTAATTCTCCAAAGCAATAAGTTAAGAGTTCTATAAGAGCAGCTTAGAGCTCTTAGAAAATGTTGAAAAATACTCTGTTTAGAAACATTTCTGCTCATATGTCACACTGTACTTTCTGGGGATGGGCATTTATTTTTCTGATACTTCGCTCACTTAGGGTAAGTTTTACCGTGTGTCTCCAAGGACGTTTTAAAAGGGCCTTATCTATCCATTCTTCTAAAATATTTAACAGAAATTCTATTTTTCAGCATGAGATCTGTACCCTGGTTTGGGGTTGTAACTCCTAGTTATCCCACAGACATCAAAAGCCATTTCTGAAATATATTGAATTTAGATCAAAGCATTATTTATACAGTTGTGTCATCAGAAAGTAATGGGCTGTTTAAATGAAAAATTGATTAAGCTGATGACTGGAATTTATTCTAGGAAGAACTTACAAGAATCTGTTCTTTCTTAACGTTAAAAGTTATACTGACAATACAATCATTATTTGCAGGTGACATTGTCTACCTAGTAAATGCATGAGACATGAGAACCAGTAAAACTAGTAAGAGTTTTAGTAAGTTTAGAGTTTAGTAAGATTGCTAGGTATGAAGAAAATTCTAAAAATCTTTTACTTTCTAAATATCAGCAATTACCAATTTAAAAAGATAATGGGAGAAAAAGACACAATGTACAGTAGCATCAAAACCTGTAAGAAATTTCAGGACCTCAATAAAGAAAACCATAAATCTTTATGGCAAGATGAAGCTTTAAAAAATTGGAAAGGTATACCATATTTATGAATGGAAATGATTTAAAGATACCTGTTTTTTTATATTTTTATTTTAAAAATAAATTTAATTTCATTAAAATCAAGTCTCATAGGGAATATATTTAACATAATGATTCTGAAATAGATATGGAGAAATAAAGCAGGCAAAAATAGACTGGAAATTTTTACCAAAAGAAGAAACTGAAAGGGAAAGAGGAGTACAGAGGAAGAGGAAGAATTAGAAAACCTTACACTGCCAGATATTAAAATATAATGTAAAGATCCAATTAAAATCATGTAGCATTGGTACAGTAACAGATAATAATCAGTGTCTCAAACTGGAAGTTTCTCTTAAAATTATGTGCTTTCATATTTGTAGAGGTGGGAGTGTTTCTTTAGCTCCAGCAGGAACACAGAGGTCATGTTGCCTGTTGCTGATGTAGCAAAGCTTGGTTTGGCGATGCCTCGTTTTCCATGAATGAGCCTGCTCATTGCTGCCTCTACTAACAAGGTGGAGTTTGCTAGCCGTCCCCACGAGCTGCCTCTTACTCTGGTTATGCCTTGGAGTTTCTCCGAATCCAGTAGGGTCTAAGGCTTGCATATCTGAGAGCCTTTCCTCTCCCCATGACTCATGGGGTCTGTAGAATTCTTATGAAAGTTGCTTTCTTTGTGCTTTATTTAATTTTTGCTGTGGCTGACATATGTGAATTTGAGCTATTGCACAGATTCCCTCCCGCCTCCGCCCTCAGTGGCTTCATTTGGTATTCAATGCCAGTTAAAAATAAGACAATATAAACTTCTATATTATTTAAGCTAAACTTAAGTTTTGATATAGAGTGAACACATTTATTAATAACGTACTTCTTCTTACGTATCCACAGATGTGGGTTCCAATTTGGAAACAGTTTCACTAAGGAAAGTTTGTAGAATATTTTCAGTGTGGCTAAGGGGCAAAATAAATACTGGTCATCTTTATAGATTTTGAAAAATAAAGTAATTCCTAGGCAAGCCAACCATACCCACCTTACAACTAAATGTAATGCAAATTACCATATCAAACAGAAAATTTGAGTGTTCCAGTTAGTGGTATTTAGTTTCCTGCTTATTAATGTCAATTTAGGTGCTGCTTAGAGTAATTTGCTACAGAATCATTGTATGTCATTATTTTGCTGTTGGAAGAGATTACATTTTTAGCTAAGAAGGAAATGAGTTTGGGAAAGATCATTTTGCCAAGTTGAAATTTATGGCCAGGACTGTAAGGTATGAGGAATATATCTAGTTTTGCTTTAACAATGACTTGCTATCAGAAGTTAAGTGATCATTTTATAATTTTCTATAAAGTGAAAGAAAGGTGTTTTTAATTTAATTACCCATGCCTGAAAGGATATTTGAGTATATTCTTATTGGAATAATTAGTAATTGGAACATATCATAATAAGCTATTATATTCTTTCCAGAAATTTTTTGGTTCTTTGGTTTTCTTTGAAGGTGCTAGGAGAGTATACAGACTGCCATAATATTATTCAACATACTGATACTTCTTAGGATCATAATGTTGGTTGTTAAAAGTTTACTAAATTGACTTGACAGTTTCAAATTAAGTATCATCTTGTGTTTTTCCTTTCTACATATCTTTTTAATGACAGTGTCATATAATATGATGGTTTTATGAGTGGTTTTGGTATCTCATTCATCAGAGTAATCAATGGGGAAAGGAGCCATATGGGTTGTAGTTCATTTGTATTGGATAGGACAGATGGCATTATTGATAGATGGAAATATTCCAAATATTTATTGTATAATGATATCACAAGGACTCTGACTTCTGAATTTTAATGCTTTAATTTCTACAGTAACTGGCAAAGTGAGTAATTTATTCAGTTGCCACGTATCCATTTAATGATATCAATGTGTGAATTGTAGCATTAATTACCTTTCAGTTAATACTGCATTTTATATGATGGGTATTTCTTTTTCTAAGCCTTTCGTGTTCACTTATCTGATTTCTGACCAAGCTATCAGTTTGGTCTTGAGGATTTTAAAGTTGAAAGCAATATTTGGAGCAGACAGTATGTAAATATAGGATGCAGAAGTGAGCAAAGTGAAGATTCAGTAATGGTTCTCTCCCAGTATCACCTCTGTCCTGTGGGAGGCCAAAGGGAAAAGGTACCCTTAAAGAATCTTTACATTTGCCTCTTGCATAAGTTTTTACTCTCAATAGATTTCTTAAAATTATGTTCTAAGATAACCATAGACAAAAGGACATAAGGATATAATTCAGGATCTACTTATATTTTATTACCTCAATTTGAAATTGAGTTATTCCAGGAAGGGTTACTGCTGGATGGTTAATACACCATCCTCTCAAATGTTTGACACCATTCCAGAATCACATTTGCACTACTAGAAATAAATGAAATCCAGTGAAAAAGGTCTTCACTTTTTACTTTTGTATTTTATATTTTTGTATTGTTTAAATGCATACTGAATGCACATCGTCATGCCTTACTTTTGCAATTGCTAAGTTAAAAATGATAGTTTGAGTCATTCTAAAACTTCTGTTGCCATTGTTTTATTTTTAAAATACTATCAACCCCTAGTATTGAAGACCTACTATGTATTTAAACACTGCTGGGAGCTCTCTGATATTACCTCCAGGTTGCTTACTATTTTACTTAGGAAGTAATATAAATTCCTTGAGTAGTGACCTTTTTTTTCCAAACTAAAAATTAGGACACATTGTCCTACAGTGTTTTGTTTTTTCAATTTGTGAATTTGTTACTGTGAAAAAAATTACAATGGTATTAAGAACTAAAGATTATTTACATTTAAGTTATAAATTTATCAAGTTACCTCCAATACTGACTGACACCACTAAATTCCCAGTATCCAGCTCACTGCCTTGCACATGTCAAATTCAATGTTTGTTGATTGCATAGTGATAAACAAGGTAGGATAGTTTACATCCATAAAGATGATTGGAAATAGAGTTTAATTATATGCTTTCAAAATGATAGTGTGATCCCACTAATGAAATAGAAGCTTTATACTAAATTTTGATAAGGTCAATCTTTTTAAAAAGTTCTGATAGAAATAGACAGTGTAATTATATTGGAAGAGTAAGTTGACCAAGCTTTATTTAGTCAAAATATCTAATAGTGTGCAGTGGGTCAAGAGGACAAAACAACTTAGACCTATCCAGAGACATCCCATTCAAACAGACTGTCTATGTATGATTTAGGGCAAAACTTCTTGCATTCTTACTGCCCTGGCAAGTACAAATAGACCAAATACATCCTGATGATCCCAGATTTCTCCAACACTCTAGGACAATTTCAGAAGCATTGATGAAAATGGCATAGATAATATTCTGATAGAAATCTCAGGACCAATAATAAACCAAGAAAAAGGCTGGCACTAACTGAAGTGATATGGAATTTTAAATATTCTACATATATTTCCTGTTCCTTTAAAAAAAGTCAAAGTCTCAGTAAAATAAAATGCATGAATATTTTGTTGTCACTAAAGCCTTCTATTTCCTTTATTTATGGAATAAAATATATGAGTGCTTTCCAGTAAAATTTGGGAATAATTTTTAACCTGAACTTTGTATCATATTTGCAGCCTTGAACCTTTGCTGATCTTTTCTCATTTTTCTCATTATCAGTGTTTGTTTCTCTCCCTCTCTCCTTTCTCCCTTTATGCTCTTTTAGGCATTGAGAGACAGAATTAAAAACTGACAGACAAATCAGCTATTACTTTGAATCTCCAAACAGGAAAACTTCCTCTCAGGCAACACTGCAAAGTATAGTCATATTGTTATGTGATTATTGTTATTTTAGGAAGATTTTATTTTTCTCTTCTTATTTTAAATTTTATATATTTGGAGAAATTTTGTTATATCTTTCCATTGATGGAAAGTCTAATTACATTTATAGTGAATGAATGACTCTCTTCACTGTATTTTGCTAGAGATTTTTCTCATAAAAGTTCTTATCCAGACTTTTGGGTATGACCCATCCTCCCCCACCCCCCCAAAAAAGATTATGCATTCCTAAAAGTAAGGCATGAAGAGTAAACCTCAGAATTTAATTTGTGTTCCTGTAATTTCATATGACTCCAAGTTATTTAGAGACAAACAAAAGATATTACAATTATGTTTTAAATAAGCAAGGCCTGTGTGGAAGCAAATTTTTTTAATAATGTTTTAAGAGCACCAGAATATTTATCCAGCTAATCTTCTTTAAAGATGTAATGCTCTTACAGAGGAAATAAAATAAAGGTGCTCAATAATAAATTTCTAAATTTAGTCCTGAGCATTCGGACTTTGATTTAATCAAATTTATCAGAAAAAAATAATTTTCCAGGCAACCCACTTAATTTCTGAAGACAGGATAATAGTAACTGATCATGCTAGTGAATAAAGAAATAAATGTTGGCATACTAAGGCAATATATAAGCTGAAGTTCTTGAACAAAAGCAGCCTGTCAACTACAGTACGTTTAAGTACAGGAACGATTGATGTTTGCCAAATGTCAAATCAGAGAGAAGAAAAATGTTTTCAAGCTTAGGAGATTGCCAACAATGAAAGGGAAAATAAATAAAAATTTAGATGTACAATATTGTTTTACCTTGTCAAGGAAATGTTAATTGAAATCAGGCCTCCTTTTTGAAAAACATAATGTAAAATTTCCACCAAAAGACTACTCAGGAGTCTGACAATTAATGCAAAAGTAGAATTTTAAAAGACACAGTGATGGCTGACATTGACAAAAATTGTGCTGTTAGATTATCAAAAAGCTATGCCCTAGATTTCATTGTCAATGATCTACAGAATAATTAATATAATCGGTTATGTTTTAAAAGAAAACGAGGAGTTCTGAAAAATGTCGACATGAACCATGTGAGACTTCATCATGAATTCAATAGTTAAAATACACAGGTTTCTGTTTATTTCTTCTGCGTTATCAGGTTTATGACATTTATTTGGTAGCTAGATATTGTTTTGAATGTGCAATGATTTATTAAAAGACAGTTCGCTTATGATCCATGTTAAGAACATGCAGTGCATTCAAATAACTAGGTAACGTTAGGCCTTTCACCTCCGAGCATATGTTTCATTTTCCTAAGGTTGGGATTAAATTGAGATTTTGTATTCATTTGAAGTATAATTGTAATGAGAACATTTAACATGGGTCAAATGGAGAATAGTGGCACCCTGGAAGTGCTTAGAAATCATTTGCCTTTTTTATACATTGTTCCACAGTAGGATTGAAAAAGATTACCACTCCTTGTTTAACGATGTTATATTGCTCTATCTGTGAATCTAATGAAATCTTTGGCAGAAAAGAGCACAAATTTCTCAAATGGATTTTAGAAAATAAGAAGGCATCTGAATCAAATAATTATACATTTGAAATACATGAGATACTGCTAACAATCTTTATCTACAGAAAGTCAGAGATATGTATATATATATATATATATATTTTTTTTTTTAACTCTTAATGTTTCCTTTTTATTCCCATAATGGAAAGTGGGGGAAAATTGTATTTTATTTGCCCACAGACATGGGAAAGAATTACCCAGCAAAGCTATGTACCCAAACAGATTTTTCCAGACTCCTTTTTTACCCTGAAGCAGTCTTTTTATTTGAGCACCATAAGTGATTTTCCATGTTTCTCACTGAAGTGCTCAGATATATTAGCACCACTCTCCCTCTCAGGACCTTGACTTTGTTAAAGCCAAGAGGAAGTAAATTATTTTTTTGTGCTGCTTGTCTGTGAGTGCTAAACTGGATCAGCCTGTGAGCAAAAACTGGCCTGTCACTGAATGACCAGCTACTGAAAACCATGTAAAAATTATATTAGATTGGATAGTATCACAGATCTTAAAGAATGTTTCTTTATGAAACAATGCAAATGTCAATAAAATTCATTAAGCTCTACATGGTATTCAGCAACTGTTTTATTGCTAAAATATACCAGTGATTGCTTAGGGCTAGATTATGCTGTCTCAGAAGAAAATGATAAGTTAGGTCACTGTAACAAGCTAAAATAATACAGTATTTTCTTAGAGAGTTACAGCCTTTTCCCCTAAGTGGAAATGTATTTTTGTTGAGCACATTCTAGGATGGAAGCTTGTTTGAAGGTCCCAATAAATCCAGTCACCACTTCAGGACACAAAGAAGTATTGCTTACCCAAGAATTATTAAAGAAGGGAAAGTGTTCCATTCGGTAAACTCCCTAAGGTAACATGAAAGTTCTGCTGTATGACCACCATCCTTGGTCTTCCCAATACCACTGGAAATAAATATATTAATACAGTTACTATTCATTGTTTATGCTTGATGAAAGCCTTTCAAATGTGCCTAGAAAACAGCCACTATATTGTGCATAGTAGAGACAATCCTCATCAAAATCTGGAACAAGGCAAAGATGCCTAGCATAGCACTATAATTTAAAATTATTCTGGAAGTTCTAGACAATTCAGTAATGTAATGAAATGATACAAGATTTATTAGAAAAAAGGAGAGCAAATTTTCATTTTCATGAATTATATAATCACATACAATATAATTTACATCAAACATACCTAAAATTGCCGAGGGCTTATTCATCCTGTTTCAGAAGAATGTGGTAAATTGGGATAATGGGAATGGGCTGACATAATATGCCTTTTCTAATACATTTTCAGACTCCTACCTTAAGTAAACATATATTTATGTTGCTCACATTATAACATGGAGAAACCCAAGTGAATCAACTGGAAAACTACTTGAACTAAAAAGAGAATTAATTAAGATGGCAAGATACAAAATAAATAATATACTTAAAAAATGCCTATCCATCAATAGTATCTTGATTTGGGGGTAAGGAAAAGGGAAAATAAATTCATGGTAACAATCACAATTATAAAATATCTGGTAATATCCTTAATACAAATTGCACAGAAGACCCCTGTCTGGAAAGAATTACAAAACTTTCCTGAGCAACATATAAAAAGACAAATAAATGTAAAGAATTATGCTTCTGAATGGGAATATTGTAAAGATAGCAATTAATGTATAGGTGTAACGTTAGCACATCAATCAAAATCCTAGTGGGATTATTTTAGGAGCATGAAGAAATTATTCTAAAATGGTTAGGATTCAGAATAGCAAAGGTGAAGTATATATTAAATATATTAATATCATATATTGAATATGAAAATATTTTCTAACACCATATTTTAAGTGGCATGATATGACTACAGCCAGAATCTACACTTATATTAGTAAAATGGAACAGATAAGCATGAAATTAACCCTAGCATTTCTGTGAATCAAATATGACAGAAGCTCCTAATAATGTAGGTAGGATAGGTTATTCAGTGAAGGATAGTAAGAGATTTGGCCAGAATTTGGGGAGGAAAAAAAAAAGAGTGATACAATGGAATTCAGACACTATATATAAGTTTTGAAGAATTTTAGTTACATAGAAATGTTCATAAAATAGAGAAAATATGAAAATATTTATACAATATGAGCTGAGTCTGGTAAAATACATATATATATATATATAGGAAAACGGGGGGGAGTTGTTGGTATGACTGCAGGTGATTTTAGTTTTCTTCTTTATACTTTTTTGTTATTTCCAACTTTTTCCTTCAATTATAATATATTACATAATCAGAAAGATAAAAATTTTTGCCTTTGTTATTTAAAGCAGCCTTCATGTTATCTAAGTACAGTTATCCCTTGGTATCCATGGGTTATTGGTTCCAGGACCTTTTGCAGATGACAAAATCCTAGGATGCTCAAGTCCCTTATATAAAATGTCATAGAATTCGCTCATAACCTACGTACATCTGCCTGTATACAGTTGATCCTTGAACAACATGGGTTTGAATTGCATGGGTCCACTTATATGTGAATATTTTTTCAATAAATATAGAGTCAGCTCTCCGCATCGCAGATTCAACAAACTGCAGGTCAAAATTTCCATCCGTGGTTGGTTGAATCTGTGGATGTGAAACCCGCGGATATGGAGGGTTCGCTGTACTCATTGTACTACACCATTTTATATAAGGGACTTGAGCGTCCGTGGTTTTTGTTACCTGCAGAAGGTCCTGGAATCAATCCCTGGTGGGGATTAATCATCTCTAGATTACTTAATACCTAATAGAATGTAAATGCTATGTAAATAGTTGTAAATAAAATGCAAATGCTATGTAAATAGTTGCTGTCCAGGCAAATTCAAGCTTTGCTTTTTGGAACTTTCTGGAATTTTAGGGGGAGATTTTTTTTTTTTTTTTTTTTTTATTAATTAATTTATTTATTTATGGCTGTGTTGGGTCTTCGTTTCTGTGCGAGGGCTTTCTCTAGCTGTGGCAAGCGGGGGCCACTCTTCATCACGGTGCGTGGGCCTCTCACTATCGCGGCCTCTCTTGTTGCGGAGCACAGGCTCCAGACGCGCAGCCTCAGTAATTGTGGCTCACGGGCCCAGTTGCTCCGCGGCATGTGGGATCTTCCCAGGCCAGGGCTCGAACCCATGTCCCCTGCATTGGCAGGCAGATTCTCAACCACTGCGCCACCAGGGAAGCCCAGGGGGAGATATTTTTGATTTGCAGTTGGTTGAATCCATGGATGCTGCACCCGCAAATATGGAGGGCCAATTGTACATAATAAATATTATATATTTTCTAGCATAAAATACAGACTTTCTTCAGGAAGATACTGTTTTGTTGTTGTTTTAGTCTCTAAAATCAGCAGACTTTTATTTTCTTTTCCTTTTGCAATGATGTACAGTTAGAATAAGATCTATAAGCAGGGAACATACAGCAACGCTTACCTTTATATTTCCAACACCTAGCATAATGGCTGACACATAGAGGGCATGCAATAAGTATTTGACTAAAGAAATAACTAATCAATACAAAACTCACCTATTTCCGGAAAGTATTAATGAATTAGCTCTTTCAGATAATCTTTTTTATGTTGTCATTTGTTAGGATACAATCTAATCAAGAAATGCCAATCATTTGATTACCTAGTATCTAACTTGGACTAGTTAAAATTTTTTCCTGTTTTTATTTAATCTATTTAGATGTGGTTTAGTACACAAGGCAAGAACTGAGATGACCAAAGAAACATCTTAGCACCTTACATTTTGACATGCTAACCCTAGAATTTGGTAATCTTCCTGGGGATCTAACATTTCTTTTGGATAGGCCAAGACTTCTCTTGTGGAAAAAGAGAAACCACTCAACTGCACCTCTTCTTTAAAGAGCTCAATTTTTAATTCTTAGAGAACCATTTTGCATTAAAACAACTCCCTGGAATATACATTATAATGACATCACAATACTGGACCCTTACCTTTCTCCCAGTCCTGGTGCCCTCATCTTGAGAGACATTTTTTTTCTCTTTCTTCTATTATATACCCACTCTCCTTTTGCCTTCCACTGAGCATTGTCTTGTTCTGCTCCGAGAGGCTCTTCTTCCTCCAGAGTCATTTATATTCAGCTATTTTGCTGAATTATATTAAGCCATTGTGTTGTAATTGAATTACTGCATCCTTTTTTATGACACAAGGACTCTCCAGATAAAAGCCTGATAATGTCATCCTTGATTTACATTAAAAAAAATAATGACATGAAAAAGAATTGGTCTAGAAGTCAAGAAATTTGGAGTCTAGTCTTTATTGTTTTTCTCTGAGTCACAAGTTAAATAAATGGCAGTTAAATCAACTGTGGCTTCAACTTTCTTAAAAAAAAAAATCTTAATATTGCCTTCTATCGCTAACAGTCTTTGACCATTTCATTGATTTATTTTTTCAACCAATGCCATTTATTGAATTCTTGCTAATTCCTCAGCACTGTGCCAGGTATTTATTTGGGACACAGAAATGATTAAGAGATAATTCTCACCTCCATGATACAGTTACATTGCTTCCTTTATGAAACTGTGAGGGAGATGATTATTCTATAATTGAGATGTTGAATCTTGATTTCTGATTGAGCTTCCTAGGCAAGGACTTTTGAAATGAGAGCATTAAATTTTGTGATACCATTCTATCAAGAGGACAATACATTATTTTTAAAATAATTTCTGTATTTAAAAGTATTTGGAATGTTATTTTATAAGAATGCATTTATATCTTTATAATCACTTCTTGGTTGTACTTAGAGTAGTGTACTACCAATATTCAACTTCTAAAAATTATTGAGCTGGCAACTTTCTTGCATGATGACTTTTCAGATAAATACTTCTGATCCTGTTATGCTTGCTATTACTATCCCTCAAGAAAAACTTAACACATTTCATTTTTGTTCACCTGAGGAAATTGCTTTTAAAAGAAAATACCCAGATAGCTTTTCAAGACGAATAGTGCTTCCTGATTTTCACTTGACTCAAAGGGTAGAATAAATGAATAATTCTGTATGCAAGTTTCTTGGTTTGCTTACAACTTTCTGCTAAGACTCCAGAGACCTTTAAGCAAAGGATTCCACCAATTACATTTGTTGTATGTGTATGTGTGTGTACATTTTTTTCAGAAAGCATATGTTAGTAGGGCTATTAAGCAATTAGCTTCATGCATATAGATAGTTCGTTTTGCACCAAACCATATGATGTGATTGGAATTTATAGAAAACCAGCTTTCTTGCCAGGAATTGAGGCGAGTTAATTCTCTAGTTTGGAGAAGTGTGGTCTTATGGCTGCAATCTGTACCCTTAAAAATTAGGAACCTAGAATTCTATATTCAATAGCTTAGAAAGGCACATAAAATGTAAAAGTTTTGTCTTTAATAAATACAGAAATTGGAAAGAGAAAACCCAAGTAGAGTACCTGATTCATGTTGCATGCTCACTACATGTTTGTTAACTTACAATGAAATGAAACCAGCAAGGGTTGAGATTAGGGTTTTTTAAATATAAAATGTGTGCCATGAGGTCTTATGTCCTTGCCAGATTTGGCTCTGAGCTTTCTAGCAGTCTATGCAAAAAGGGAAATGCCATCAGCGAAGGAATCTGTAATGTCAATGAGATAAAAACAAACTGGCTGCTCAGGAGAAGCCCAGCTATTTCAGATATTTAATAACTATTTCCAGAATGAATGAATGATGCTGACAGCTGAGAAAAATTTCTCCCATTTGCATTTTTAGGAGGTCACTTGGCTCTTCACCATTTTTCCAGCAAATAGCCGAGAACTTCACGTGGCTATTTTTCAGATCAGTGCCTAAGAGTTGTTCAGGAAAACTGCTATTATGGAAGTGAAACACAGTCACAGCCTGATAATATGCCTTAATTCAAACAATATTCTGAAATACCTAGAAATCCGGAAGCAGAGGTAGATCGATTGTGTATACTTCAGGCATGTATATATTTTCCATGTGTTAAGTAAGATTCATGGCCACCTTTTGAAGCTCTAGTTGCACTTTACAAAAGGAGTGTGTTACCATCTTGTCTCATTTTTATAGCATTCATAGCCCTGGCCACAGCGTTAATCATTTTTTTTTCTTTTGGGGGTGGTGGAGATTATACTACAACTCCATGGAATGTCTACTACAAGATGTAAAATTCTACATGATTGGCCTTTTGTAAATATTAAGCAAAACCAGTAAATCAAAATGATCAGATTAACATATTTTAGCAGAAGCATCCATATGAAAGGAAATGTTGACATTCTTTATGAAAGCTGTTTTTTCCCTTTACTGCTGCCATTTTTTATTGTGGATTTCCCTGTTCAGCACTTAGTTCCAATTTTTTAAATGATCCATTTCAACACTAGACAGCAATATTCTTCCAGTCATATGAGTTTTTGGTTGCGTTTTATTACATTAAAGATTGCAGAGCTCTACTGTGAATTACAGTATTAACATTCCCTATATTTTAGAGGACTGGGCTCACAAGCATTATGACTGGGTCCAGGAATTCTTTGTTTGGGCCTTTGAAGAGGAAAGTCCAATGCAATTTAATCTTTAGTAGTAACTAGGTTATGGATTTATTGTATTTACAACTACAAAAAATTTGGAAGTACCAAAAACAATGGATAATTCATTCAAGAATCCCAAAGAAATGTTTGATTTAAAGGAGGTACCCAGTTGAAAATGGTAAAATATTCAAGTAATAAACAATTCACCTAAATATAGATTCTCAGGGCTTTGCTTATAACCTAACTGGTTTAGCTCAAAGTGCAGTTTTCTTAGAAACAATGCTAAAAATTCAGGTCCATCCTAAATGGATACTTCATTGCCAGTGCTATCTCTACCCTTAAGAACTTGCTTGCTGGTGGTGTGGAAAAAATAAGGCAAGGACACAAATAACTCAGCAAACCTCTTTTCAACACATTGTCAAGTGCCTTATAAAGCAAGCTCAAACATGGCAGAAAGCCACCACTGAATTTCAGAGTAGAAGAATGCATAAACTGTTACAAGCGTATTCTATAGATCAACTACCCAGAATTTGGGAGGTTTGTGCTAGTACCTTACTCTCAACCCCCCTTGTCATTTCTTCTTCTCCCAGCATAAGTACCTCACTGCCCACCTACTCCCCCAAAACGATGGGACAGGTATAAACCTGTTCCAGCTAATACTCCAGCTGATATGATCATTGGAAATTTACTGGATTTCAGAACTTTACTCTTCTTATTAACCTTGGAATCTCTACCAAGGACTCTGCTATTGCTTAAGTAAATGATTAATATTGATCCAAAAAATGACAAATTGACAAAGCTTTAGAGATTTTTATCTCTTCACTACAAGTGGCAGAGTTTCTGAACCATAATCGATTTTCACTTGTGATAATTTTATGATCTAGACACTTGTTAATATTTTGAGAATTGTTTATACTGTTTTACCTTAAAATTTTTTTTAATTGAAGTATAGTTGATGTATATATTATATGTTACAGGTGTACAATATAGTGATTCACAATTTTTAAAGGTTATACTCCATTTATAGTTATGTGTACCCATGTTGTACAATATATTCTTATAGCTTATATTATTTTATATCTAATAGTTTGTACCTCTTAATCCCTTAATCCCTTACCCCTATCTTACCCCTCCCACTCCCCTCTCCCCACTGGTAACCACTAGTTTGTTCTCTATATCTGTGAGTCCGCTTCTTTTCTGTTATATTCACTAGCTTGTTGTATTTTTTAGATTCCACACATAAGTGATATACGGTATTTGTCTTCTCGGTCTGACTTATTTCACTTAGCATAATGCCCTCCAAGTCCATTCATGCTGCTGCAAATGGCAAAATTTCATTCTTTTTTATGTCTGAGTAGTATTCTATTGTGTGTATATATATACCACGTCTTCTTTATCCATTCATCCGTTGATGGACACTTAGGTTGCTCCCATTCCTGGAAATTGTAAATAATGCTGCTATGAACATTGGGGTGCATGTATCTTTTCCAATCAGTGTTTTTGTTTTTGGTTTTTTGGATATATACCCAGCAGTGGTACCTTAAATTTCGTGTTTGCATTTGGAGACCAGTTTTTCTTTTTCCTGTAGATCCCATTTAAATGTGATTGAGAACCCTATTCTATTAAATGGAGAATACCTCATTTTATCAATACTTGCATTTTTCTCCTGGTCTCCCAATCAGAGATGATATCTTAAATATTTACATCTACAATAGTACCCACCCCAACCCACCAGCCAGCCCAGACTGCCAGATTCTTCTGCCTCTCCCTGGCTCCCTCAAATTCCTATGGAGACTGAAGTTGCTACAGCTACAAGGACAGGACAAGGGCCAGCCAGCCTGTGGGGATCCCCGTGGGAGCCACTGGCAGTAACCAGGAGGCAAGGCTTTGAGAGACTGGCTCAGCATCGATTAGTCAGAGTAGGTTTCTGGAACCTGGTTAACTGGGCATATTAACTCATTAGTTGTTATATCAAGAGTATCCTGGATGAGAAGCCAGTGTGGCCAGGGCACTTTTACCAACCTGTAGGGGATGTTTAAAATATTTTAATAATCTGTATAATCTGTGGAGATTTACCTATAAATATTGGCTGAGTATCAGACCTACTCAGAACCCATCATAAGAAATTGAATCTCCAAACTTAAGGCAGTGAGGATAAACAAGCATTTTAGCCACCTATCTAAATGTTTCCTTGTCTTCCATACTTGAATCAGACCTTCTGCTTTGAATGTGGGTTTAATGCCTGCAAGACTCTTGATACCTGTTTACCCAAACTTTTGACTTTTTCCTTCTAAGCCTCAGTTTCCTTTTCTGTAAAACAGTTAAATTAATAACATTTCAACGTACTGTTACTGTGAGGTTTAAATGAAACAATGCAAGGGAAATTCTTAGTACAATACCTGGAATACAGTTAGTGTTAGCTATTATCTACTTTTCACAGGATCTTCAATTAATGAATTTTATAATCCTATATGCAGGTTCATAGCAAATCGGTATATTTGGTTACACGAACACATGCTGTGCATTGTGTTAGAACAAAAAGATGACCAGAAAAATAGGTTATTATTGGGTATGGGAGGTTTTCATGCTTTCAGACACTATAGGGCTATTATTGTATACTCTGATGACTTGAAGAAGCCAAGGGTTGCAGGGACTGATGTCAGTTTGTGGCTTCTGGGCTTTTATTCCTAATGAGGAAGAGCTCTTCTCTCTCTAGAAAGAGAGGGATCCTTTGTCAAGCTTCGTGTCTCCCTGTACTCATATATTATCTTTTCCTTTGACTTTTGCTCAAAACTGGGGAATAGAGCATATCTTAAAAGCACCAGTGTCAGGAAACCCCAGGCTCTTTTGTTTCTGGGCAACATGAATAAGAAGACTGTCATAAAAGATATGGAACCTTAGGAGGAAATAAATAAAAATGAATCCTAGAGGGCAGCATAAAAAAAGTGTATAGAAAAACTCTGTTAACAAGTAAATGAGTCTTTTTAACAAGGTTTTCTTGTCATCCTCTTAGACTGGCATTGAGTCTTCATTTGAACCATGTCACATTAGGTGCTCTGAGCAAAAGTCAATTATATTCTAGAGACCTCATGAAAACTAAACATCAAAATAAGAGTTGGAAGGAAGCACTGTGGCATGCCATTTGCTGAGAGCTTCTTTGAACCATGTCTGTTTGCTTCCTCTTCCCCCCTTGGTCATATTCACAATATGGGGTTTTTGTTTTCGGACTTCCCTTCTCGAAAGTCTCGTTCACAAGTGTGTGTCATTGTCCCAATCACATATTGGTTTAGCATTGACTAATTAACTTTTCTTGATGTTTTCTTCATCATCCACGAGGTGGAAAAATTCCTCAGATGCCTTTCAAAAACTCGCAGCTAATTCTCTAGTGATTTCTAAACCAAAACTGTTCGCATTATTCTAACTCTAAAATTTCTTAGTCTGAAAAATATGTATATGATGATGGTCCTTCTTTGAAGCAGTCTTATTTAAACCACTTTCCTCCTGTTCTTTCCATGCAGCTATCTTCATTACTGCCAAGGAACAACTGCCATGACCATCTAGATTAATAAGTGAAAGCCAAAAATAAAAGAAAGAAAAATGTAAAGCTGGACTTATATATGAGAAATTATTAAACCATAATTGCAGATGTTAAAGAGTATCCAAATATTATTGATTCATCTTAGGTTTGCATGTCTGTTGATATGATTTTCTTTAACTGAAAAATCCCTGTCTTTTTTGTAAAGTTGGGATCATTTAGCAAATTCAGATTTAGTGAATGTCCCAATTTCTCTGTCTTTGCATTGTTGTTAGAAAGAGGAGAGATCTGAAACCCCCGTTTTTGTTTTAATCATACAAGTTTATTTCTTTTTAACATCTTTATTGGAGTATAATTGCTTTACAATATTGTGTTAGTTCCTGCTGTATAACAAAGTGAATCAGCTATATGTATACATACACCCCCATATACCCTCCCTCTTGTGTCTCCCTCCCATCCTCCCTATCCCACCCCTCTAGGTGGTCACAAAGCACCAAGCTGATCTCCCTGTGCTATGCAGCTGCTTCCCACTATCTGTTTTACATTTGGTAGTGTGTATATGTCAATGCCACCCTCTCACTCCGTCCCAGCTTACCTTTCCCCGTCCCCGTGTTCTCAAGTCCATTCTCTACATCTGTGTCTTTATTCCTGTCCTGCCCCTAGGTTCTTCAGAACCATTTTTTTTTTAATTCCATATATATGTGTTAGTATACTGTATTTGTTTTCCTCTTTCTGACTTACTTCACTCTGTATGACAGCCCGTAGGTCCATCCACCTCACTACAAATAACTCAATTTCATTTCTTTTTATGGCTGAGTAATATTCCATTGTATATATGTGTCACATCTTCTTTATCCATTCATCTGTTGATGGACACTTAGGTTGCTTCCATGTCCTGGCTATTGTAAATAGTGCTGCAATGAACATTGTGGTACTTGTCTCTTTTTAAATTATGGTTTTCTCAGGGTATATGCCCAGTAGTGGGTTTGCTGGGTCATATGGTAATTCTATTTTTAGTTTTTTAAGGAACCTCCATACTGTTGTCCATAGTGGCTGTATCAATTTACATTCCCACCAACAGTGCAAGACAGTTCTCTTTTTTCCACACCCTCTCCAGCATTTATTGTTTGTAGATTTTTTGATGATGGCCATTCTGACCAATGTGAGGTGATACCCTCATTATAGTATTGATTTGCATTTCTCTAATGGTTAGTGATGCTGAGCACCCTTTCATGTGTCTGATGGCAATCTGTATGTCTACTTTGGAGAAATGTCTATTTAGGTCTTCTGCCCATTTTTGGATTGGGTTCTTTGTTTTTTTTATATTGAGCTGCATGAGCTGCTTGTAAATTTTGGAGATTAATGCATTGTCAGTTGCTTCATTTGCAAATATTTTCTCCCATTCTGAGGGTTGTCTTTTCACCTTGTTTATAGTTTCCTTTGCTGTACAAAAGCTTTTAAGTTTCATTAGGTCCCATTTGTTTATTTTTGTTTTTATTTCCATTACTCTCGGAGGTGGGTCAAAAGGATCTTGCTGTGATTTATGTCATAGAGTGTTCTGGCTATGTTTTCCTCTAAGAGTTTTATAGTGTCTGGCCTTACATTTAGGTCTTTAATCCATTTTTAGTTTATTTTTGTGTATGGTGTTAGGAAGTGTTCTAATTTCATTCTTTTACATGTACCTGTCCAGTTTTCCCAGCACCACTTATTGAAGAGGCTGTCTTTTCTCCATCGTATATTCTTGCCTCCTTTATCAAAGATAAGGTGACCATATGTGCGTGGGTTTATCTCTGGGCTTTCTATCCTGTTCCATTGATCTATATTTCTGTTTTTGTGCCAGTACCATACTGTCTTGATTACTGTACCTTTGTAGTATAGTCTGAAGTGAGGGAGCCTGATTCCTCCAGCTCCATTTTTCTTTCTCAACATTGTTTTGGCTAATCGGGGTTTTTTGTGTTTCCATGCAAATTGTAAAATTTTTTTGTTCTAGTTCTGTGAAACATGCCAGTGGTCGTTTGAAAGGGATTGCATTGAATCTGTAGATTGCTTTGGGTAGTATAGTCGTTTTCACAGTGTTGATTCTTCCAATCCAAGAACATGGTATATCTCTCCATCTGTTTGTATTGTCTTTAATTTCCTTCATCAGTGTCTTACAGGTTTCTGCGTACAGGTCCTTTGTCTCCTTAGGTAAGTTTATTCTTAGGTATTTTATTCTTTTTGTTGCGATGGTAAAAGGGAATGTTTCCTTAATTTCTCTTTCAGATTTTTCATTGTTAGTGTATAGGAATACAACACATTTCTGTGCATTAATTTTGTATCCTGCTACTTTACCAAATTCACTGATGAGCTCTAGTAGTTTTCTGGTAGCATCTTTAGGATTCTCTATGTATCATGTCATCTGCAAACAGTGACACTTTTACTTCTTCTTTTCCAATTTGGATTCCTTTTATTTCTTTTTCTTCTCTGATTGCAGTGGCTAAAACTTCCAAAATTATGTTGAATGATAGTGGTGAGAGTGGGCAACCTTGGCTTGTTCCTGATCTTATAGGAAATGGTTTCAGTTTTTCACCGTTGAGAATGATGTTGGCTGAGGGTTTGTCATATATGGCCTTCATTATGTTGAGGTAGGTTCCCTCTATGCCTACTTTCTGGAGAGTTATTATCATAAATGGGTGCTGAATTTTGTTGAAAGCTTTTTCTGCTTCTATTGAGATTATCATATGGTTTTTATCCTTCAGTTTGTTAGTATGATGTGTCACAGTGGTTGATTTGCATATATTGAAGAATCCTTGCATTCCTGGGATAAACCCCACTTGTTCATGGTGTATGATCTTTTTTATGTGCTGTTGGATTCTGTTTGCTAGTATTTTGTTGAGGATTTTTGCATCTATGTTCATCAGTGGTGTTGGCCTGTAGTTTTCTTTTTTTGTGACATATTTGTCTGGTTTTGGTATCAGGGAGATGGTGGCCTCATAGAATGAGTTTGGGAGTGCTCCTCCCTCTGCTATATTTTGGAAGAGTTTGAGAAGGATAGGTGTTAGCTCTTCTCTAAATGTTTGATAGAATTCACCTGTGAAGCCATCTGGTCCTGGGCTTTTGTTCGTTGGAAGATTTTTAATCACAGTTTTAATTTCAGTGTTTGTGATTGGTCTCTTCATATTTTCTGTTTCTTCCTGGTTCAGTCTTGGAAGGTTGTGCTTTCCTAAGGATTTGTCTATTTCTTCCAGGTTGTCCATTTTATTGGCATATAGTTGCTTGTAGTAATCTCTCATGATCCTTTGTATTTCTGCAGTGTCAGTTGTTACTTCTCCTTTTTCGTTTCTAATTCTGTTGATTTGAGTCTTCTCCCTTTTTTTCTTGATGAGTCTGGCTAATGCTTTATCTATTTTGTTTATCTTCTCAAAGAACCAGCTTTTAGTTTTATTGATCTTTGCTATTGTTTCCTTCATTTCTTTTTCATTTATTTCTGATCTGATCTTTATGATTTCTTTCCTTCTGCTAGCTTTGGGGTTCTTTTTGTTCTTCTTCCTCTAATTGCTTTAGGTGTAAGGTTAGGTTGTTTATTTGAGATGTTTCTTGTTTCTTGAGGTAGGATTGTATTGCTATAAACTTCCCTGTTAGAACTGCTTTTGCTGCATCCCATAGATTTTGGGTCATCGTGTTTTCAATGTCATTTGTTTCTAGGTATTTTTTAATTTCCTCTTTGATTTCTTCAGTGATCTCTTGGTTATTTTGTAGCGTATTGTTTAGCCTCCGTGTGTTTGTAATTTTTACAGTTGTGTTTTTCCTGTAATTGACATCTAGTCTCATAGCATTGTGGTCAGAAAAGATACTTGATATGATTTCAATTTTCTTAAATTTACCGAGGCTTGATTTGTGACCCAAGATGTGATCTATCCTGCAGAATGTTCCATGAGCACTTGAGAACAAAGTGTATTCTGTTGTTTTTGGCTGGAATGTCCTATAAATATCAATTAAGTCCATCTTGTGTAATGTGTCATTTAAAGCTTGTGTTTCCTTGTTTATTGTCATTTTGGATGATCTCTCCATTGGTGAAAGTGGGTTGTTAAAGTCCCCTACTATTATTGTGTTACTGTCGATTTCCCCTTTTATGGCTGTTAGCATTTGCCTTATGTATTGAGGTGCTCCTATATTGGGTGCATAAATATTTACAATTGTTATATCTCTTCTTGGATTGATCCCTTGATCGTTACGTAGTGTCCTTCTTTGTCTCTTGAAATAGTCTTTATTTTAAAGTCTATTTTGTCTGATATGAGTATTGCTACTCCAGCTTTCTTTTCATTTCCATTTGCATGGAATATCTTTTTCCGTCCCCTCACTTTCAGTCTGTATGTATCCGTAGGTCTGAAGTGGGTCTCTTGTAGACAGCATATATATGGGTCTTGTTTTTGTATCCATTCAGCCAGTCTGTGTCTTTTGGTTGAAGCATTTATTCAACTTGTATTTAAGGTAATTATCGATATGTATATTCCTATTACCATTTCCTTAATTGTTTTGGGTTTGTTTTTGTAGGTCTTTTCCTTCTCTTATGTTTCCTGCCTAGAGAAGTTCCTTTAGCAATTGTTGTAAAGCTGGTTTGGTGGTGCTGAATTTTCTTAGCTTTTGCTTCTCTATAAAGGTTTTAATTTCTCTGTCAACTCTGAATGAGATCCTGGCTGGGTAGTTATCTTGGTCATAGGTTTTTCCCTTTCTTCACTTTAAATATGTCCTGCCACTCCATTCTGGCTTGCAGAGTTTCTGCTGAAAGATCAGCTGTTAACCTAATGGGGATTCCCTTGTATGTTATTTTTTGCTTTTCCCTTGCTGCTTTTAATATTTTTTCTTTGTATTTAATTTTTGATCATTTGATTAATATGTGTCCTGGTGTGTTTCTCCTTGGGTTTATCCTGTATGGGACTCTCTGTGCTTCCTGGACTTGATTGACTATTTCCTTTCCCATGTTAGGGAAGTTTTCAACTATAATCTCTTCAAATATTTTCTCAGACCCTTTCTTTTTCTCTTCTTCTTCTGGGACCCCTATTATTTGAATGTTGGTGCATTTAATGTTGTCCCAGAGGTCTCTGAGACTGTCCTCAGTTCTTTTCATTCTTTTTTCTTTATTCTGCTCTGTGGTAGTTATTTCCACTGTTTTATCTTCCAGGTCACTTATCTGCTCTTCTGCCCCAGTTATTCTGCTATTGAGTCCTTCTAGAGAATTTTTAATTTCACTTATTGTGTTGTTCATCATTGTTTGTTTGCTCTTTAGTTTTCTAGGTCCTTGTTAAACGTTTCTTGTATTTTCTCCATTCTGTTTCCAAGATTTTGGATCATCTTTCCTGCCATTACTCTGAATTCTTTTCCAGGTAGACTGTCTATTTCCTCTTCATTTGTTTGGTCTGGTGGGTTTTTACCTTGCTCCTTCATCTGCTGCATATTTTTCAGTCCTCTCATTCTGTTTATCTTACTGTGTTTGGGGTCTCCTTTTCACAGGCTGCAGGTTCATAGTTCCTGTTGTTTTTGGTGTCTGCCCCCAGTGGCTGAGGTTGGTTCAGTGGCTTGTGTAGGGTTTCTGGTGGAGGGGACTGGTGCCTATGTTCTGGTGGGTGGGGCTGGATCTTCTCCTTCTGGTGGGTAGGGCCACGTCTGGTGAGGTGTCTGTGAACTTAGTATGATTTTAGGTAGACTCTCTGCTAATGGGTGGGGTTGTGTTCCTGTCTTGCTGGTTGTTTGGCATGGGGCATCCAGCACTGGACCTTGCTGGCTGTTGGGTGGAGCTGAGTCTTAATGTTGAGAGGGAGATCTCTGGGAGATCTCTTGCCAATTGGTATTACATGGGGCCGGGAGGTCCCTGGTAGTCCAATGTCCTGGACTCGGCTCTCCCACCTCAGAGGCTCAGGCCTGACACCCAGCCGGAGCACCAAGACCCTGCCAACCACATGGCTTGGAAGAAAAGGAAGAAAAAAAAAACAAAAAACGAACAGATAGAAAACCTCATACCAAATGGGAAAAGCAAAACTAAACAGGCAAAATCACACAAATAAACATACACATACACACTCACAAAACAAAAAGAGAAAAAAGGAAAAAAAATTTTTTTAATTAAAAATAATAATAAAAAAATAATTTTTTAAAAAAGAGAGCAACCAGACCAATAAACAAATCCACCAATGATAACAAGCACAAAATCTAAACTAAGATAAACATAAAAACCAGAGACAAATCAGATGCAGAAAGCAAACCCCAAGTCTACAGTTGCTCCCAAAATCCACCGCCTCAATTTTGGGAACATTCGTTTTCTATTCAGGTATTCCACAGAGGCAGGGTTCATCAAGTTTTTTTTTGTTTTTTTAAACTTTGGGTTTATTTATTTATTTATGGCTGTGTTGGGTCTTCGTTTCTGTGGAGGGCTTTCTCTAGTTGCGGCAAGTGGGGGCCATTCTTCATCACGGTGCACAGGCCTCTCATTATCGCGGCCTTGTTGCAGAGTACAGGCTCCAGATGCGCAGGCTCAGTATTGTGGCTCACGGGCCTAGTTGCTCCATGGCATGTGCGATCTTCCCAGACCAGGGCTCAAACCCGTGTCCCCTGCATTGGCAGGCAGATCCTCAACCACTGTGCCACCAGGGAAGCCCTCATCAAGTTGATTGTGGAGATTTAATCCACTGCTCCTGAGGCTGCATGGAGAAATTTCCCTTTCTCTTCTTTGTTTGCACAGTTCCTGGGTTTCAGCTTTGGTTTTGGCCCCGCCTCTGCAGGTAGGCCATCCTCAGGCATCTGGTCCCTGCCCAAACAGGAAGGGGTTAAAGCAGCAGCTGATTAGGGCTCTCTTGCTCACTCAGGCCCAGGGAGAGGGAGGGGTATGGTAGTCACAATTGGAATGCGGGGCAAGCCTGTGGCAGCAGAGGCCAACATGACATTGCAACAGCCTGAGGGTGTGCCATGTGTTCTCCTGGGGAAGTTTTTCCTGGATCTTGGGACCCTGGCAGTGGCGGGCTGCACAGGCTCCTGGGGGGGTGTGGATAGTGACCTGTGTTTGCACACAGGATTCTTGGTGGCAGCGGCAGCAGCATTAGCGTTTCATGCCCATCTCTGGGTTCCGAGCTGATAGCTGCAGCTCACGCCCAACTCTGGCACTTGTTTAGGCGGTGCTCTGCCTTCTGTGGGCACATGGAGCAGGAATCCCCTCTCCTTGCGCACCCCGAAACAATGGTCTCTTGCCTCTTAGGGAGTTCCAGACTTTTTCCCGACTCCCTCCAGCTAGCTGTGGTGCAGTAGCCCCCTTCAGGCTGTGTTCACTCAGCCAACCCCAGTCCTCTCCCTGGGGTCTGACCCCCGAAGCCTGAGCCTCAGCTCCCAGCGCCCACCTGCCCTGGTGGGTGAGCAGACAAGCATATCAGGTTGATGAGTGCTGGTCGGCACTGATGCTCTGTGTGAGAATCTCTCCGCTGCACCCCTCTTGCTGCACTCTCCTCTGTGGCTCTGAAGTTTCCCCCCCTCCCACCCCTGCTCATCCCCACCAGTGAAGGGGCTCCTAGTGTGTGGCAACTTTTCCTCCTTCACAGCTCCCTCCCAGAGGTGCAGGTCCCATCCCTATTCTTTTGTCTCTGTTTTTCCTTTTTTCTTCTGCCCTACTCAGGTACATGGGAATTTTCTTGCCTTTTGGGAAGTCTGAGGTCTTCTGCCAGCGTTCAGTAGGTGTTCTGTAGGAGTTGTTCCACATGCAGATGTATTTTTGATATATTTGTGGGGAGGAAGGTGATCTCCACATCTTACTGCTCTGCCATCTTGAAGGTCTCCCCCAGTAATACAAATCTATGTAAATATTTTACTATTTGGAAATTAATCATAGATATTATGTTTACTTTCTTAACACTTACATTATATTTGCTACTGGTATTTGTTACTGGTGTTGAGATGGAAGATAAGCATTTAGTGCTACAAACGTGTGAAACACTCTTTTTTATCTATTAGAACTGTTCATATAATTCAATATAGCACATCATTTTGAGTTACAGTATTAACTTATATCTCTGTTTCATCACCCTCCCCTTCAAGGTTGGTGGTTTCTGGATAGAAATACCTTGCCTGCCTTATGTTCATTCCTTATCATCATACAGGTTCTTGTCATGGTGCCTGGCAAATAGTGGGTGCTCGATAAATGCTGTCATTAAATAAATGAATGATATTGGTGTTATAGAGGCATAAAAATTGTGTAGAGTTGCTATAAATGTTCAAATTCAATAGTCTTATAAAACTGTCAATTAATTATCCATATCTTAGTGTACATCAAGAAGCAGCAAAGAACCCTGTAAAGACCAATACTCAAACTTAATCCCAAGCAGGTTATATGGCTCTATCCTATGTAGCGAGAAGGATGTGGTCACTAAAGACCTTCCCTAAAGTTTGGAGTGAGACTTCCAGCTGTTGACACTTGTCGGGAAATAATGATTAAACTTAAAGTAATTGTTGATAGGGAAAAATAGAGCTAGTCTGCTTTCAAATTGGACCACCCCTTAGAGGGAGGCAAGTCATGGTCAAAGGACAGGGTAGAATGAAGAGGGAACTAGTATGTATGATCTACTTTGTACCAGCAACTAAGCCAGGAGCTTTACATGTTACTTCCTATAGTTCTCACAACAGCAATAGGAGTTAGATAGTATTATTCCCTTTTATTAATGAGGAAACAGATTCCTCACAGCTACCAAGTAGGAGTCCTGGAATCGAAACTGTAAAATCTAAAACTCTTTTTTTTTTCACCATAGCAGAGTACATGATTGTGTTTCACTCCTGTCTTAAATCCTTTCTAGAATAAGGCAGGGCACAAATCAATTATACAAATTATTCCCACCAGCTTTATTAGAAGTTACATCCATCTTAGCAGTGGGAAGAATGAGTGTCAAGGAGGGTCTTCACAGTGGAAGAGCACAGACTTTGACTTGAAATGGACTTTGAGCTGTATCCCTGTTCTGCCTCTTTCTTGAGCAAGTTAGTTAACCATACTAATCTTTGATTATATCATTTATGAAATGAAGATGTTCATAGAATTTTCAAATGGACAAGTACAATGCCTGAAGCAGAGAAGGCCTTCAAAACTGGTGGTTGTTTCAATCACTATTTAAGCAAAATAGTAATTCATTCTTCTTTCTGGGGATGCTACTTAAAGAAGGACTTTCCATTAGAGCAGCACAGAAAAAGAAAACGGCTATCTCTAGGGAGGGCTTAGCTGGTTTTATGACAAAGGGGTATACCTCAAGGTATGGGTCAGCTTGATGTAAAATGCCTTTGACACACAGTGAAATATGGCTTATTATATGGAATTTATATTTTTCCTTGTCATTTGCTTCATTAAAAAGTGATTGATAGGACTTCCCTGGTGGCACAGTCGTTAAAAATCCACCTGCCAATGCAGGGGACACGGGTTCAAGCCCTGGTCCAGGAAGACCCCACATGCTGTGGAACAGCTAAGCCCACGAGCCACAACTACTGAGCCTGCACTGTACAGCCCGTGAGTCACAACTACTGAGCCCGCACACCACAACTACTGAAGCCCACGCACCTAGAGCCCGTGCTCTGCAACAAGAGAAGCCACTGCAATGAGAAGCCTGTGCTTGCCACAACTAGAGAAAGCCTGCGCGCAACAACAAAGACCCAACGCAGCCAAATATAAATAAATAAATACTTTTTAAAAAAAAAGTGATTGATAATACATCTTAAAATTCATCAAAATTTTGAACAAACTATTTTTGAGAAAAATATTACAAAGGTACCTCAAGGAATTTGCAAATATAATATACTGTAAATTATAATCAGTGCCATAATAAATGCAATGGAGAAGTCAAAACAGGGAAAGATAGTTCCAAGTTTAGAAGATAATTCTAGATTTGGGGTTTTCTGGGTCTTAAATCATTGGAATGGACTCTCAGAAGCTAAAGGAATATGAGAAAAATAGAGAAAGGGACACCAAGACAGTTACCTTCCTATGTGGTACAAACATAAGAATAGGGACAGAAAAACTAAAGTGTAGTATAAACTAAAGCTGGTGACAATGCTAAAATTTAATCATGACAAGTCATTTAAATGCAACTTTTAGAGTGAGAATTAAAACAAAGAAGTGATCATCTCACTGGTTGGGAAGCATACCGTAAAGTTAAAAGTTGAAAGAAAACGTCATCATCATTCACTTCCTATTCTGTTTCTGTCATCTCCAACCCATGGTGATCTTCAAATTGGAAAAGCAGAACAATAACAACACTAATAACAATAGTACTTTGTTATTGACACCATGCTTTTAATGCTTCTTCAAATCCCAGAGCAATTTTTCTGAAATCATAGTGGACAGAAATCATGAATTCTAATTCTAACTGGTGAAAAGTAGAACTGTGCCCTTGACACTCCCTTAAATTAAATTACTTTGTATGACTACTTTTTAAATCATAAAATATAATAAATCAATAATAATAAAAAAGTAGACCCAAGAAGCAGTAGGACATAAGTAATTATAGACCACCTCCCCAAAAAACAGATAGACACAAACACTTAACACTAATGAAATTTAAACCATTGCATCTGTCAGCTGTTCCCCAACTTATAAATGGACCACTAGGCAATTCTGTCCAGTTCGTCTTCAGTTAATATCAATGCTTTCAGCTGTTGACAGTGCATTTACAACTTAACGTGGCTAAATCATTCAGACTGGAATCCCATTCAAAATTACACCATGATTAAACAGTGTCTTGTAGTGGAAAGGCTCAGGCTTTAAAGACAGATGTGGGCTTGTATGCAGGCTTTCCGAATTATTAGCTGTGTAATTATAAAATAAGGATAATAGTACCTCCTTGTCAGTTATCATGGTAAATCAATGCAATAATATTTTTAAGGAAACTGATCTTTACTGAGCACCTCCCATGAGTCAGGTAGCCTACTATTTAATCTTCTAGGCAACTTAATGAGGCAGATATTAGAGTCAGGCTTTGAACACAAATCTTAGTTCAAATTTCATGTGCCTTCCACACCTTGTAATAAGATGCCTGTCATGTACAATGTTGTACACACCAGATGTCTAGGATTTTTTCATTTTGCATGACTAACACTTTATACCCGTTGAACAACTCCTCCAGCCTCTGGCAACCACCATTCTACTTTCTGCTTCCATTAGTTTGACTACTTTAGAAACCTCATGTAAGTGAAATCATGCAGTATTTGTCCTTCTGTGAATGGCTTATTTCACTTCTCATGATGTCCCCAAGGTTCATCCATACTGTAGCATATGACAGAATTTTCTTCTTTTCTATAAGTGAATAATATTCCATTGTATGTATATACCATATTTTCTTTATCCATTAATCCCTTGACGGACACTTAGGTTGTTCTTACCTCTTGGCTATTGTGAAAATGATGCAATGAAAACGAAAATGCAGTATCTCTTTGAGATTCTGATTTCAGTTCTTTTGGATAAATACCCAAAAGTGGGATTTCTGGATCATATGGTATTTCTCTTTAACTTTTTGAGGAACCTTCGTACAGTTCTCCATAGCAGCTGCACCATTTTACATTCCCACCAACAGTGAAAAGGAGTTCCAGTTTCACTATATCCTCACCAACACTTACAACATTATTAATAACAGCTCACTTTTGTAAAGCCTATCCAAAATATTTAACTTAATTTTTATAGAAACAACTCTGCTTTGTTTTACATTCATATTACAGAGGAATATGTAATACTTAAGAGAAAGTACAAAATGCCAATAACAGTTGCAAGTAGCATATTCAAGTTTGGAATAAAGACAACTGATCATTTGTAAATGAACAACTCAACTGGTAGGGACAGAGTGGTGGGAATCTAGAGAAGAGCCAGAAGCCTAAATAATTCATCCTTCCATGAGTATCAGTGAAGTGTTTATAAAGAGAGTGGAAAGGATTACTCTTGTGAAGGTGAGTTAAGAGAGAGCCTACTCCTTGAAATGAAAGGGTTGGACAAGATGACCTCCGAGGGTCCTTCAAGATCAAAATAAGCCTTTGTGGTAGACTAAAAATGATAGAACTGTATTAGAATTTCAAAGCTATCATCAGGGTCATATATTTAATAAGCCCTTGAAGGTTTTAATTGAGTATACAGATTTCATACCTTGCAAACTGACCCCTCCCCAGATTTTCTTTGAAGATATAAAGGAATTGTACAGGCTTTCTTCTAGTTTAAGAGGTTACACCTCTATTTGAAAGCTGATGCGCCTAAAATGCACTCTGAGTAGGGTTTATGGCTAGATCAAGCATACAGAGATGTGGCTTCACGTGCTAACTCTGCTTCTGACTGGTGAGCAAGGCAGGTTGTTCTGCAGTTCTGTTTCCCTTACAAAATGAGAAGGTTTAAGAGATGATGACCATGGCTTTGTCCAGTCCTACAGTTTAATAATTCTATGATTTTTAATACTTTCTGCACTCAGAAATTTTGATGTGAAAATTGTCACATATTTGGTAGCGGCTACCACCTGAAAGGTTGACCACTTTTTGCAACTCTGTCTTCTAGGCAGTAATCAGCCTGAAGTTTTTTTGTTCTTTTTTTTTTACTGAAGATCAACAACTCCATTCCTTGTAGCTACATACCAGGCTGCTCTGTCACCAGTGTCATAGTCATCTACAGTGAAATCCAGATTGCTCTAGTTTCTGCTTCAATAGTAATTTAGAGCATTTCTCTGCCCTCTCTGTTTGGCAATGTCACACATTAGAACACTATACTCCAGTTCCTTGAGTATCCTGCTGTTGTCTCCTCCTCATACAAGGCCAATCAGCAGAACTGTGTTTCAATGAGCATCCCTTTAGTCCTGGTGGTCAGGCAGCTTTCAAGGACTTTGTAGTTATTACTCTTTTCTTGTCATTTGATTTTTCAGGTGGGATGAAATTATTTCAAAAGGTAGATATAATGTCAGCAGTTGTTCATGTTTACATACCTGTTGAATATCAGACAGCACTGGTTGTTTTTGTGTGTGATTTGCTGTGGATTGGGTTTCTCTGCCACATTAGAGCTGTATTTTCTGTCAATTTTTCTACATATGTATCTCTTTCAATTCAATTCCATTACCCTTAGTCAATATCTAATGAAACCTTAAAGCAGAAATCCCTGGAAGTTTTCAATTTCATACCTCCAGTGGAGAACCTTAAACTGCCCACACGATCTATGCTGGGGATGGCTAAAGGAGTTCAGTTGTGTTTAGAGCTACTGAAACTGCACAACAAAATGCTAATACCACAAAATGACCTATTGCCTGAGTACCCTTTAAGGACACACAAGTCCTAGGTGACTGTTTCCACACCTCCAAATGTTACCTACAACCCATTGAGTTTGAAAAATAACCCACATTCCCAAAGGCGTGATCTAACTGATATAAACTCATAGGACCCAGTTGTATCTGAAGATACACAAAAATGTTTGTATTAAAGAAGATGTGTCAGGAAACCCAATTTCTCTCCTTTTCCAATGGAAAATGGGTCAAGCAATTCAGAGCAGTCAATCAACCTTAGTACATAGGTGACTTTTTTTCTTAGGTCAACTTTTCATACTATAATGATCCTCAAGACCTTGCCATTTTAATTTCTGTGAAATGGGGCAAGTTTAATTAACCTTGCTTGTAGGCTTAGATCTGCTCCAGGCTTTGATGCCAGTCCTGTTACTTTGCAGAAGAAGGATTATGAATTTATTTTCGTAGCCTAGAAGATTCAGAATATGGGTTCCACTCTCCCAGGTATTGCACTTCTTGGTTTCTTTTTCTTTCTTTGAAAGATTTAGAGTAGCTTTCCTAGAACACTGTTAATGTCATTCTTCTAAAAGCATCTTGTCTATCAGATGTGGCTGAATGAATCCATTGCAAAAACTAAACCTACACAAAAACAGCAAACAAACATAGAGCATCAGCTTTGAGAGTAATTTACAGAATTGTAAGAATATACAGATAAATTTATCAATTGTTAAATTTACATCTGTTGCAGTTTGACTTGTTGGAAATTACATGAATTGGATTCTACAGCATGTGTTTATTTTGCTGAACAAATTGTGTCCCAACAGTCTATCCTGGATATCCAGAATCTAGCAGGTGAATTTATGCTGATGGTTTGTCTCTCCAACAGTGTTTTGGCACATCTAAGTACTACTTTTAGCCCCAGGAAAGGATTCTAATCTCTAGAAAAGATTTTTAAATAAAGCCTTGCTAATATTCACCTTTGTAGGCACCTCAATTTGGCTGCTATTTCTGTTTCCTAAAAGATGGTTCTATTTTTTTTTTTGAGTTTAATTTTTTTTTAATTAATTAATTAATTTATTTATTTATTTTTGGCCGTGTTGGGTCTTCGTTTCTGCGCGAGGGCTTTCTCTAGTTGCGGCGGGTGGGGGCCACTCTTGATCGCGGTGCGCGGGCCTCTCTTGTTGCAGAGCACAGGCTCCAGACGCGCAGGCTCAGTAGTTGTGGCTCACGGGCCTAGTTGCGCCGCGGCATGTGGGATCTTCCCAGACCAGGGCTCGAACCCGTGTCCCCTGCATTGGCAGGCAGATTCTCAACCACTGCACCACCAGGGAAGCCCGATGGTTCTATTTTAACGTTGCACATGAAGGAAGAAATCCTAGTTTAATAATTTGAGATTGTGTTTTTTCTGACAGAATTCATTTGCTTTTAGTTTATATCATAATCAGTTTATTTATTGCTTTGGTCCTTACACAGTTATCTTTTACCAGTTGTGTAAAACATTATACTGAATGTTAGATATTGCATGATATTTCAAGGAAATTTAACTTGAGCAATTATGGATTTCATCCAGAGTCTGGTGCCTCTGTTTGTCAAGAAGTTAATGTTTTTTCAAAGATAAAATGACTTTATAATCTATAATTATTTTCTTATCAATTACAATTTTATAATCTCCTGATTAGCTGGCACTTGGTACTTAACTTTACATTTTAGCTCTGCAGGGTCCTTTTAGACATTATTATTGCAAAGAAAAATCAAAAATCAGAGTGAATTCTTAGTATTATACTTGAAGCAATAAGGTGCAATTGCTGAAACAGCAGCCAAGCATTGTGGTATAGAACTAACTCACAGCTTGGTGCCCAGTCCCTGCTGAGAAGGAAATATAGGGGAACTGGCAGAGTTTTACTACATCTGCTCCCTGCTGCTAATGAGCTTTAACCTGTTTCATTGTTGTTATGCTTACTGTTTAGATATTTTGCTTGCAAAATTAATTCTTTAGCTGAGAGAACACATGAAAGAGGATATGATTTATAAAGTAGGACTGTTTAAAAATTAAAAGGTATCAGCAAGGGAGACTGGAGGCCATAAGGAGTGATATGGTTACTTAATATCAATTCAAGGGCAGAAGCTCAGGTGGTAACACTGGAATTGTTTCTCAGTTTCTGTAATGTGGGCTCCAGCTTCAGGAGGTATAGTCTTCGCTTTGCATTGTGCATCTATACCAATATGCTTTACATTTATCAAAGAGATTTAACAGTATTTTTTTGCTTTGAAAGCTTCCTTGGTCCTCTAGAAAGTGCCAGAGTTTTAGTGATGTGTAGCCTCTGCAAACAATCAGGTTTCAGCAATAGTATTTTATTATAGTCAAGAACTAATGAACTACCTATGCCCAACTCTTGTAACCTATGCCTGATCACCCAAACAAAAGCAACAAGAACTCAGAGAGTAAATGGGCCCTGAGATTATTGTTAATGAAATAATAATGTCATTTTTATAGCTATAGACTCTTGCTATTTTAACTTTCACACATTCCTTTGCTTCTCACCTTAACTTTCTAAAGCAATCATATAGGTATTGTTCATTTTATAGATGTAGAACTGGAAACTTGAAAACGCATCTTATTTATCATAAGTGGATGAAAATTCTCAATGGGTCTGTATAAATCAGCACACATCCTATCGATGGGGAGTAGGATGGTCATCTTTAGATTTGCAGAATCATCCTCACCACTCTCATTATTGTCTTTGTCAATAATCATCCATAAAGCTATCCTACTTCTTGAATAAAAGCCAAATGTATTAGCTTTTCAGCCAAAACTGCACATTATATTTGGTAATAAAATGGTTTGAAACATTCTGCAAAGAGAAGCAGGTTACTCTACTACAGCATTTCTCAAACTTTTTACTCTTGAAAGTAATAAAAAATTCTTGCAGATGTCCAGTTGTGGCCTGTATTCTTTTTATTATAGTGTTACTTGTACATGTAACACTATAAAACTAGCTATGAACTCCTTTACCTGTAGCTTTTTATCAGCTATACAATGAAAAAAACATAAAGGGTAAATAAAAATAAACCTACAAAACCAGTACAACTATAATTAAGGCATCGCTTTATTGTGACACATGCTGTAGTTAATTTTAAAATTATATAATTTACACAAATGTATACATCTTTATTTAGAACAATTATTTTAATAATCCTAACTGATTAATAAAGAAATATCATTAAACAGATATCCTATTATATATTTATTTCTACACACTGCTAATGAACTACTGCAACTTAATACTTAAAAAGTAGGACTCGTAATATATCTCCTAACCAAATAAGTGCTGACTCCTATGGTTTGACTTCTTTTCTGGCTGGTTTAGCTATACTGCAATGTGACAGGTAAGGACTCATTTCTCCCACTATTTCTATGTGAACCACTATAAAACCTTCTTTTGAGCAGAATGTCATGATATCATTTGGCCTCTACTTGGCACTAGGGCATCATTTATGTGTTAAGTCCACCTAAGTTCTCTTCCTGTTAGTGTAAGACCCAGTAGTACATTACTGTACTGCAATATTAATATCTTGATGTCAAATCATAATCTCAACTTACTAAATGTTAGGAAGCTAAAGTTTTATTCTATTAAAATATTTTTAACGGTGAAATTTTACTACAAACCAGAGTTTTGTCCTTATAATTGACAAAAGACTCTGAGAGCAATAATAGTGAACAAGAATGACTACAATAGTCAGTGCCCATGTTTGTATATGTTAGTGGCAAATGAGCACTTTAACCGTTGGTACTTTTTTTTTTTAAATTTACTGAGTGCAAACATTTATTGGGTGCTCAAGCCTCTGTTTGCTGTCAGGGATATAAAAGGAGAGAAGACACAAACATCGCTTTCAAAGGGTGGAGTCTAGTAGGGTAGATAGACATGTAAACAAACAATGGTATGGCAATGCCGGCAAGCTATAATAGAGATAGGAATTAAGTGATGCCCAGAATCCCAGAGCAATTAACACTGTCTGGGGGGAATACAGACTGGAGCAGGGATTCTAAAAGCAACATGTAACTGTTGGTACTTTAAATGTTCACTGGCATCAACACAAATGTAAACATGGTCATAAATATATGTGGCAGTATCCAAATATAAGGTGATCATGTAGACGAATCTAAAAATGCTTCTATTATTCTCATAATGATGCTGAGATGGGAATTGGTGTTATCCCCATTTTACAGGTGAGGAAATTGAGAAGGTAAATAACTGTCCTAAGATCACACAGCCAGTATGTGGTGGAGCCAGCATTCAAGCCCTAGTTGTCTGGTGAGTATTGATGTTCTTAGGCATTGGAGCTGACAATTGGAAGAACAGTAATGTCAGCACAACTGCATTCATTAGTTCGTTAAATGCACATGCTTATTTTGCTATGTTCCCTTTTTTAATGGAAAATACATAGGAATAAAATTTTTAAAATTACTTTCAACTGTGGGTACAACTAATATATTATTTTTTTTTACTAAAATAAGATCCAACTTTTTCTTTTTTCAAGAAAATTAAGTAAGCATATTTATTATTTGACTAATCAGGCTTTGTAGAACTCATTGGGCAAAAATACACATGTGTGTGTATATTCTAAAATCAAGTGTCTTATTTCAAAAGACAACCCAAAACTGGAAAGAGGCTCTGGGGTTTCTTATATTGATTGTAAATATAGCAATTTCCATTTGAGAGTATACTTCAGAGTCTTTCTCAGAACTACCACTTTTTTTAATAAATTTATTTATTTGTAAATTTATTTATTTATTTATTTATTTATTTATTTATCTTTGGCTGCGTTGGGTCTTCATTGCTGCGCATGGGCTTTCTCTAGTTGCAGCGAGCAGGGGCTGCTCTTCTTCGTTGTGGTGCACGGGCTTCTCATTGTGGTGTCTTCTCTTGTTGCAGAGCACGGGCTCTAGGCACAGGAACTTCAGTAGTTATGGTACGCAGGCGTAGTAATTGTGGCTCGCGGGCTTAGTTGCCCTGAGGCATGTGGGATCTTCCCAGACCAGAGCTCAAACCCGTGTCCCCTGCATTGGCAGGCGGATTCTTAACCACTGCGCCACCAGGGAAGTCCAGAACTACCACTTTTTAAAGTCATTCATTCATTGACTTGTTTACTTATTCATTCGACATTAAAAAAAAAAACATTTTTTCTGATTATGATAGAAATGCACATTCATTACAGAAATTTGGAAAATCCATTAAAGTACAAAGAAGGAAATGAAAATCCCCTTCTTATTTCTGTACCCACAGCTAATGACTGTCTCATATTTTGGTGCATTTTCCTTCATAAAGATATCCCCAATGTGGGCGGGCCCCTCAGGCAGCCTTGCTTCTTGCCCCTCAGCAGGACTCTGCACCTGGTCACCACCCCTCAAAGAAAATCTACCTTTACAAAGTATAAGAGAAAAATAAAGTTTTGCTGAAGTTTTCAGGAGAAGGCAGAGGAGAAGGACACAATATGTACTGCACAGAAAAACTCAGTAGAGAATCTGCATTAGACATCTGGGTTCTTTGCCATGCCCCTAATTCCTATTAACTGCCGACTGCCATAGATCCCTGCCCATATTTAGTCCTGCTGCACAGAGCTAGGCTTGTCCTCAGCTCCAGCCTCTCTTCTCTCTGCATCCTCACACAGATCTCTCCACTCATTAAATAAGGACTCATCCCAACACCTTCTATCTTTACAAGCCAGCAGGGGTTTGCAAGAAACATGCATTTGTTGGCTTGGTCTTTTTTCCTTATAACATAATTTTTTTCTGTCTCATTCAGATATGTATGCATGTATATATGCACACACATATTGTGTATGCATTTTTTAAAATTGTACCTGCTATTCTTTGAACTGCTTTTTCTTCCACACAATATATTTTATTTTCCCTTATAATTAAATTTTCTTTGCAAACATGGTTTTTAATAGGTTATCTATAAAAAGATTTCACTATCTTATATACTATAATCTATTTGACCAGTACTCCACTGTTGGATATTTTGGTTGTTAACCATTTTTGCTATTATACATAACATTACAGTAAACATCCTATATACCTCTAATTATTTCCTTTGTGCACATCTCTATTTTATTAAATTTCTAAACTTGGAATTTGAGTCAAATTGAATGAGCATTGGGAAATTCGATATAAATTGCCTTCCAGAAAAGTGTTAGCGTGAAACATTCGTTGAGGACTTATTGAGTACCAGGCACCATGCTACCTGCTGAGGATTCAGAAATATGTAAAATGTATTCTCTGTTAATGAAGAGCTTGTAGTTGACTATTTGTTTTAATTAGATGTTAGGCCTCTGCTACTTTCTCTAAAAAGTCTATCTGAATTTCCACTCAGTGAAATGGTTGAGAAGCTGCTGGCTCTGGTCCTAAATTTATTGCTTAAATATATATATCAAAAAAACCCCACTCTAATTCTTGAAGCCAAATAAACTTTCATATGCAATGTTTGCCAGCATCTAAAACCGTGGGCATATAAAATAGTTCTCACTTTATCCCCCAAATTATGTTTTTTTTAAAAAATGTATTACTGTTTATTTATGGATTGAAAATTATTTTAATTTGATCTTGAAAAGGAAACCATTGTTTTGTTCATGTAAATATTATATATGAAAACTACCATTTTAAAACTTGGTTACAAATGAATGGGCATCTGTTAAACCCATGGACTTTGAAGTTTCAGCAGAAATGTACTTAATACTTGTTTTCTCAAGTCTGGACACAGTAAACATTTACAGGCCATTTTTGGGATTACCAGAATGCAAGGGATATAAGGATGGGTGGACAGAAATGCATTAACCTTCTGGGAAAGGCTGAATAACAGTGATTTCCCAGATTAGTAGAATAGTAATGTAAATTGGCAAATATAATTACATTTAACCCTATGAATAGAACTTTAAGCCAAACAGTCCTTATTGCCAACATTTTTAGGCAGAATCGTGTTATATGTTGTCTCTAATTGTCTCTTACAAATGCAGAGGGACAGTAGTCACATTTACATTTCACATGTCATCTGAAAAACATGATGGTCTGAATTTGGTAGTTAAAATAGACTATTTTGTGCAATTAAGGTTGCTAAATAATCTAAATGACAATAGACTCCTTTAAAGACCTTAAAATGATTGAATGATGGTATGCTAAAGAAATTTGAAAGGCTAGGAAAGAAGATAAACGATGGCAAAGGTAGGCCTAGCAATAGCCATGCTTTTAGATGCCCCTCTCCTTCCTTTTTTTCCATTTTAGATGACTAAATGGTCCTTATTTTTCTAAGTGTGACAGCACTTTTCTTAGGCCTGAATTGGAGATAGTTATTTTAAGAGGACCTAAAAAACATAGTAGTAAGAGTAAGGATAAAGGCAGTTTTAATTTAAACAGCTCTACCACAATGATATACACAATACCTTACATTTTAAAAGGGCTTACCATACTCAAAAGGAAAAAAAAAGAAAAGAAAAGAAGTATGTGGGTGTTGTGTGTACAGTGGCTTAGACAGAATGATTATCATTTGCTCTCTGGAAATGAACTCCATCTTGGCCTTAAATTCTTATATTTCTTCCCAGAGTTGAAATGGCAGGTGAAGGCATTCAGAAATTTAAAGTGACTGATTTAACAACCTTGGACAAAGAGAACATGTCTGAAAGTTTGTCTCAATGTTTGACTTGACCTAGGAGAGTTTCTCTGAGACTTATTTTCTGAACAGTACCCTAGCACCTTGGGCCAGCAAAATGGCCTTTAAGCTTGAATGAACAAGGTATTTCTTTTCCTGTAGTGCAAAGCCTCACTATTTCATCTTTTCAAACTCCTTTACTGCACTCAGTGTGGAATTATATTGACAAGGGTAGAATTTATCTCCTAGAGGAGAATGCTGTGCTTCTGTTAAGTGCTAATATAACATTTATGTGTTGGTACCTTAATAACAGCCCCAGCTTACCTAATGAAAGTTGAAAGCAAACAGTACACTCTGAGATTTTATTATGACTGAAGTGACTGCAGTTTGAGGCAAATTATCCCTATTTTTGTTCCCATATCAAAAACAGAGATGCTAAAGCAATTGCTACATGTTTGGTGTGGAATTAGTTTCCACTCTCATTAATCTACAAGGGAGAGCATTTTTCATGTAAACAGCTCACGAGGGTCAGAGAGAAGAACTGTTGCTGTGAAAAATGCTCGTCAATAACTTTGTGAGTGAATTTTGAAATAAAGTGCCTGTAACCTGTCATTATTCCTTCCTCTCAAAGTCGAGAGTGAGTGGATGAAAATTGAGCCTGTGAATTGAAAGCAGGGTGAGTGTTATGGCCTTATCGACTTCAGGTAAAATGACTGTTTTAACTTGTTATTATTTTTCCATTCAGAGGTCAGGCAATGTACAGTATTACCAGCATAGACTGCAGTGTAAGCAAATTGGTATACAAAAAGGCTAGTACCCACACTCACAAAGCAGAGGAAAGTGTAAGTCACTAATATCAAGTGGACTCGTGATCTCTACAAAAACGAAATAACCAACAGTGCTTTGAAAAAGAATGGCGAAGGTATGTAAGTGTGAAGCATCTTGGAGGCAGGAAATATAAACCTGTTTAAATAAAAAGGCATATGTTTAGAAGGCAGTGACCATTTTTTAAAATCACATATTAATCTTACTTGTTTTGCTAAGGAATTACGGGACCTGAATACTGAGTGTTAAGCACCCCAACTCTATGTCACCTTAAAATTTTTTCCTGCCTCAGATCATCTTAAAAGTAATTAGCTGCTGAATTTTTCAAGTCCATCTGATATATTCTTATCAAAAGCAAAATATTGCTGTGGTTTTCCTTTTCACCTAGGAAAAACCGAACTCAATGAGGCTTCAAAACACCAAAAACCCTTTCCTTGTCTTCTAGATTTTTATTTCTAATTCTGAAGAACAGCTTAAGAATTTAGCATGGCTATTTTAGGTTTGCAAGAAAAACATCTTTTCTCCAAGTAATCTCAGGCCCATGGAAAGTGTACATTTAATACTTTTGTTCAAACAGTTTAATTTTTCTATTTCAGAAGACCGTCTAGTGTTTTTGTCTTCGATACTGATTTTTCCATTATAGACTCTGTTGGTCAGAAAATGAGCAGATTGACCTAGAAATTAAAAGAGGTTATAGAAGGACTCAATGACTGAAACCAAGTTTAGGGGGAAAAAGTATTACATTTAATTTTGGAGACATGTTCATATGCCTATTCGGCAGATTTCCCCAAATAATGTCAAAGGTTTGGGTTCTTTTACTTCTAAACAAGTTTTCCCTGGCTTCAAAATAATTTTAATGACCTAAGATAAAAGAAATATATTGCTTTGCATTTTCTCAGTTTATTCATTTCTTTAAACAAATGTTTAGTAGTTGGACATTGTGCCAATCATGGTAATACAGTAACCTCAGGAGAGTCCTTGCCTTCATCTAGTGAGGAAGAGAGTCAGGAAAACATGAGATAAGTTGCCATGAAGTTACTAGAAGAATGCAAGCTCCATGGAGGCAATGGTCTTTGTCTGTTTCTGTTCAGCAACATATCCTAACCACCTAAACCAGTACCTGGCACACAGCAGACACCGGACAGATACTTGCTGAGCACTGAATGGATGTGACTGGAGTATGCACAGTGTGCTTAAGAGGCTATGAGAGGGTCAGGGAAGACATTCCCAGGGAAACATAGGTCTAACATCCAGGAATGTTGACATGATTAAACTAGACAAAGTTGGAGCAGGGCCTTCTGTATCAAGGGAGCAAAGAATTCCAAAACAAGTTAGCAGAGAGTGGACGAACTGCTGTTAATTCTACATGGCTCCAGCAATGAGTGAGGGGTGGGACAGACAGAGCTGGTTGAAGTACATGGGGGCCAGACCTGAAAGGCCTTGGAAACCATGCTAAGGAGTTTGAAGTTAGGTCAAAAGTCATTGAATGATGGTAAGCATGCAGGGCCTTTTTTTAGAAAAGGCAGATATATCTTAGAAAAAGATTATTCTGGCTGAAGTGTAGCAAATGGACTGAAGAAGATTGGAATTGAGGAGACCAGTTAGGAGGCTTCACAGAAATCCAAGCAACATATAAATGACAGTGACCTATATTAAAATACAAGTAAGGGGACAGAAATGAATAGGCATATTTTAAGTGATTTAAGGAGTTAAAAATGACAAGACTTGTGGCTACTTCGAATGAAGTAGGGAGAAGTTGCTAAGGAAGACAGAAGAGACAAGGACAAGACTCTGCTCTCCAGCCTTGGACAATGGAGTGGATAGATGACATTTCCCAAGACGAAGAAAGTGTATTTGGTAGAGAAGGTGGCAAGTTTATTCTTAGATATGCTGAGATATTTAAAGCATCAAGTTGTTGCATCCCAGGTTTCTATACCGATTCTCTTTTTTCCTACACTCCCAATCTAGAGTTGCAAAAATCCATTGCAAATGGATGAAATAAACCTAAGGACCTATCATAGTAATTGCGAGCATACTTTTCTTACATACGACACAAATTGCATTTTTCAATATAAAAATATTCTTCTTTCCTCATAAGTCTTTTTCTAATGCAAAGGAATACAAAGAGTAAACTATTTCTAACAGTTAATTATTCTAACTATCCTCAATTGTGGCTAGTCAATGAAAAGCATGACAGCACAAACTAAGGCACCACAAATGATGTACTGTTCCCTTAAGGAGTTAATTTTGAGTGTATCTGTACAGGTAAAAATACTTCAATATTTTTGCATTTATAGTTGTATGACATGCAGGGACTAAAGTTATAAATTGAGTTGAATGTCTATGCCCACATATATATTTGAATATAATATGATTTTTAAGCTTTTCTCTCTCTTGGTTCTATCAAAGACATTAAAAGAAAGATTCAAAATGCAAACATATATAATAGGACTCCTCCTAGTTCATATTGGTAATTATGGGCCATAATTATTAATTAATTAATTAAGAACTAGTAAACCAAAATACTTTATACAGCTCCTGTATTTAAGCTGTTTCCATTTATTACATAATTATTTAATTGACTAAATTCTTACTCAAGTGTGTATATGTAAACCTAATAGGGTTTCTGAATTATAGCAGATCCATTCTGACATCAACGTCCTGATTATTTTCTTTTACTTCCAGGAAGAACACGAGTGTCATGGCAATGCCAAGGACACAGGTGGCATCCTGGTGGTAGTGGTACTTCCCCATCTCCCCAGAGATGCTGCTATTGAGTGGCACGTCATTGCAGTGGCAGATAAGCCACCTAGAAGGAAGCATTTTGCTTTGTAGAAAATATCTGAGGCTTTTCAAGTTGAATGTGAAGCTGTGACTTCCAGTTCCGTGTCCAGTGCATCTGTCTATCTCCATTTCTTTAAGATGGACGTCGCCATCTATGTCCTCACCTGATTTAAACAGGACTCTAGAAGACCTGATGACTGTGTCTGGGCAAGCAAGGAGAAGACTCTCCAAAGACAACCAAGGTGCACCACTGTGTTTAGAATATTCTACGAAAAAGACAGCATTAGTACCCATGTACTGCAAGCAGGTACGAGAACTATCAGAGAGGTGAAAGTACAGACTGTGGCATCACATCATATATGCTTGTCACAGAGAGAGTTTGAGAGAGAGAGGGAAAGAATAACATAAGTAGTGTGGGAGACATTTGTTCCCAGTCCAGTTAGAGAGAGTGAGTGTGAGGCGGGAGATGTGAATCCACTGCTTCCTTTGTTGATCTCCGCTCTCTTGTGCCTTTTGTGTGAACCTCTCACTGCCCTATGAATGATTGTAGTGTTTAAAGATATTTTTCCTGCTATATAACCCTCTTTATTATATTCCAAACCATATTGTACACATTAAACATTTGTACATACATATCAGAGAATAGGTTTGTGGACACAGTACCTTGAATATACTATCCTTTAGAGATGACTCATGGGATTTAGACCAACCCCGTGTAAATCTGACTCCATGATACACACACAAAGCGAGCCAGAGTCTCATCCCCAAAATCAGGTCTGACTCAAAGAAGAGCCCCGCTATTCATGTTCTAAAGGCATTTTACTAATATGGCTTTGAGTCATCCTTCTAAGAGACAGAAACAACCAACGTGCACTTGGCATATTTCACCATGTGGCTGGCTATTAAAACAAGAGGTCTGAACCAAAAGACACACTTCATTCTCATTAAGTGAGTCACGGTCAAGAGTCAGAACTCATAACCTACCAACTGGTTAATTTCCAACTTGAATAGCAGTGGGAAGTTCTCACTCTTCCCAGGCCCATGGAAGTTTTGGTTTTCATTGGACCAGTGTAATGTAAACAAGACTTAACTGAACAATCAATCCAAATTTGATATACTATTCCTTTATCGTATTAGCCTAAATTGTGTGCAAAGTCCCTCAGTGGGTTTTCAAATGCAGTTGTACCTCAGGCCTTGCTACAGGTGAATTTGAATTCAATATTTGCAAATTGAATTGTGTTTTGAACATTGTATGGAAGTTAGCTTTTAAAATGCATTATTTCTTATATTAGATATTTCATAAGTAAGGTGAATAACTCCCTGCTCATTTGTTTAAATACAGATTTTAATATGTAGAATCTGTCTAAAGCAAGAACCTTTCTGTAGCTTCTCTTTAGTCTTTTGGTGACTGTTTCTTTGCAGACCAAACAGAATAATAACAATTACATCACACCAATCCTGTGGTATTATTATCTTTATAATATGGGGACGAGAGTAAGTCCCAGGTGGTTCTGATCACCACCCCAAGATTGGTCACCTGGCTCCTTAGAGGATGGTAAGGTACAGAATCCTCGTTATCTGTGTTCTGAGTCCATGTCCTTTTCACTACTCCAGGGTCTGCTACAAGAAGAAAGGGGAAATAGGTGTATGGAAATTAAAGAAGTAGCTGCTTCCACGTGCCATTAGAAAGCCTATCAATGGCTTTGAAATTGGCTCATAAAGGGAAAAACAGAGACTATACTAATCAACTCAGTGTCTGAATCTAAATCTTTTTGCAGCCTTGGGATTTTCATAGTTTAATCCTTTGTGAAATAAAATACACCATAATGGCCATCACAAACCACCTTGGGACAACTTTAGTTTTGGAGAAATACTAACTACATATATCTTCATAAAAAATAATTCTGGACATATCTCTTTGTACCTGTATGCTAGCATTTAAGGGCAGGGTCTATACATTCACATTTTTATGAATATGAATATGATATGAAATATTAATCTGTATTAATTTAATCATGTAAAAGATGGTGCTCCAAAGCCCCAGTATCCTATTTGAAGCAATATTAGAAGGATATTCAACTTGACATTCTTTAATATATTTAAAAAGATAAAGCAATGAAAATGTAGTAAAGAAAAAACTCCTCTCATTCAGGAAGGAAGGAGTAAACATAGAGCCTGACAGAATCTGGTGGTTGTTCTATGAGGACTAGTTTTAGAGGAAAAAAAAAAAAATCAACCAGGTTAAATGTATTTCCTTTCTGCAGCATGCCTACTTGCTTGCTGACAATCCACAATCTCATTTCTGAACAAATTATACTCATTTTGTTTGAAAAAGAAATTTAACACATACTTAAATAGAGCAGTTTTGTGGGGGAGAAGAACTGTGCTGAGCTATGCGTTATACTAATGGCATAGGGTGCAGAATGAGTCATCGTGGTTTTTATTTATTCATTCATCCTTAGATCCTTTAAAAAGTCTCCAAGGCCCTAATGACCATCATCATTATCATCAGTAAAATCTGCTTTCTGGTGAAAAGGCAATAGGCATTAAATTTAGAGGCAGCATTAAATTATCAGTAAAGAGGACTTGAAATAGTACTACACGCATATTCCAGGACACAATATACTGAAAGTTTATACAGCACCAGTCAGGCACTCTTCTTTATAAGTTCTGAGATTAAGATGTTCTCTTCTCCTTTACAAGGCAATGTCATTTAGCGCGGGAGAAAATTAAGTATAGGCCAGTTTCCTATGCTCCAGAGTCAAACATTGGAAGTCAAAGGTATGTCATAAGAAGGTTCTTAACTATAAATAAAATTTTAAGAATTATCAGTATCAAAACTTTATTTCGAGCATTTCCCCTACCCACTATAGTTCTTTGCATGTATTAAATAAACACTGTCCAGTGAGTGAAAAAATCAGTGAGAATTGTTTTGAACTAAACCTTGGTAACTCCTTTCTGTCTCAGAGGTATTTTAAATATTCCATTGTCATTCGGCAAACATAATAGAGGCTTTACTTCTCTGTGTAATCTCCAGCAAAAGAATGAGAACTAGATTCAAAGGGTCAAATTCCACTCATTTGGGTATGAACTTAGTGTGTCATCTGAAAACAGGGAAAGTTAATACCTTGTGATCAATCCAGAGGGTCGTGATGCTTGTCAGTCCCCACCTCCTTCCCTTACCCACAGTTCCATCACAATGTGGGCAGTTGATGCAGTTCAGAAAGTTACCATGAAAAGAGCAGACCAGAGAAGATGACTTCATTGCTTTGTGGAAACCTTGTAGGTGAGTGCAAAGTGTTCTGAATTTGGAGCAAGACCGTTAGAGATCATTCTATGCTATATATGATCCAGTCCCTTTAACTCCCTAAACTTAGGGGTTGCCAGATTTCTGATTTGGAAGCAGATGGTCAGGTATTTGAACTTTCTGCTTTGTAAAAACAAAACCAAGACATAAAGCCCCATTATGAAACAAAAGAAGTACCTTATAATGTAAAATGTAACTTTTAGTACCAGCTACTGTTGATAAATTTTCCATCTCTATGAATGTGGTTCTTTTTTAATTTGATCAAACATTTTTTTAATCAAGAGTGACAGGTATCTTTTTGAAAGCAACTGGCAATTTCTTCAAAGCCTCAATGTCCTTTTCCATAAAATGGAAATGCTAACTTAACCTTGTGCACACTCAGGGTGCTAACAGTGATCAATTGAGGCAATGGATGTAAAAGTGTTCTTGTTCATTGTTGTACCAGTGTAAATTGTTGCTTGTTGTGTTTGTGGCTACTCTTCTGAGATTCCTAGTGGCTTTAAAAAGAGTATAATTGGGATTTCACTCTGTATCACATTCTTTAACAAATAGGCTTTTGTTTGCCCCCATATTTAAAAGCATAGTTTAAAGGTACATTTAGTTTTATTGTTGATCTTTATAAATTTTCCTAATCCAGGCATATACGGAAATAGAGGTTCTCAAAGGGAATTCACTTCCATTCATGCTCCTAATTCTTCTGGCTCCTTAGTACTTCTAAAAAATGGAAAATATTTCCTTCCTTGATCAGGACCTTTCCTTCTCTTGCCTTTTGCAAAATGCTTATTTCCCTTAAACTCCTCTTTCTCACGGCTGAGAGTGATAGGATTTTCAATGTCCAGCATGCCCAGCTTCCCTTACCGGAGCAGATGGGCCAGTGCCTTGTCCCAAGTAGCAGACTTATAATGGGGTCCCCTATGGGAAAGGAGTCCTACAATTCGATGTTTTTCAATATTCTTTTTGTTGTGATCCTTAACATCAGAATCCAAGCATTTCCTCATTTCTTAAAAGAACTTTGAATGAAGTGTAGGGCGGGCTTCTTTTTGCATTCTTCCTTGTTACACTGGAGCATCATTATCATCTTTTTTTTTGTGTTTTGTTATGTTTGTTTGCATGATTGGTTTTTTTGGTGCTGAAACCCAGGAATTAGCCATTACCGTCTTTTTTAATTCTATAAAATGTTAATGGGGGCCTAAGTGAGATGTTGTATTTCTGTGATTAATGGTTTGGGGCTGGAAAAATTCTTCTTAATTATTGGTTTCAAAAGTGAAATAATGCTCTGTGCTGTCATCAATTTTAGTGTGTATGTTAAGAATCCAGTATATAGAAGTCCTCTTAATGGTGTTTTGACAGTAATTGGATTATTTTTGTTACTATAAGACCCAGAGTTATTTGAGATGAGATGTATGACAGTTAGACTTTGTAGACATATAGAATTTTACTGAACTCCGGGAGTTTCTGAACAATTCAAAACCTTCTAAATCTTATATACTCTACAGACCTCTGAAGTAAAGTTGCAGTTCTGCAATTTAGGTTGTTCAGAATTCTAGACTAAATTACCTGGCTAGGTAGACTTGGGTCTTCGAATTACTGATCACAGTGACTTAACTAAACAGGGTTAAGCTAATTAAAGGTTTTAAAGCTATGTTTGCAGTTAAAATAACTTCTGAGCTCAGCATTTGTTTTATTTTACCATACTAGGGGCATGGTAAAATAATCCTCAAAATAGGTTAAGTTGATGCTGGCAAATTCAATTTAATACAGAATCTACAAGTATATTTATATAGAACTGAAATTAATTTGTAGAACAATTTGAGTTTCAATACCTGTAGTTATAAAACTTGAAACTGTAAAAAGCAGAGAGCATTTATTGTTATCGATATACTTGAAGGGTTCCGCATTGATCCTACCCTCTTTGGCAAATTCTTAGATGGTTTTAAAAAAAATTCTTCTCTTCAAAATTAATTTTAGTTTCCTAGAAATAAATCAAAGGGTGTTTTCTGCCAGAGTGAACCATATAAGATGAGGTATTGTTTCAACCACACAAAACTCAAAATTCAACTTGAGAAACATTTATTGGGGTACAGAGATTAATAGCCCCTGCCCACTTGCAATTTAAGGCTTAGAATAAAGCAGGGATATGCAATGAAGGTGTTAGGCTGAGGGCTCAGTTTATGTGGCTACTGTATGTGGGTAAGCCTAATAGTCCTAAATACCAGTCTGGAAGATGGCCTAGAAAGCATTTCTTTACCACCCACTCTTTTACTCATGATGAAATAAAATTCATATTGCAAGGCCGAAGAAGAAAAATTTAAGCATAAAGTCTTTTTCTTTCCCCGTTTGAGCCTCCTTCCTCCCCTCAAGCGTGCGTTGTTGTAGAGTCAAGCCACTCAAGTTGGCTCTTCCCTTGCTCCCTGTGCATCCCCTGCTCAACCAGGCCCTGCTTCACTCACATGATTATCCAATCCTCTTAATCATAGGGCTGAATTAGTAACTGCCTATGTGCTTGCCCCCTACCCCAGCTGCTGGTTTCCCTGGTAACTAATGAGCCAACCTGAAGACAATTCCCCCTATAAAAGGTAGCCTCCTCCTCCCCAGAGTAGCGAAGGTTGTTGCCGTGTCCTGTCTGTTTTCCGCCGTACCCAGTGGGATGTCGCTCCAGGACCTTTGCCTCCGGCGTGTAAGACCCCCGTCCAATAAGCCAGTGATGTGTCCGTCGCTGTCTCTGGACTCTTTCTTCAGTCGTGAGGCTGAGCAGCTACAGGGCTAGCAGGCCTGCGGGGTGCAGCCTGAAAATTAGCAAGCCAGCTATGAGGCCGAGGAAACTCCCGTGAGTGCCAAGATGTCAGGAGATAAGGCTGGGAAACAAAGTTGGGAGCTAATCCCGAGGTGGCTGATCGCTAGCATGTGGGGGCCAGTGGCAGCTGACTACCATGAGAGATGTCTTTTCTCTTCCCTTATAATGATGATATCCTGTTAGTCTCAGAATCTCTTTCCAGTTTAAAAGTAGCAGCCCCACGCTCGTGGCTCACCTGACTGCTCGGGGATGAGTGGTGAATACAGACAAAACACAAGGACCTGGATTATCTATCAAATACTTGAGTGTTATCTGGTTGAGTGAGACTCCTATACTCCCGGCCCACCACCCCTGAACAATTACAGACACAGGCTTTAGGGATATTAACTCAGGGACAGGCTTGTGAATTGGGCGTGGCCAGTTACTCGGAAGGTTTTGCCTGGGGCCTGTGATAACAGCAAAATAGTAAGAGTGTCCTTGCGTTTCTGGCCCCAGCTATGGAATGGGGGGGAGCAACGATACAGTGTGATGGAACAACAGCTGTATGCTTCGGCAATGCGTTACAACAGGTGGGAGACCTTACAAAAGACCCACCTGAGTCATGGAGCAACGTAAAAAACATGTGCAACATACGGGACCCCCACCTCGCCCATGGACATCAGTAGCAACAAAGGAACCCACTTTACTGGCCGTGAAGTTGAGGAATGGGCCGATAAAAATAACAAACACTGACCTTTCCACCTGCCTTGCAAACCCCACTGCTGCTCGGCTAATGGAAAGGATGGATGGACTACTTAGCAACAATTGAGATGGAAACCCGTTCTCTCCTCTGTGGACCAGAGACTAACTCAAGCCATCTGAGCTATAACTGAACATCCCAGGAGCAACTGTCCTAGTGCCTACATCATGTTCACCAGAGGCAACTGATCAACACCATCCAAGTTCAACTGCTGACCGCCGAAGAACTGTTGCCACCTATCCGTCAGCACAATAACTCCCTTTTGGCGCTGGCTCCGGATCTACACCCAGGGGAACACACTATAAAATGGCCCTGTGACTGGCAGGTAAGTCCCTGGTGGTTTGGGTTTGCCACCCCACGAGGAATAGGATTAGAAAATGACTTAGAGACCTCACCTGTCTTCTACCAGGCCCCACCTAAGACTACTAAGGTAATTAATCAGGGCCCCTACTGGAGAAAGGCGCCATTATGTTAACCCTGTGGTCTGTTGTTACCCCACCTCTCCAGTATTTGGCCCCGGCTGAGGAGACTGAGGGTGGACAGGCGGTATGGTACCTGAATAGTCATGATCTTCCTATATCGTGCCTGTTAAACGTCTTACATATTGTCCGTTGTCTGAGCCAAGGGAATCTGTTCACGGAGTGGGCAACAATGGTGGCCTCACTGAGAAATCAGTCTGATTGCTGGGTCTACGGTGAGATGCCATTGTCATACTCCTCTGGACTTCAATGAAAAATTGACCCGATAAGCGCCTGGCTTACTCTTTTTTTAAAATTTTTATTGGAGTATAGTTGCTTTACAATGTTGTGTTAGTTTCTGCTGTACCGCAAAGTGAATCAGCTATACGTGTACATATATCCCCTCTTTTTTTGGATTTCCTTCCCATATAGGTCTCCACAGAGCACTGAGTGCCCTGTGCTATACAGTAAGTAGTTCTCACTAGTTATCTATTTTATACATAGTAGTGTATATATGTCAACCCCAATCATCCAATTCATCCCACCCACCCACCCTGCTTCCCCCCTTGGTGTCCATACATTTGTTCTCTATGTTTGCGTCTCTATTTCTGCTTTGCAAATAGGTTTTTACTCTTGTTACTCTCTAGCTGCTGGTGTCTGTAGTGCATGTGTGGTATCGGGTTGCACTGCACCTCTACATGCCTGACCCCAGGGGTATCACAGAAAGGGGCAGACCAAGATTGTAAGGGCTGTGCAGGGTAAGTAGGGAGGCCTTCAATGTGGCTGTTCTCTTGGTCTCTACATCTCCTGCTCGACCAGGCTCTGCTTCACTCACATGACTATGCAATCCTCTTAATCATAGGGCTTAATTAGTAACTGCCTACGTGCTTGCCCCCTGCCCCCCTGCCGGTTTCCCTGGTAACTAACGAGCCAACCTGAGGTCATTTACCCCTATAAATGGTAGCCTTCTTCGCCCCCAGGTAGCGAAGATTGCTGCCACATCCTGCCTGCTCTGTGCAGTACACCATGGGGTGTCTCTCCAAGACCTTTGCCTCTGACGTGGATAGGAAATCTTACAATAAACCACTGACGTCTCCGTTGCTGTCTCCACTGATGTCTCTATTGCTGTCTCTGGGCTCTTTCTTGGTTTTGAGGCTGGGCAACTACAAGGCTTGCAGACCTGCAGGGTGCAGCCCAACAGTTGTGCAGCATTAACCAGACCTCGCCAATGGCAGAAACACCTGCTCAACCATAAAGATCAATTTCTTTTTCTGGCACTAGCCATGTACCTCCATAGAAGATAACATTCTTTTCCCAGTCCTGTAAGGGGTCACGATGACATACCACTCACCTTTTTACATGCAGAACTTTATGTACAACGCCAATGCATCATCTGCTGTAAAGATAGTAATTGATATGGAACAGACCAGGTCAGATAACCTGGAGAAATATTGGGCTGCACCTAATGGAAGTTCTTAGCTTAAATACTTACTTATGACCTTACTAATATTACTAGCTAATTACTGTATCCTGCCTATTTTACAAGATTATTGTTTCTTGCATTACCAAATGTATGGCTGAGCCTCTGATAAAAATAATGATGACTAGCAACTTGGAACGATTGACCAAATAATACAGTTCTATAAGATCAATGATTGTAAGAGTGTAACTCTAGATATGGGAAGAAGCAACAAGAGGGAACCATTTCCTGGACCATAACAGACTAGTAAGACAGGCGGTCCAGAGGCTTTGGGCTACTGTTAACAGGGCCTAGTCCAGTAATAGAACATTGAGTGGCCTATCAACGAAATCCTCCCCTGATCTGGGAATGAGCATTCCTAGTGCTATGGGACCAATTGGTCATGAAATGCCTCCCAAATCTTGGTCAAAATTATGTCCAAAAGGGGAAGGGATTGTAAAGTTAAGAATGTTGCCCACCATCCTGTTCTGTACAAATCAAGTCATTGGCCACTGCAGTTGCTGACCTATAATACACCCTGAAAGGAATTCAGGGTGAAGATGGGTATGAGGCTTCTGTGCTCTGGGAAAACTGGCAGAACTGGCCTGTAGTAGTTAGATATTTTCAGGAGAAAATTTTATGAACCCAGTTTCTTGTATCTTCCCATACATAGTGAAGCACTAAAAACCATTAACTAAGATACCTGTCCCTCGTGAATAGCAGTAACCTTCTACTAAGATGTGTGCTTAATTGCACGTACCCCTTCACCAAAATCTCATATATACTGCCCTCCCCACTTACCTCTTCAGAATAGTCCTCGGAGCTTTCTAAAAGACTCTCCTGGATTATAATCCTCAGGTTGGCTTCATCAACCCTCACAATTGGGATAGGCCTCACTTAAGAGAAAATGTTACATATGTGAACTTAGCAAACAGGTAATTTTGGAGGGGGAGAAGAGGTAGACTTATTCCATTATAAAGTAGGGGGGTCAAGCTCTTTTCTAAAAAACGTATTGTTAAGGTCATTTAAGTAGCAAACGTCTGTGGTGACAATAGCACAGAAACAATTTTGCAAAAATTCAACTTAATTCAATTTTCCAAAGGTGACAGCCCATAAGACCAAAGCCTAGGATGGTGATGGTTATAGAGTGAACATTTTGTATTAAGAGGAAATCTTTCAAAAGTTGACATATTTGGTTGGTATTATTAACTCTTAAACTGACAATATACCTGATCACCTCAGCTAAAGCCAAAGGATAGCTATAAGGCACGCGGTGAAAATATGGCGTGTGACCCTTCTACAGTTTGGCTTTTCTCCCCACCCACAAAAAAATACTATGTTATGATTGAAAACAATATGGGCAATGAACCTTTTTTTTTTTTTATACCAAACTGTTAATTTAAGATGAATGCCTTTAAAATAAAAAACTGGGAAACTGTTGCTGATTGCATAGAGGAGGAAATTTCACAGCTGATTCTTAGTTTTTTAAGAAAGCAATGATTTTGCCAAGTTTCATAGTTCCGGCATCAGAACTCTGCTGCTGTTCCAAAAAATAAAAATAAATAATAACTAGTTAAACTAGTGTTTGGGGAAATGGATTAGAGTGTAATGTATGCAAGCAATTAAGCAACACAGACTTGATTCACTGTGATGTCTAAAATGGCATTTTAAAAAATGAAAGTAGCTAAATTTGGCCCTGATAAAATATATAGCAGCAATGGGTTAGGAATTTTGCAGTTTTGCCCAAAGAGTCCAATCAAACAACCCATATATTAGGTAGCTGTTAACATGCAGCTGAATTCAGCTGGCAGCTGAATTTTTTACATCAGTTTCCAAGGTTGCACAGTAATTACATCTACTGTGAGTCATTTTTGCAGCATATTTTATAAAACTTTTACAGGTTTGCTGGGAAGGAATTATTCAAAGTCACCTTTTATAGATTCTGCCATGAATATTAGTTCTTTGAAAATGTTAGTGTTTACCACTTTCATTGCTTCTGGGTTAAGCCTAGTTGGCATTTGAGGGTTTAGTATGGTATATGAGTGGAGCTTCCTTTTCTGCGTAGACCTGCTGTTCCCTAGCATTGCTAGTTTATGTTCCCACTGAGCTGCCACCAGAATAAAATAAATCCAGTTGCCTTTTGCTGCTCAAGGCCAACCTAGCAACCATGGAAAGAATTAGTTGCTCTGAGCACTTGTCCTAGGATGTCATTGGAAGGTGGTGATGTGCAGTTTCATGGTCAATACAGTCCACAAAGCGTTTGCTCATTTGAATGGCTGAATAATTTAGATTTAATATTTTGGTACTTGTTCTTAATTCTTATTCGCAATTATATCCAGTCAGTGCCCAGAGATATATTGAAGACTGTGATTGGATAAATTACTCAGCATAACATTTAGATCCGCTGCTTATTAAGTCAAATGTACTTTAGTTTATTCTATTTGCATTAGTACATTTTCACACCTGAGTGAAAAGTCCTGGTTGTTTATTCAAGTCAGTATGTTAAACTTACTGTTTTATTTCATGGATGGCATTGTATTCACTTTAAAATATAAAAGCCTGGTAAGAAATATGAAGTTACATTTTGGAGATGGTGTGTGATCTTACTGGGAGGTGATATCAGTATTGGAATTTAGGATGGAGGAAGATAAATGGCAGGAAAGCTGGGGCTTTATGGAAAGCTAAAAGGCAAGAGGGAAGGAAGCAAACTGGTCTTCTCTGCTGGAGTCATTAGCAGCCTCAACAGAGTCTTCAGTAAAGCTCAAACGAGGTGTAACAACTCTAGTTCAAAAGATGCAGGGATGAGAAATTGCGGTTGCACAGTAGAACCAACCTCTTTCACTCTGCTGCTCACTCAAGAATCCAAAAAGCACATGTGATGTTGTTTTCTATACTTACTTTCTCACGTTTTCTGTGAGCATGGTTGTAAAGTTCTGCTGATACCTCTACCTTTGCCACTCTGAATCTTCTTGTCTTACAAAGAACTAGTCCTGGCTATTGTGCCATTTGTATTTTTTTTCTTCTCATTCAAAGAACACATTTTTGAAAACAGATTTCAAACCTTAAAATTCATAATTAGCAATGTCAGTATCTTTAGAAACACATTTGAAAACTTCATTCATTCATTCAACACATCTGTTGAATGTCTGCTCTTTACTGGGTGCTCTTCTAGGCATTGGGGATTCAGTGATAAACGAGACAAAGATCTTGCCCTCATGGAGCTGACCTTGGTGAAGAGAAAGTTGATAAAGATATTATTATAAGTGCAATGGAGATAAGTAGAGCAGAGAAAGGGAGAGAGAAAGACAGGGGAGTGTCTATTTTAGATTCAACGCTCAAGAGAAACCTTTGTGAAAGGTGCCATTTGAACAGAGACCTAAAATAAGTGAGGGCATGAGCGCTGCAAAGCTCTGGGAGGAGAGCGAGTCAGAAGGAATGAAGAGCTCCCACAAGGGTCCCAAGGCAGGAACAAGACTGGCATATTTAGAAGCAGCAAATGTAGCAAGAGCTAAGCAAATAAACAAAAAATTAGAAGGAAATAAGGATGGAGAGACAAACAGTGGTCAGATTATGGAGGACCTTCAAGGTCACACTTAGGTATGATTTTAAAATCCAACAGGTAGGTTGGATTTCATTCTGAACATCCTAAGATACCACAGAAGTTTTCAGGCAGAAGTAACACTTTCTGATTCTTCCTTTCTAAAAAATACCTATGCCTGCTGTGTGGAGAATATTGGGTTGGTTTGGGGGATGGAGATATGAAAGAGTGGAAGCAGAAGACCCAGTAGGAGACTTTGCAATAGTTTATGGTAAAGATGTAAGTATCTTGGGCTAGGTTGGTAGCAGTTGAGGTGGTAAGAAATGGTCAAGATTCAGGATATGTTTTGAAGGAAGACCTGATAGGATTTGTTGGTGAATTTGGATGAGGAATGTGTGGTGGCGGGTAAAGAGTCAAGGATGCCTCCTGGCCCTCTGGCCTAAGCAAGTGGATACATACTGGTGCTGCTTATCAAACTGGGATAGCCTGGGGAGGAGCAGGTTGGAAGGCAAAGGGAAATATGTTTATCAGCACAGACTTCCATAACAGGATACTATATACTGAGCTTAAACAACAGAAAATTATTTCTCATGCTTCTAGAGGCTGGAAAGTCTGAGATCAAGGTGCTGGCCACTTTGGTTTCTGGGAAGAGCTCTCTTCCTGGCTGATAGATGGCCACTTTCTCATTGTGTTCTCACATGGTAGAGAGAGAAAGTGCAAGCTGTCTCATGTCTCTTCTTATAAGGGCACTAATCCCATCATGATGAGCCTCATGACTTCATTTAACCTTAATTACCTCCAAAAAGCCCATCTCCAAATACCATCATCTTGGGGTTTAGGACTTTGACATACTAATTTGGGTGAAAATTCAGTCCTTAACTGGGAGATACAGTTTTGGCCATTTTTCTGCTTTTCTTTACTTCAGATGCTGACATACATACCAACCATTTAAGTAAAAATGAGTAGGCAGGTACATGAGTATGCAACTTAGGGAGACTATGAGGCTGGAAATATAAATAAGGAAGGCATCAGCATTTAGATTTTAAACCACAAAAGGGATGAAACATCTAGGGAGTTGAAAGCAAAGGAAAAATGTTAAGAACTAGGGCTCCTTTTGGAGGTGAAGGAGTTGTAGGATTCAGCAAAGGAGACTGAAAAGGAGAGGTCTCTCTGAGGTAACAGGAATGCCAGCAATGTGTGGTATCTCAGAAACCAAAGAAGGAAGAATGTGTTTCAAGAGAGACAGCTTAACTGTGTCAAATTCTGTTGATAAGTCCAGTAAGATGAGAACTAAGAACTGACCATTGAATTTAGCTAAAAGGAGAATGCTGGGGACCCTGATAAGAATGGTTTCTGTGAAGCAGCGGAGGGAAAAGGCTGAATGGAGTGGGTTGAGGAGAAAAGGAAATGGAGCGATGGATGTGGAGAGTACAGACACAGAAGCCTTTTGAAGATTTTACTGCAAGGGAAAGCGAAGAAATGGGACAATATTTAGAGGTGATGTGAGGCCTAAAGAGAAGTACTTTTTTTTAGCGGGAGCTATTACAGCCTGTATTTATGCTGATCAGGAATAATCCGGTAGAAAAGCAGAAATTTAGGATACAAGAGAAAGGTAGGATAATTGTAGGAGTGAAGTCCTAGAATGGTCCAGAGGGAATGTGATCCTTGTACAAATGGAGGGGTCGGCCTTACATAGGAACATGGTTCCCCAGTGTAAAGGAAGAAAAGGCGGGGTATATGGAGGCAGATTTGATAGTGAGAAGATGAAGTAATTCTCTTATTTCTCAATTTTGAATTGAAATAACTGGTAAGATCACTAGCTGAGAGTGAGGAGGAGAGACAAGTGTGAGAAGTTGGAGGAAAAAGGAAAGAGTGTGGATGTGAAACTTAGTTTAGAAAATAGAAGAATAAATTGACCAGGTAAATGTAATAGGATTGTTGAAGGCCCATTTAAAACCAGTGAATGTAAATCTAAGATGAGACCAATGAGAATTTCTCTATTTAAAATAAGGTTACCTGTGTTTTTTCCTAACCACCTTTGCTGTTTGGTGCAGGCAGGAGTAGGTAGAATGTTGGGTTTTAAGAGAATTAAGGTTTTGCCAGGCGGGTAAGATAGAAGAGAGAATGGATTTTTAAAAATCATTTCTAGTTGTCTTTTGCTAAAACCAATTTCCCTAACTAAAACCCACTGTGTATGCTGGTATGTAGGCGTTCAAGTTTTTTCTTAGTCATGCCATTACTAAAAAAATGAAAAACAGCTTTCCCAACATAAGCACTATAATTTTTTCTATCTCTCGCTTATTTAATTCAAGTTGAGGACTCTTTTTTAAATTCTTTTTACCAGTTTTTCTTACATAATACATAACAGCGTAAGCTGTAGAGAAATAATTATGGATGTTATTAACATTGGTACTTTTGAGTTTCAAAACAACTTGCTATAAGAACGTTCAGAAAAATATGCTATTCATACAAGGAGGTTTATTTAAAATTATTCAGATTACACTAAGTGAAGGCATGTAACTCCATAATTCCATGAAAACCATAAGTGAATTTAGTTTCATTGAGCACCACGATGAAGGTAGCAATTCAAAACTGATCAGGCAACGTCCGGGGGTGGCAGGGGAGATGGCTATGTAGCCTAACCAAGATATAAAAGCAGAGATCTTTGTTCATTTGAAATGTAGCCTTTTGGTCTCACCTCTTTTTTTTTTTTTTTTTTTTTTTCATTTCTGCCCTTCCATCCCCTCTAGAGAGGGGCCAGGAATGCACACTGGGCACATATAAAGAAATTGGACACTATAGAAATACAAAAGACAGGAAGTTGTCGCAATTGGAGCCCAGGCAATGGCAGATATTTCCTCCCCTTCCTGCCTGGTTGGAATATGGTGGTATTTTAGTATTATCTAGGGATCCTAAGAAAGTGAAGTTTTTTTTAATAGGAAAAGCCAAAGAGATTATAAATCTAGCATACTTGACAAAGAGTTTTTTGTTGGATAGATTTTGGGTCCTGTTAGTAAGTGCCTTTGACTTCCGATTGCTATAGCTTCATGTCCAGGCCTAAAATTCAGAAAACCGGCTTGCTCTAGGCTCTTAGCTTAAGAAGGAGAGAGTGAAGAAGAACACTTCAATTCCTTTCTTCGTTGTCCAACTAATTTATCAAAAGCAGGAATGACAGTTACAATTCAGGTGGATACCTTATTCAGAATTAAAAAGTGGGCATCCGATAGAAGCAGCCATTCTATATGTCTCTCATTATTAACTTGATTATGCCTGCATAGGAGCATAAGACCAAGAATGAACCTCAACACTAGGCATAGTGGAGACGATTGAAAGAAGAGCCAGGAAATAAGGGAAAGGAGTATTTAAACAGTCTCTAAGAACTTCTGTTTTAATAGTCTCAGGTAAACTCGTCTGCTTATTTATTATCAGTGATTCTTAACTTCTGGGGGGTAGAAGTGGTGGTGGATTCCTTTGAGAATCTAATAAAGGCTATAGTCCAAACACATATGCAACCCCAAAATTGTATACATATACATAAAGCTTAGAAAACAATGTCAAAGGTTCATGAACCCAAGAGTAGGGATACCTGCATTACACGATCTTAAAAATGCAAGCAGCAAGTAAGTTACTTATGATGTGATGTTCTGAACTTGATGTGTGGGTGTAATGATATCTTGGGTACATGTTTTTTGTGAATCACTTTTATTTTCTTCGTTAATTTGAAAGATATGCTGAAACAGAAAAGTTAGCACAACCACTAACTGAAACATTTATAGGATGTAAAAGAAATACCATCAGAAACATTCCCGGATATTCTTCAGGCCTAACAATCTGTATTCACCCTTCTCAGCCTCAGTTCCATCTCATGCTATAGAAACTGCTTTTCTGAAATAGATTGGATCTTGATTACCAGAATTATTATACAATCGACAAACTCAAAATTATAGCAGTGTTGTCAAGTGCTTCAGAAGGTAATGTTTTTTAAATCTCCAAAATATAGTTCAAAGAAGCATTTTCTCCAGTGGGATGTACCTATTCAGGTTCTGTAAACTGGCTATAATTTCTAAGCTGTGGTGCTCAGAAAGTTCTCTGTGATGGACATCTCCCTCATAAATGTGTAGGTTAATACCTACTTTCAACATAGAGTACCTGCAAACTGTATTTCTCTATTCATGGCCCAATGGGGCTTTCCTGTGCATCAGACTTCAAATAGCAATAGGATTGCTGGGGCAAAGGGAGAAGTGAACAATCAGACGAAGGCAGGTAATCCATGTCTCCAAATCAAAACAAAAGTAAAAACAGCTTTTCTCAAATAGCTTGAGTGAATTTGCATTCCCTGGTCTTTCTGGCCACATTTTGGTCCCCATTCCCTCCTGTACCCCTTCCTCCAGAGCCTCACACACATGCGTGTAGAAAGTTCAGTAATGCTGTTTTAACCTTAAATTAAAAAGAAGGTATTATTACCATGCTTTTCTCACATATCATACTACTTCAAATAAGAGGATTTAAATGTTAACATTCCAGATGTTTAAAAAAGGAAATTTAGTTTATGAATTCCAAATCAATTTGGGTTTTTAATTGTCAAAAAATCTTGATATAGGCCATGTATTTCATATTTAATATGAGAAAAAATGTAATGATTTCCTTAAATCTGGGCTGGGTTTCTGTAAGAGAATCCAAGAGTCATTAAGTATTCAGGATTCCCTTAACTTCTCAAATGTGAATCTCAATAGAGGTGAAAGAAGATAAAGTCATTTAAGTGTTATCTGTGGAGGGGACCTTGGTCAGACACAAAGTTTGCTCCAGATCTTTAGAAAAGATAGTTGATTCTGTAGTATAATAATTTTCAAGATAAGCTTTATTTAAAATACTTCAAATTATGCCCAGAAAATATAAACATTTAAAAATTGGTACACGTTTATTTTCAGTGAAACAAATATATGATTCAAAGTAACAATAGTAGCATCTCATAAAATAGTGCCCTAATCATGGAAGAACACATGATTCAAACAAGATTAAACTTCATCTGTGGTTACCTTTTTCATAAATGTGACCCAGTCTCCCTCAAGCCGAGTGTCACTTTTACATGCACATTCAAACATGATAAATGTCATCTTGGCATGTGTTTCACATAAGGATGGCCAAGCCCTTGGCTAACACAATGCAGGCCTGGAGATGTGTAGTCTCCCTTTGCCCTTTACCCTGGGGATTCATGGACCAAGACAGGGAAATGTGGTAGAAAGATCAGTGGACACGGAGTTGAAAGACCCCATCCCATCTCGGCACTTTCTAACCATGGGAAAGTAGATGAAACCCTTAACTTCTCAGTTTCAGTGTGCTTCTCTATAAAATGGAGGGCAGTTACGCCTGCCTGCCTCATAGAGTTGTTATGAGAATCAAATGAGATAATGTAAGTGAACATACTTCAAAAACCACACGACACACAACAAGGTAAAGGAAAATTTGGATTGAAACTTTTATAGTTCTCTGGCTCTTATTTGAGTTATGAGGAGTTTCATAAGTCCAGTCTTTTTTATGGTTAGCTCTAACACTTTATAATGATGCAAAAAAGGGTTGAGAATGTGTGCTACAGTCATGCAGGAGAAGAGCTGGTACTTCTTTTCCATCTCAATTAACCTCTGCTGAAGGTCACAGACAGACCAGAGCTAAAGGTCCATTTTCCTTTTTGATCTTGTCATGCCTTCAAATGTAAAGGGAAGAAGTAGCTGTTGTAGGATATTCAGTTTTCTGAAATACTCTGAGGAGAAAGGAACATTTTCCTTACGTGGCTCCTTTATTCACATTTTTCTTAAATGAATAGATTTTTTTCTGCTATCTTCTTTGCCTCTTTGTCTCAATCAAACTTGTGAGTGCGTGATTATAGTCATCAATGGTCTGTGATATTTCTGAGTAATATCTTACAGCAGTGGAGGGCCAATGTGTCTCCAGGGCCTCATAGGTTTGATAATATTAAGGCTACTGTAAGAAAAAGGAACTTACCATTATAATAATCCTAATTTCATAACAGTTCAGGCAATTTGTCTTACTGGTATTCCTTTAAGTCATAATCAAAATGTAAAAGCGCAGCACTTTTTAAAAGGTATACATTATTTCACAGTGCGTTAACATTTGTCATGAAGAGAGAACTTTTCTATTTATATGCAACAGATACTGTTTGAACACCTACTATGTGCTTGACAGTATGCTGAGAACAATGAAATAAGAGTAATGGTAACAATATTAAGCATTAGTTGAGACCCTGCTATGTGCCAGATATAGGGCTACAAGCTTTATATGAATGATCTCATTTAAGCCTCACAAGTTAAGTATTCTTGGCCCCATTTACCAGTTGAAGAAATGAGACTTATCAAACTTAAGAAACTTGTGCAAGCTCACCATTCAACAGACATTGACTGATTGTGCAAGCCAGATATCAGCTGTGCTTTCCTTCCTCTGGAGATATAGGTGAGACTGTCTTGAACCACTCAATTATGCAGCTTTTGAATCCCAGTGTCTTCCCAAACTTCCTGCTAATTCCCCTGTCTCCCTTTGTCTCTTGGGTTCTAGCTATGCCTCACCCCCATTAGGAAACTCCATCCTTCGCAGCTTTTCACAACAAATCCCCTGCCAAGCATTTGTGTCATCTGCTGACTTTTGGTAGGTTTTGAGGACCCTTCTCAAGGGCTCACGTTACTCATAATCTTCCATTCATTCATTCATTCATTCTCTCTCTTCCGTCTTTTCCTCCAGGACTGCCCAAATTCTTCTTACTTTCTTTCTTTCTTTCAGAGAGCTCTTTCAGTCTCCACAATTCCTGGGTCAAACTTACATTCTAAACCCACTATAATGCTCTGCAGAACCAGAGGTCTTCCATTTCACAAGCTCTATACTTCTTCAGAAAGATGTAATTACACAAACAATGTGGATTCCTGACATAAATTCCTATTGGGTATTAGCCATGAGAAATAGTTACATACGAATACCTGTTATACATTTATTTTTTTAGTTCAACAACATTACTAAATAAGACAGGGCCCAATTCTACTGATTCTCAGATAATAAACTTTTTAAATTTAAAAATTGGGAGGAAGGGGAAGAATAATATATCAAAAGCCCATGTACCCTCTACCCTTTCCTCGTTTTAAATGTATGTCCTTCAGGCCCATTATGGCAGTAGTTGGCACATTATTTTCCTGTAAAGGGGCAAATAGTAAACATTTTTTTACTTTCAGGCCATAGTCTCAGTTGCAACGACTTACCCTTCTTTCCTACAAAGGCAGCAGCCATAGACAACACATTAACAGATGGACAGGCTTGTGTGTGGATAAAACTTTACTTATGAACACTGAAATTTGAATGTCACGTAATCTTCGCATGCCATTAAATATTCTTCTTTTGGTTTTCTCCAACCATGTGAAACATCAATTTTTTTAATATAAAATTTATTTATATTTATATTTAAATGTAAAATTTAAATAAAAAGCCATTTTAGCTTCATACCAAAAAATGACCATGAGGACTATAGCTTGCCAACCCCTATCTCATATCTTTTATAGTTGTGAAAAGAGCATACTAACCTTAATTAGTAAGAGCTTAATTAGTATGCTCTTAATTTAGTAAGAGCATACTAAATTGTTACATTTTTTTCTGCCCTGCCCTAGCTACATCTCAGAAGAGTTAATATACATTCTAGAAAAAAATGATGCTCTTCCCACTAAGTACAATAAGCCCATCATTTCTTACCCCTTCCTCTCATCTCAAAAATGCAATGTAATAATTTTTCTCAAGAAATAGAGTTTGGAGGAATGAGTTAAGATGGGTGTACTCTTCTTTGGGCTAGTATTTCCTAAAGTGTATATCATAGAACTCAAACTCCCCTAGATTTTAATGTGTTAGAAAAAAAAGAGTGGATAGGGAGATGCTATGGTATTTACCATTTAAGTTAAGTAAATGCTCACAGGAGTAAAGCTAAACATGTTTTCTTTTTACAGACCCTTAAGTTTTTCAGAGCTTTTAATATTAATATTAATTGTAACTAATGTCAATTATGACTCATCAAGAGGATGATATAGTCAATGATTCCTGTCTACTAGCCATAGAACTCTTCTTTCTTGAAGCATTTCAAGGAACTAATAGTCTCAGATCTAGAGGTCTGCTACTCAAAATGTAGTCCATGAACCAGCAGCACCAGGTGTACCTGGGAACTTGTTAAAAATACTCTCAGGCCACACCCCAGATCAGACTCTTCTGAATCAGAATCTTCATTTTAATATAACACACAGGTGTTTTGAATGTACATTAAATTTTTTAAACAATGCTATAGACCATAGTTTTGTAAACAATACTTTAAGCTAAAATAATAGCATAGATCCAGAAGCTAAAATAAATTACAACAAGAATTACTAGAAATTTTGGCTACTATGAACATAAAATACACTTCCATGGGTTACAGTTCAGTACCTCGGACTTGTTGCTTACATTTTTTACTTCTTCCTTTCTCATCATATTCTGATGTTTGCTTTTATTTCCCTTTTGTTTTTGTGGGGTTGGGAGAGCAGGAGAGAGACAAGGCAATTGAAAAATACAACTTAACAAAAGATACAATAATTGACTCCATGTTCTGAATGTCTTCAAAGCCTTAAACAAAAATCATCATCGTGGAGCTTGAAATGTAAAATAGAAATAAGCCTCTATTTTTGTTTCTGATTCTTAATAGAAACACTAATCATCATCATCTTTCAATAGATCCACAGTTCTCTCCAGGAGCATCTGAATCTTTATTATTTCTATTACTTTGAGTGAATACAATGATTTTCCAGGTAAAAGTCCTAACACATGTTCTTCACCACAAGCCTGCGTATGTAGGTAGGAGTAACAGCTAAATCTGACTGATGTTTACTGCAAGTAGATTTCTAATGGCCTTGTATAAAATTTACAGCACAAACTCTGCCTTCCAGACATATATCTTTTTAAAACCCCCGTGATCCATGGGCAAATAGTTTTCTTATATTTGTTAAGTGCTTGTTATGAATAACAGCTGTGAAGTTGTTCTGTACTTCACTATTGGCAGATACTGTTTGGAAATCAAATGAGGCTCTTAAATGGGTTCATATAAATTTTCATTGTGTACCACTAGTTCAGATAGCTAAGGAACTTCTCTATTGCTATTCTCAAGCCCCCCTTTTGTTGTTACTGTTATTAAATTGTACCATATGATAAGAAATGTGTTCCTGATTTTATTCTCCAGTTACAGCTCTGGATCTGTCATTCTCTCTCTCTCTCTCTCTCTCTCTCTGACACCTCAGAAAGAGTAATCTGATTTTAAAAGGTGGAAATGAGGCACAATTGAAAATAACATTCACATTGTCTCTATTTGCAAAAATCTTTCCAGTTTCCAATTTGTTGGTCCCTTTTGTAAAATGATTCAGCATATAAGATTAAAAAGTCATAAGACTCCCAGAGGACTGGATCCTCACTGTCCTCAGAGAAAGCCATTGAGAGTATTCTGCATTAAAGAGATACGTGGGCCACGTAGCAGAACAAGCATCTGGATCACATATGTAGCTAACAAGGATGGATATATGTAATAAAAATATTTCTGCACTCACCGTGCAGTAGTGGCACCGAAAAGACCCTAACTCCAGCAATAATTCTTCAACACAACTCTAATGCAATGATAGCCTGTGAACAGTTGACCCTAGCTGTGCTCTCCTGCAGGATACTAAAGTGAGGCTTGTTCTTGTGTACATTCCCTGATGTTTAAGGCTTTCAGTTGTTATAAAACTCATGTGCTCAAATGTATCAGCCTAAGATTCCTGTAAAACTGAAACCTTTGGATCATATTTGATGATTGCAAAATAGTCAATAACTAGTTATTCAAGTATTAGGTAACAAACTTGAATTAGACCGCAAGTTCTTAAAGGGGTAACATGTGACCAATGTTGACTTTTTAATTCAATTTATTTAAACTAAAACAAGAACAGTTCACCCATTTCTCCCACCCTCTATCCCCCACCTCTGGCAACCGCCAGTCTGTTCTCTGTATCTATGACCTTGATCTATATAAATACATATTTTAGATTCCACGTGTAAGGGAGATCATATAGCATTTGTCTTTTTCTGTCTGACTTATTTCACTTAGCATAATGCCCTAAAGGTCCATACATGTTGTCACAAATGCAAGATTTTATTCTTTTTATGGCTGAGTAATATTCCATTGTGTGTATATACCACAATTTCTTTATTCACTTATCCGTCTTTGGAAACTGAAGTTCCTTTCATATATTGGCTATTGTAAATTATGCTGCAGTGAACATAAGAGTGCATATATCTTTTCAAGTTAGTGCTTTTGTTTTCTTCAAATAAATACTGAGACGTGGAAATACTGGATCATATGGTAGTTTTATTCTTTATTTTTTGAGTAACCTCCATACTGTTTTGGATAGAACCTCCACCAATTTACATTCCCACCAACACTGCACAAGTGTTCGCCTTTCTCCATATCCTCACCAACACTTGTAATGGCTAGTATTTTTGATAATAGCCGTTCTAACGGGTGTGAGATGATATCTCATTGCAGTTTTGATTTGCATTTCCCTGATGATTAATGATGTAGAGCATCTTTTCATGTACCTCTTGGCCATCTGTATATCTTCTTTGGAAAAATGTCTATTCAGATCTTCTGCCCATTTTTTAATTGGATTGTTTGTTTTTTTGCTTTTGAGTTGTATTAATTCTTTACATATTTTGGATATTAGCCCCTTATCAGCTATATGATTTGAAAATATTTTCTCCCATTCAGTAGGTTGCCTTTTCATTTTATTGATGGTTTCCTTTGCTGTGTAGAAGCTTTTTAGTTTGATGTAGTCCCACTCATCTAATTTGATATTGTTGCTTTTGCTTTTGGTGTCAGATTAAAATAAATCATTGCCAAAACCTATGTCAAGGAGCTTACCATCTGTGTTTTCTTCTAAGAGTTTTGTGGCTTCAGGTCTTCAATTTGAAGTTAATTTTTGTGTATGGTGTAAGACAGTGGTCCAGTTTGATTTTTGCATGTGGCTGTCCAATTTTCCCAGCATCATTTATTGAAGAGACTGTCCTTGCCCTTGTATATTCTTGCCTCCTTTGTCATAAATTGACCATTTTTGTGTGGGTTTATTTCTGGGCTCTCTATTCTGTTCCATTGATCTATGTGTCTGTTTTTATGCCAATACCATACTGTTTTCATTACTGTAGCTTTGAAATATAGTTTGAAATCAGGGCATGTGATGCCTTCACCTTTGCTCTTCTTTCTCAAGATTGCTTTGGTTATTTGGGGTATTTTATGGTTCCATACAAATTTTAGGATTTTTTTCTATTTATGTGAAAAATACCATTGGAATTTTGTTAGGGATTGCATTGACTCTAGATTGTTTGCGGTAGTATGGCCATTTTAACAATATGGATTATTCCAATCCATGAGCAGTGAATATCTTTCCATTTATTTGTGTCTTCTTCAATACCTTTCATTAATCTTGTAGTTTTCAATATACAGGTATCTTACCTTCTTGGTTAAATTTATCCTTAGGTATTTTATTCTTTTTGTTACAATTGTAAATGGGATTTTTCCTGAATTTCTCTTTCTGATAGTTCATTATTAGTGTATAGAAACACAACAGATTTTTGTGTATTGATTTTTTGTATCCTGCACCTTTAGTGAATTCATTTATTCTAACAGTTTTTTGATGGAGTCTTTAGGGTTTTCTATATATAATATCATGTCATATGTAAGTAGTGGCAGTTTTTTTTTTTTCTCTTTCCAGTTTGGATGCCTTTTATTACTTTTCTTGCCTGGTTGCTCTAGCTAGGACTTCCAGTACTATGTTGAGGAAGAGTGGTGAGAATATTCACCCCTTTCTTGTTCCTGATCTTAGTGGAAAAGCTTTTAGCTTTTCACCATTGAGTATGATGTTAACTGTGGCTTTGTCATATATGACCTTTATTATGTTGAAGTACATTCCCTCTATACTTTCTTTGTTGGGATTTTAAATCATAAATGGATGTTGAATTTTGTCAAGTGCTTTTTATACATCTGTTGAGGTGATTGTGTAATTTTTATCTTTCATTTTGTCAATGTGGTGTATCACATTGACTGATTTGTATATGATGAACCATTCTTGCATCTCTGGAGTAAATCCCACTTGATCGTGGTTTATGATCCTTTTTTAATGCTTATTATTGAATTCAGTTTGCTTAATACTTTGTTGAGGTTTTTTGTATCTATGTTCATCAGGGATATTGGCTTGTAATTTTCTTTCCTTATGGCATCCTTGTCTGGTTTTGGTAATTTTGGCTTTGTAAAAAAAGTGTGGAAGACTTCTCTCATTTTCTGTTTTTTGTAAGAGTTTGAGAAGATTGGTATTAATTCTTTCTTGAATGTTTGGTAGAATTCACCAGTGAAGCCGTCTGGTTCTAGACTTTTGTTTGTGAGAGATTTTTGATTACTAATTCAATTCCCTTGCTAACAATTGGTCTGTTCAGATTTTCTGTTGCATCATGATTCAGTCTTGGTAAGTTGCATGTTTCTAGCAATGTATCCATTTCTTCTAGGTTGTCCAATTTGTTAGCATATAGGTGTTCATAGTAGTCTCTTATGACCCTTTGTATTTCAGTAGTATCAGTTGTAATGTCTCCTCTTTCATTTCTGATTTCATTTATTTGAGTCCTCTCTCTTCTTTTCTTGGTGATTCTAGCTACAGGTTGTAAATTTGTCTATCTTTTCAAAGAACCAGCTCTTAGTTTCATTGATCTTTTCTATTGTCTTTTTAGTCTCTATTTCACTTATTTCTGCTCTAATCTTTGTTGTTTCACTTCCTTCTAACTTTGGGCTTTGATTTTCTTCTTTTTCTAGTTCCTTAAGGTGTAAAGTTAGGTTGTTTATTTGAGACTTTTCTTGTTTCTTGAGGTAGGCATATATCGCTATGAACTTCCCTCTTAAGAACTAGTTTTGCTGCATCTCATATATTTTGGTATGTTGCATTTCCATTTTTATTTGTCTCAAGTTTTTTTTATTTCTCTTTTGATTTCATCTTTGACACACTGGTGTTCAGATACATGTTATTTAATCTCCACATATTTGTAAATTTTCCAGTTTTTTTCATGTGATTAATTTCTATTTTCATACTATTGTGGTCAGAAAAGGTGCTTAATATGATTTCAGTGCTCTTAAATTTATGAAGATTTGTTTTGTGGCCTAACATATGATCTACCTTGGAAAATGTTTCATGTGTACTTCAGAAGAAAGTGTATTCTGTTGCTTTTGGATGGAATGTTCAGTAAATATCTGTTAAGTCCATCTGATCTAATGTGTAGCTTCAGGCCCATGTTCCCTTATTGATTTTCTTTCTGGATGATCTATTCATTGATGTAAGTGGGTTATTAGAGTCCCTTCCTATTATTGTATTGCTATTTCTCCCTTTAGGCCTGTTAAAATTTGCTCTATATATTTAGATGCACCTATGTTTGGTACATAAATATTTACAAATAAAACTTCTTGCTGAACTGACCCCTTTATCATTATGTAATGCCCTTATTTGTCTTTTATGACAGCCCTTGTTTTAAAGTCTATTTTGTCTGATATAAGTATCAGCTTTTTTTGGTTTCCATTTGCATGGAATATCTTTTTCCATCTCTTCACTTTCCGTCTGTGCGTGTCCTTACATCTAAAGTGAGTCTGTATATGTATGCTGTAGGAGCATAAAGATGGGTCTTGTTTTTTATCCATTCAGCCAATCTGCCTTTTGACTGAAGAATTTAGTCCATTTACATTTAAAGTAATTATTGATAGGTATTTGCTTATTGCCATATTATAAATTGTTTTCTGGCTGTTTTTATAGTTCCTCTCTGTTTCTTCTTCACTTGCTCTTTGTGGTTTGACTTTCTCTAGTGGTATACTTATATTACTTTCCGTTTATTTTTCATGTATCTGCTATAGGTTTTTGCTTTGTGGTTACCATGAGGCTTACATATAACAACTTTTATCTATAACAGCCTATTTTAAATTGATGGCAACTGAAGTTTGATCCCATTGTAAAGCTCAACATCATTACTCTCCCCCACAACATTTATGTTTTTGATGTCACATTTTTCATCTTTTTATATTGTGTATCCCTTAACTGTCATCATAGTTATTTTTTACTACTTTTGTCTCTTAACCTTTATAATAGCTTTATAAGTGATTAATCCACTACCTTTACTGTATATTTACCTTTCCAATGAGATTTGTTATTGTGTTCTTGTTACTAATTAGTGCCCTTTCTTTTCAGTTTAAAGAAGTCCCTTTATAACACTTCTTGTAATGCTAGTTTATCGGTGATGAACTCAGTTAGCTTTTGCTTGTCTAGAAAACTTTATCTCTCTTTTACTTCTAATGATAACTTTGCCAGGTAGGATATTCTTGGTTGGAAGATTTTTTTTCTTTAAGCATTTTGAATATATCATGCTACTCCCTTCTGGCCTGCAAAGTTTCCTCTGAAAAATCTGCTGATAGACTCTGTGGGAGTTCCCTTGTGTGTAATAAGTTGTTTTTCTCTTGCTGCTTTTAAGATTCTCACATAATCTTTGAATTTTGACATTTTAATTATAATGTACCATGGCATGGGTCTCTTTTTGTTCCTCTTATTTGCACCTTCTGGACTTCCTGGATCTGTATATCAGTTTCCTTCCCCAGGTTAGGGAAGTTTTCAGCCATTATTTCTTCAAATAAGATTTATGCCCCTTTCTCTCTGTCTTCTCTTTCTGGGAGCCCTATTATGCGAACGTGAAACCATTTGATGTTATCCCATAAGTCCCTCAAGCTATCTTCATTTGTTTTTTCATTCTTTTTTCTTTTTACTGCTCTGATTGGGTGAGTTCCACTGCCTTGTCTTCAAGTTGACTGATCGTTCCTCTGCTTCATCTCATCTGCTGTTGCACACACGTAGTGTATTTTTTAGTTCAGTGTTTGTATTCTTCAGCTCTGTGACTTCTATTCGATACTTTCTTATATTTTCCATCTCTTTGTTGAAGTTCTCACTGTGTCCATCCATTCTTGTCCCCAGTTCATTGAGCATCTTTATGACCATTTCTTTAAATTCTTCATCAGGTAAATTATCTCCATTTCATTAAGGTTTTTTCTTAGGTTGTTCTTTTATTTGGAACATATTCCTCTGTTGCTTCATTTCACTTGATGCTCTGTGTTGATTTCTATATAGTAGATGAAACAACCACCTCTCGCAGTCTTAAAGGAATGGCCTTGTGTAGGAGTTGAAGCTTGGCATTGAGTCCTGCCTCAGGTCTTGGTTGTCTCTCAAACATTTGTCTTTGTCCAAGCAGCCTACTACATGTTTAATAACTCCCAGTAGTTGAGGATGTGCCAGTACCTGTTGGTGCCCCAAAGGGGAGGACCTCAGCACCTAGATTCAGGCTGACTAAAAGCCAGACCCTTAGACATCATATTTTATTTATTTATTTATTTTAATATCCTTATTGGAGTATAATTGCTTTACAATGTTGTGTTAGTTTCTGCTGTACAACAAAGTGAATCAGCTATATGTATACATATATCCCCATATCCCCTCCCTCTTGAGCCTCCCTCCCACTCTCCCTATCCCACCCCTCTAGGTCATCAGAAAGCATCGAGCTGATCTCCCTGTGCTATGCAACAGCTTCCCACTAGCCATCCATTTTACATTTCGTAGTATATATATGTCAATGTTACTCTCTCACTTTGTCCCAGCTTCACCTTCCCCCTCCCCTGTGACCTCAAGTCCATTCTCTACATCTGCCTCTTTATTCCTGCCCTGCCACTAGGTTCATCAGTACCGCTTTTTTAGATTCCATACATGTGCATTAGCATATGGTATTTGTTTTTCTCTTTCTGACTTACTTCACTCTGTATGACAGACTCTAGGTCCATCCACCTCACTACAAATAACTCAACTTCATTCCTTTTTATGGCTGAATAATATTCCATTGTATATATGTGTCACACCTTCTTTATCCATTCATCTGTCGATGGACACTTAGGTTGCTTCCATGTCCTGGCTATTGTAAATAGTGCTGCAATGAATACTGTGGTACATGTCTCTTTTGGAATTATGGTTTTCTCAGGGTATATGCCCAGTACTGGGAATTGCTGGGTCATATGGTAGTTCTATTTTTAGTTTTTTAAGGAACCTCCATACTGTTCTCCATAGTGGTTGTATCAATTTACATTCCTGCCATCAGTGGAGGAGGGTTGCCTTTTCTCCACACGTCTCCAGAATTTATTGTTTCTAGATTTTTCTGAGGATGGCCATTCTGACAGGTGTGAGGTGATACCTCATTGTGGTTTTGATTTCCGTTTCTCTAATGATTAGTGATGTTGAGCATCCTTTCACGTGTTTGTCGGCAATCTGTACGTCTACTTCGAGAAATGTCTGTTTAGGTCTTCCACCCATTTTTGGATTGGGTTGTTTGGTTTTTTTTGATATTGAGCTGCATGAGCTGCTTGTAGATTTTGGAGATTAATCCTTTGTCAGTTGCGTCGTTCGCAAATGTTTTCTCCTATTCTGAGGGTTGTCTTTTCGTCTTGTTTATAGTTTCCTTTTCTGTGCAAAAGCTTTTAAGTTTCATTAGGTCCCATTTGTTTATTTTTGTTTTTATTCCCATTACTCTCGGAGGTAGGTCAAAAAGGATCTTGCTGTGATTTATGTCATAGAGTGTTCTGCCTATGTTTTCCTCTAAGAGTTTTATAGTATCTGGCCTTACATTTAGGTCTTTAATCCATTTTGAGTTTATTTTTGTGTATGGTGTTAGGAAGTATTCTAATTTCATTCTTTTACATGTAGCTGCCTAGTTTTCCCAGCACCACTTATTGAAGAGACTATCTTTTCTCCATTGTATATTCTTGCCTCCTTTGTCAAAGATAAGGTGACCATGTGTGAATGGGTTTATCTCTGGGCTTTCTATCCTGTTCCATTGATCTATATTTCTGTTTTTGTGCCAGTACCATACTGTCTTGATTACTGTACCTTTGTAGTATAGTGTGAAGTCAGGGAGCCTGATTCTTCCAGCTCCATTTTTCTTACTCAAGATTGCTTTGGCTATTCGGGGTCTTTTGTGTTTCTTTTGTGAAATTTTTTGTTCTAGTTCTGTGAAACATGCCATTGGTAGTTTGATAGGGATTGCGTTGAATCTGTAGACTGCTTTGGGTAGTACAGTCATTTTCACAATGTTGATTCTTCCAATCCAAGAACATGGTATATCTTTCCATCTGTTTGTATTGTCTTTGATTTATTTCATCAGTGTCTTATAGTTTTCTGCATACAGGTCTTTTGCCTCCTTAGGTACGTTTATTCCTAGGTATTGTATTCTTTTGTTGCAATGGTAAATGGGAGTGTTTCCTTAATTTCTTTCTGGTTTTCATTGTTAGAGTATAGGAATGCAAGAGATTTCTGTGCATTAATTTTGTATCCTGCTATTTTACCAGATTCATTGATTAGCTCTAGTAGTCTTCTGGTGGCATCTTTAGGATTTTCTATGTATAGTGTCATGTCATCTGCAAACAGTGACACTTTTACCTCTTCTTTTCCAATTTAGATTCCTTTTATTACTTTTTCTTCTCTGATTGCCATGGCTAAAACTTCCACAACAATGTTGAATAATAGTGGTGAGAGTGGGCACCCTTGTCTTGTTCCTGATCTTAGAGAAAATGGTTTCAGTTTTTCACCATTAAGAATGATGTTGGCTGTGGGTGTCATATATGGTTTTTATTATGTTGAGGTAGGTTCCCTCTGTGCCCACTTTCTGGAGAGTTTTTATCATAAATCGGTGTTGAATTTTGTCAAAAGCTTTTTCTGCATCTTTTGAGATTATCACATGGTTTTTATCCTTCAATTTGTTAATATGGTGTATCACACTGATTGATTTGCGTATATTGAAGGATTCTTGCATCCCTGGGATAAATCCCACTTGATCATGGTGTATGATCCTTTCGATGTACTGTTGGATTCTGTTTGCTAGTATTTTGTTGAGGATTTTTGCATCTATGTTCATCAGTGATATTGGCCTGTAATTTTCTTTATTTTGTGACATCTTTGTCTGGTTTTGGTATCAGGGTGATGGTAGCTTTATAGAATGAGTTTGGGAGTGCTCCTCCCTCTGCTATATTTTGGAAGAGTTTGAGAAGGATAGGTGTTAGCTCTTCTCTAAATGTTTGATAGAATTCGCCTGTGAAGCCATCTGGTGCTGGGCTTTTGTTTGTTGGAAGATTTTTAATCACAGTTTCAACTTCAGTGCTTGTGATTGGTCTGTTCATGTTTTCTATTTCTTCCTGGTTCAGTCTTGGAAGCTTGCACTTTTCTAAGAATCTGTCCATTTCTTCCAGGTTGTCCATTTTATTGGCATATAGTTGCTTGTAGTAATCTCTCATGATCCTTTGTATTTCTGCAGTGTCAGTTGTTACTTTTCCTTTTTCATTTCTAATTCTGTTGATTTGAGTCTTCTCCCTTTTTTTCCTGATGAATATGGCTAATAGTTTATTAGTTTTGTTTATCTTCTCAAAGAAGCAGCTTTTAGTTTTATTGATATTTGCTATTGTTTCCTTCATTTATTTTTCATTTATTTCTGATGTGATCTTTATGATTTCTTTCCTTCTGCTAACTTTGGGGTTTTTATTTGTTCTTCTTTCTCTAATTGCTTTAGGTGTAAGGTTAAGTTGTTTATTTGAGATGTTTCTTGTTTCTTGAGGTAGGATTGTATTGCTATAAACTTCCCTGTTAGAACTGCTTTTGCTGCATCCCATAGGTTTTGGGTCGTTGTGTTTTCATTGTCATTTGTTTCTAGGTATTTTTTGATTTCCTCAGTGATCTCTTGGTTGTTTAGTAGCATATTGTTTAGCCTCCATGTGTTTGTATTTTTTACACAGTTTTTTTTCCCCTGTAATTGATATCTAGTCTCATAGTGTTGTGGTCGGAAAAGATACTTGATACGATTTCAATTTTCTTAAATTTAGCAAGGCTTGATTTGTGACCCAAGATGTGATCTATCCTGGAGAATGTTCTGTGTGCACTTGAGAAGGAAGTGTATTCTGTTGTTTTGTATGGAATGTCCTATAAATATCAATTAAGTCCATCTGATCTAATGTGTCATTTAAAGCTTGTTTCCTCATTTATTTTCATTTTGGATGATCTGTCCATTGGTGTAAGTGGCATGTTAAAGTCGCCTTACTATTATTGTGTTACTGTCGATTTTCCCTTTTATGCCTATAGCATTTGCCTTATGTATTGAGGTGCTCCTATGTTGGGTGCATAGATATTTACAATTGTTATATATTCTTCTTGGATTGATCCCTTGATCATTATGTAGTTTCCTTCCTTGTTTTTGTAGGTCTCTTCCTTCTCTTGTGTTTCCTGCTTAGAGAAGTTCCTTTAGCATTTATTGTAAAGCTGGTTTGGTGGTACTGAATTCTCTTAACTTATGCTTGTTTGTAAAGCTTTTGATTTCTCCGTCGAATCTGAATGAGATCCTTGCTGGGTAGAGTAATCTTGGTTGTAGGTTTTTCCCTTTCATCACTTTAAATATATCTTGCCACTCCCTTCTGGCCTGTAGAGTTTCTGCTGGAAGATCAGCTGTTAACCTTATGGGGATTCCCTTGTATGTTATTTGTTGCTTTTCCCTTGCTGCTTTTAATATTTTGTCTTTGTGTTAAATTTTTGTTAGTTTGATTAATATGTGTCTCGGCATGTTTCTCCTTGGGTTTATCCTGTATGGGACTCTCTGCACTTCCTGGACTTGGTTGACTATTTCCTATCCTGTGTTGGGGAAGTTTTCGATTATAATCTCTTCAAATATTTTCTCAGACGCTTTCTTTTTTCTTCTTCTTCTGGGACGCCTGTAATTCGAATGCTGGTGTGCTTCTTGTTGTCCCAGAAGTCTCTGAGACTGTCCTCCATTCTTTTCCTTCTTTTTTCTTTATTCTGCTCTGCGACAGTTATTTCCACCTTTCTATCTTCCAGCTCACTTATCTGTTCTTCTGCCTCAGTTATTCTGCTATTGATTCCTTCTAGAATATTTTTAATTTCAGTTATTGTGTTGTTCATTACTGTTTGTTTGCTGTTTAGTTCTTCTAGGTCCTTGTTAAACGTTTCTTGTATTTTCTCTATTTCCAAGATTTTGGATCATCTTTACTATCATTACTCTGAATTCTTTTTCAGGTAGTTTGCCTATTTCCTTTTCATTTATTTGGTCTTGTGGGTTTTTATCTTGCTCCTTTGCCTGTAAGATACTTCTCTGTCTTCTCATTTTGTCTAATTTACCGTATTTGAGGTTTCCTTTCCCCAGGCTGCAGCATCATAGTTCCTCTTGCTTCTGTTTTCTGCCCCCAGCGGTGAGATTGGTCCAGTGCCTTTCGTAGCTTTCCTGATGGAAGGGACTGTTGCCTGCATTCTGGTGCGTGGAGCTCTTTTCCCTCTGATGAGCAGGGCCATGTTAGGTGGTGTGTTTTGGTGTGTCTTTGAGCTTAGTATGACTTTAGGTAGTGTGTGTGCTGATTGGTTGGTTTGTGTTACTGTCTTGTTTGTTGTTTGGTGTGAGGCGTCCAGCACTGGGAGCTGCTGGCAGTTGGGTGGAGCCAGGACTTGGATTCAGATAGAGGCCCCCATGAAACTTCTCAGCAATTAATCTTCCCTGGGGCCAGGAATTCTCTAGTGGTCCAGCATCCTGGAGTCGGTGCTCCCACCCCAGATCCTTAGGCCAGACTTCTGGTTGAGGGACCAAGACTCCACAAGTCGCTCATCCTGGCAATGAAGGGGATTAAAAAAAAAAAAAAGACTAATAAAACCCCAGGCAAATGGTAAAAAGTAAAATCAAACAGACAGAAACAGAAACAAGGAAACAAGCACACACAGAAAAGAAACAAAAACAGAACCAAATAAATCAAAAAGCAAGAGAACAACCAGACAAACAAAAGAACTCAAGAACGAAATCAAACAATTAAAAAGAAAGCTGACAAAAACACAAAACCCAAAAACAAAACCAAGGCAGAGTGCCAACTGAAGAATGAAGCAAAGAAACAAAACAAACCAACAAAAATGATTAAAAAAAAAAAAAAAGAAACAGAGAAAGGGAAAAGAAGACAGAGTAACAGAAAAACAACATAGAAATAGAAAAAAAAAAAAACGAAAACAAATAGAAAATATATTTAAAAAAAAAGACAAAACCCCAGAGAAATGGTAAAAACAAAATTAAACAAATAAAAACAGAAACAAGGAAATGCAAACACATGTAAAAGAAACAAAAATAGAGCCAAATAAAACAAAAAGTAAGAGATCAACCAGACAAATAGAAGAAGTCAAAAACGAAATCAGACAATTAGGATTAAGACTAACAAAAACACATAACCTAAAAACAAAACCAACACAGTGTGCCAACTGAAGAATAAAGCAAGGAAACAGAACAAACTCGTAAAAATGATTTAAAAAATAATAAAATAAAATGGGACAAACACAGGACAACAGAAGCACAAAGTAGAAATGGAAATATTTTTTTTTTTTTTTTTTTTTTTTTTTTTTAAATTTTATTTATTTATGGCTGTGTTGGGTCTTCGTTTCTGTGCGAGGGCTTTCTCCAGTTGTGGCAAGCGGGGGCCACTCTTCATCACGGTGCGCGGGCCTCTCACCATCGCGGCCTCTCCCGTTGCGGAGCACAGGCTCCAGACGCGCAGACTCAGTTAATTGTGGCTCACGGGCCTAGTTGCTCCGCGGCATGTGGGATCTTCCCAGACCAGGGCTCGAACCCGTGTCCCCTGCATTGGCAGGCAGGTTCTCAACCACTGCACCACCAGGGAAGCCCCGAAATATTTTTTTAAAAAATATATATTAAAGAAAAAAGAAGAAAAAAAGGGGAAAGAACATAGAAAAGCAAAAATAGAAATGTATAAAAAAATTAAAATAAAAAATATGTTATAAAACATGGAGATCCCAAAAGACTAACTTAAAAAAAATTAAAACAACAACAAACAAACAAGAAAAGAAAGAAAAAGAAACCAAAAAAAAGAAAAAACACCAGCCAGAACCAACAACAGAATGAATCAAAACATAATAAAAATAATAGTACTAATAGTGTTTTCCTGGCATCTCAGCTGTCAGTGTCCTTGCACATGCTGTGAGCCACAGCTCACCTCCTGCTTCCCAAGAGGCTCTCCTCTGCCTCTGGGCTGGTCTCTGGACCTGCTGTGAGCCCTTTGGGGACCACTCAGACTCTGATTGGGCCCAATTCCTGTGTGTGCTTGCCTCCAACGTCCACAGATGCCAGAGCTAGACCGTTTTCATTTGTGGGAACACTCATTATCTACTCAGATATTCCATAGATGCAGGGTCTACCCAGGTGATTGTGGGGATTTAATCTGCAGCTTGTACAGCTGATGGAAAGATTTTCGATCTTCTTCCTTAGTCACCCTGTCCCTGGGGTTCAGCTTTGGTTTTATCCCCACCTCTGCATGTGGTCCACCCATAGGAGTCTGGTCCTGAGGCTGCCTTGGAGCTCTTGGGCCTGCCCCTGTGAGGACCAGGCGCAGAGGTGGTATGACTGCTTGGATCTCGGGAGCCCCAGTGGTGCCAAATGCACAGGGAAACCAGTGGCCATGGGCGCAAAAGATATGGCCCTAGTGAGGGCCTTTTCTGGCGCCTGGCAGCAGGCGCACGAGGGCCAGTCCTGAGGGGGCTTTTTTTATTACTCAGCAGCCAGCGTGCAAGATCCAGCCCTGAACGGGCTTCTTTTATTGTCATTGGCAGGCACCAGTGTGCAGGGAAGGAGATGCTACAATAGTGGCTCCTCCCCCTGTGTGTGACTCAGCAGTAGCGCCCTGCTTCCATGGCCGTTCAGTCTTCCTCCATAGGCATTCCCTGCTGTGGATTTCTTCCCTCCCATCCCCTCAGTCCATCTCCCCACAGCCAACAGCAGTTCTTGCTCGCGGCCTGTTCTACCATCTCCATGCACCAGCTCCCAGCCCCCTTGCACACCTGTGAACACACATCCCAGTCCAGGGCACCTAGGGCCGAGGTACGGACCATCTGTGTATTTCTCACTCTGTCCCATCTGCCACAGGTTGGCCGCTTCACCCTTTTCTGACAGCTTCAAATGCTTCCCTTCTGTCCCAATCGATTTCCCTGTCAGAGAGGGGGTGTCCCAAATTCGGGAATCTGTCCTCTGCTTCAGCTCTCCCACCCCAGGGTGCAGGTCCCATCCTGCTTCCTCTCCTCCTCCTTCTCCCTTCTTTTTTCCATCCTACCCAGTTATGCAGGGATCTTTATAGTCCTTTCTGGTGTCCAAGGTCTTCTGCTAGTTTTCAGCCAGTGGTCTGTGAGAATTGTTGCATCTGTAGATGTATTCCTGATGCATCCGTGGAGAGAGGTGAACTCCACATCCACCTACTCCTTTGCCATCTTGAATCTCGACATCAGATTTTAATAGTATGCAAATATATACAGACCTGTAGGACTGTAGGTTTTGTAAGTCCTACTGGCTACCAGAGCCAGGCAATCTGGAGGTGTCCATTGGGCAGTAGTCATAGTAATCAGGTCTTCAAACAAATGTAGAAGCTCTTTTCTGGGTGATACCATGAGCTGGAGAAACGTAAAGGGAGAGCCAAGATGGTACTGCTCTTGGGACCACCAACATGATGTCCATAGCCCTCACTCCTTGAGAGCAGCTCTGTAGGCCACTAAATATGTGCCAGATCTGAAGCCTGCCCCTCAAGATGAATCTCCAAGATAAGCAAAGAGGCCTCCTTCACAGACTGAGGACTATACCTTAGTTTGCTGTCTGTGCAGTGCCCTGGTGGTGATAGCCAGCCAAGAATTGTCTGTCTGTCTGACTGCCATAGTCCAAAGGGACCCAGGAATGTAAGCCTCTTCAGCCACCAGAGCCAGGCAATCAAAGGGTGTCCCTTGGGCAGCAGCGCAAAAACTAGGGCACCAGACACATGAAAATCTCACTTCCAAGAGACACTGGTGCTCAAGAGCATGGCAGAGGATGAACACGAAGATAGAACTGCCTTCTGAGGTCTCTGGAGAGTATTACAGTGGGCCTCAAGATGCAAGTGTAATTAGAAGCCCGCCCCTCAGGCCACAATCATGATTAGCTAATAGGCCTCCTTCACAGAAAAACTAAGCTCTTAGGTGTGTTGCCTCTTGCTATGTCCTGGGGGTGTTAGCTGTTTAAGAACTCTTTCTCCTTTGGTTACAGTCCTGTGGGTCCCACAACTGAAAGCCCCATTGGCCACCAGAGCCAGGTGAAGTAGAAGTGTCCCCTGGCAGCAGTCACAAAATTGGGGTATCAGACAGGGGTATGACTTCCTGTCTGGGTGACTCTGATTATTACAGTCTCATGGGACGAGTACAACCAGCTCCCCTGGCCTCCAGAGCCAAGCAATCAAGAAGTGTCCCCTAGGTGGCAGCCACAAAAATTGGGGCACCAGACAAGTGTAAAATTTCTCTTCCAGGAGATACTGGTGCTCTGGAGAACGGCAAAGGGAGAGTACCAAGATGGTACCCACCAGTCTCTGTCCCTGGAGAGCGTTCCAGCAGGCTCCTAGATGTGTGTGTTAAATGAGATGCCTGCCCCTCAGGCCGATGCTTCAATATAAGCAGGAGAGTGTCTACTTTAAGTCTGGGTGCTATTGGCTGCTTCTGAGCTGAGCCCTGGGGAAGGTGAGCCTGAGTCTGTGAGCCCTTTAAGAGACATTTCTCAGATCACTACAGTGTGTTGGGTCTTGGGATGCAAGCCCTGTTGGTTTTCAGAGTTAGATGTTTTGGGGGCTCATCTTTCAAGTGTATGTCTTAGAAGTTGAGATGCCTGATGAGGGGTTTGAATGCTTTGCTCCTCAAGGAGAAGCTCTTGAGTTTTGAGATCCCTCCCAGTTGTGGGGCACCGCACTAGGTGTGGGGTTTATGGCAAGATTGTGTCCCAGCCTCTTCTACCCACTTCGATGTGCTTTTCTTCTCTTTTGCTCGATGTGTAGTCATCACTCAGCCAGCCTTTTTTTTTTTTTTTTTTTAAGAGGAAATTGTTCTGTACGTAACTGTAGACTCAGTGTGTCCGGGGAGGAGGTGAGTTCACGATCTTCCTATGCCTCCATCTTGAACCAGCAGTTATTCCTGGGATACCCCACGTTGACAGAATTAGGATTTATACCATATTTTCACCCTTTTACTGATCACCTTACATCTTTCTGGACCTACCTCAGATTCTGCTGTTTCCATTAGATCATTTTTATTTCCCCAGTCTGATAGCTCTTCCTCTTTTGAATCTCTAAAGTATGTTGTATCTCTCTCAGGGAACATATAATGCTGTTCTGCCTTGTCCTATGTTTATGTTCACATGGAAGTAATGAGTACCTACTTCAAATGGTTGTTATAAGATTAAATGAGTAAATATATGTAAAAGTCTCAGAACAGTGTCTTGCACATTGTACATGCTATGGAAGTATTAGCTTCTAACATTATTGATTGTAATATTTAGAAAGTCCTTTACACTTCAAATTTATAAAGGAATTTGCTTGTGTTTTTTCCTAGAATGTTTGATTTTTTTACATTTAAATACTTGATCCATTTGGTCTTTTATTCTGATGAACAGGGTAAAGTATACAACTTTGTTTCTCCACATTGCTACTATATAATCTCACTATCACTTATTGTCTTCCATTTCTCCCCCACCGATTTGAGAAGCCACTTTTATCATAGACTAAATTCCCATAGGTAACTTGAGTCTCCTTCATATGCCAGAATGATACAACTCTTAAAGTTTATAGCTTGTTTCAGTATCTGATAGGTATAGTCTCCGCATCACTGATCTTCCTCTGGTGACCTTTGCAATAAATTCCCAAATGACTAGAATTAGCTTGTTTAGTTTGGGGGGATGGGTAAGAACAACAAAACCTGGTGGTATTTTTTTTAGGGGGTGAGGATATTGTTAGATTTACGAACTAACATATATGTGTTGTTGAGCTTCCCTAAGTACATGACTTACCTTCACATTTGTTTCAAATGTACTTTTATGTATTTCAGGACTGTTTCCTCATATGGCTCTCTTACATTTTTTGTAGTGTTTATTCCTAAATATTTTACCTTTTTGTTACATTTTTTGTACTGTTTATTCCTAAATATTTTACCTTTTTGTTACTATTTTAATAAGTTTTTTCTTCAGTTTTATCTTCTAAATGGATATTTGTATCATGAAGCCTTTTTTTCAGTATATTAATTTAACATCAAGCATCTTCCTAAACTATCTTATTGTATTTAGTGATTTTTCAGCCAAGTTTCTTGGGTATTCCAGGTATATAATCAAATCATCTGCAAACAGTACAGCTCTGCATCCTCCTTTACAATTTTTACACCTGTCTCTTATATAATTTTATATCTTTCTCTTATACAATTCAATAATATGAGTATATTATTATAATCTTGCATAATCACTTTCTCTTATACAGTTGTCTTGACTAATATACCAGGTCATTGTTGAACAGTAGTATCATGGTAGTATCCTTGTCTTGGATCTGACTTTAGGAAATATCTCCAGCATTTTCCCATTAAGTTAGATGTTGGCTTTGGGCTGAGATATATGTATTTTATTAAGTTAATGAAGTATCCTGATTGCTTTTGTATTGAGTGCTTTTTTAAAAAAATAGCTATTTAATTTTGTCAAATGCCTTTTGAGTGTCTTATGGAGATGATCATGATTTTCTCCTTAAAGTTATAATATGATGAATAATATTAACCTACTTCCTAATATAGAACCATTCTTGCATGTCTGGCATAAATCCCTTAAAAACAAACATGATTCTGTAATTAATAGTTGGATTCTATTTGTTAATATTTTATTTTTTTGCAGTAATATTTATAAGTGAGCCTGTTCTGTAGATTCTTTGTACAATATTTGCCTATATCCATTATTTCATAAAGGGTGAGCAAAACAGTATTATAATTCTATCATTTATTAATCATTAATTCTATTGATTATTAGATGGAATACATCTATAAGGAGAAATTTTCCTTCATCAACCACTTGGTTACACAGAGGTCTAGCTTATACTGAAAAGGCAGGTTAAATGCCCCATTTACCATTTTTTAGAATAATGAGTTTGTTTCCAGTATTCTCCAAAGATAACCAATGAGGTTTTGTGGATTTCCTTCAGTATTTCTATGAATTATGAAGTTTTAATGTGTCTGATATGTTTTAACCATTGCCATTATTCTTATTGACACTCAAATTGTCCCATTTTTGGCAAGTGGAAGTCTCTTCAGCTTGGCTTCAGAGTCTTTGATCGTTTCCCTGCTATCTTGTGTGCCAATGTTTCCAGATGCACCTTGTACAACTTCCCTCTTAGGCCAGAGCATCCAGATCTTCACACTCCCCTTGCTCAGCCATTGGATCTGGTCCTACAAAAAAGGCATGACCTTGGGCAAGGCAGTTCAGCTCAGGCTGACCCTGTAGAGCTGGCATTTGGAGGCTGTGTGTTGACTGCACTCACCTCAGGTGGGTCTTCAGTCCTTCCTGAAAGGAGACTGGGGTAGAGCATCCTTCTGTTCACTATACATGTAAATGTTTAGTCATGTGAATATGGTCACCAGGAAGAGTGTACAATGTTTAGCCAACAGTTATTATGTGTTATAGCAACATTGGGGTAAACAGAAGAGAAGCCCACAGAGGGAATGGTAAAAAAGACGAACGAAGTAGAAAGAAAAACCAGGAAAACACAGTGTTACTGAAATCTATTTATTTTCCCCCCACAATTGTATCTCCTTTGCACTTAGAATAATGCCTGGCCTATAGAAAGAATTGAATAACTGTTAAATAAATGAATGGTCCACTGTGTCAAATCCTATAAAAGGCAAGCTAAGTCACGGAGAAGTATTCATCTGCTTTGTCAAAACAAAGGTGATGGTAATCATTATGATGGTAGGGCAGAAGCTACTGTGGGTTGAGGAGTGCACGGTGCTCAGGCAGTGAAGAGAGCCCATGCAATGGTCTGCTCTGGAAGTAGCTCGACTAAAGATGAGAAACTTAAGGATGATTAGAAAGGGGGGGGGGAGGAAGGACATTTTCTCAGTTTAGGGTTTTTGTTGGTTTTGTTTTGCTCTATTTCTTAAGTTGGAAGACACCTAAGGACATTCATAGGTTGAAGGGGAAGAGCAAATGGGGTGGGGGGGATGTTACATACTGGAAAGAGGGGGTATTATTTCTGAAACAAGACTCCTGAGGAGGCAAAGCAGTTAAGGTCCATAGTGTACAGGTAGAGAGATTAACCTGAGCCGAAGGAAGGCCAAGGTTTCTTCTGAGACAGGAGGAAAAAGAGGGAAGCATGGTGAATAATCAGTAAGAAGTTCTTCAGTAAAGCATAAGAGTAATAAGTTCAGAGCTTGGTGTCATAGGTAATACATATATATTTTTTATCATGAATTGGTGTTGTGATATTTAAATTTATTTATTTATTTATTTATGGCTGGGTCTTCGTTTCTGTGCGAGGGCTTTCTCTAGTTGTGGCGAGTGGGGGCCACTCTTCATCGCGGTGCGTGGGCCTCTCACCATCGCGGCCTCTCTTGTTGCGGAGCACAGGCTCCAGACATGCAGGCTCAGTAGTTGTGGCTCACGGGCCCAGTTGTTCCGCGGCATGTGGGATCTTCCCAGACCAGGGCTCGAAGCCGTGTCCCCTGCATTGGCAGGCAGATTCTCAACCACTGCACCACCAGGGAAGCCCCATAGGTAATATTAATAGTCTTTTATATACACTAATACTAGCTGGTATTTCTGTGCCTTTTTTCTAATGTTTGCAAGGAGCTTGTGTTTATAATATTTTATTACATAGTTACATATTGAGACAGATTAGAATTAAAACAAAGTTCCTTTCTCTAAAAGCATCATAGCAGATCAGAGAGAGGCTGAACCAGGAATCAGAAGACCCAGGTTCTGGACTCAGCAGGACCATATAAGCCTCAGGGTCCATAGAAATAATTAGCCTCTATGAACTGTATACACTATAAGATATTTAAGAGATATAATCAAGAACACATGTTGATTAAATATGAAGTGTGAAGGGAGAGGAAAGAATCAAGAATGACTTCCAGTTTCTAACTTTGAATAACTGGATGGATGGTAGAAATACTGGAGAGAAAATAATAATACCAGATTATGAGGATCAAATGAGATATATTTAATCTATATGTAAGTTAAACAAATTCTACAAAAGACAGTATATATTTAACCTATATGTAAATTAAACAAATTCTACAAAAGATATTAATGTTAAGAAACTGATACATAATGTTCACTGAAAATATGAAATGTGTAGAATAAATTATAATTAGCTAAAATGGGGAGGCAAACTATAGTACAATCTTATAGCATGTGAGGTAAAAGGAACAAAAATAAAATAATCTTACTGTTAACTTAAAAGAGATGGTAGGAATAGGTATAGAGAATTTCTAACAATTTAAAATTTCCTATATTCTTATTTATCCTGAGGTGCCATTGGTCTTGTTATTTAACTACCTATTATTTCTTCTGAAACAATTGCATCACAGTAAGAATAGATAAATATAACCCTGGAGTACTGTAGATCACTGAAATGTTGGTTGCTTTAAACAAAAAGAAGTATAAAATCAAGTCAGTTTCTAGATTGCTGTTGTCCTGGGCAGTGGTTCATTTTTCAGGGCTGTTAAAGGGTCTTGCCACTCCCAAGCTTCTGTGACACACTGGCTAACTGTTTGCAGCCCAAGGCATTGCATGTCCCACTTTTAAAGACATCAAGACAAGCATCTTCTGAATTATCTGATCACTCTAATTCTATATTAATGGCACAGTAATGGGGTTTTAAGTTCCTTTGTTTTATGTTAGAAATTCTCACCTGCTGGGGTTTAATCAAGTACTCACTCTACCCACAGATGATTCAAATTATTTCAGACCGTCTGTCTTAGTGAGTTTCAGAGACATTTTTAAGCTATTCCTATTTTGGATAACTTTATAGAGCATAAAAAGTATCTTGATCTTTGGTCCAAACCTCTCAGAAGTCCAGATATATGAAGTCTTTCCAAATTTCCCCTGCTTTTGGTGACCTGGCCATCTTCAAAATCCTAGAGAACTCATCTGAATGATTCCTTTATCACAGCTTCTATTGCCTGGTATTGTTTACAGTTTTATATTGTTTACCCTGTCTTTCTCACTAGGTTGAAAGACTCTAAGGACAGAAACAACTAATGCCTTTTTTATACATTCCTTGTGCATAGCATAATACTCTGTATATTTTTAAAAATATGATCAAATATTTACTGATAATATAATAAGGTAGGATAGCATTGGGATTAAGAGAAGAGGCTCTGGAAGTAAACTGCCTGGTGTGACATGCCATCTCTTCTCCATAAGAGCTCCATGACTTTGGATAAGTTTTCTAACATTCCTACTCCTCGGTTTCCTCATCTATTAAACAGGGGTTCTATTGTACCCATTCATAGAATGATTAGAGGAAGAAACAGGTTAATATATGTCAAACATTTAGATCAAATTCTTGCCATATACAAAGTACCATATAAATGTTTGCTTGACAGTGATAATAATCCCTATTCAACTCTATTTAATTTTAGAGCTTAATTTATTCAATAATGTGACACAACTATATGTAATATACATTAAGCAGTGTTTCCTTCAGGAAAAAAAATAATCAGGAGCATCATTCCCACTTTAATTTGTCTAGAGTTAGCAACAACTGCCCCCAAGACATCTATGAACAGACTAACATTAAGCTAGATCAGCAGGATAGTCTGATTAGCTGCTTGGTGACATGTTGGATGATAAAGTAATGGTGTACATTCACTAAATGAATACCATTTTAAACAAAGGAACCTAGCCAATTTAGAGGCTCAATATACCACTAAATGTGCAGACCAAAGCAATGCCAAAACACTGTGATGACAAACATTGTAAAGTCTTTCAAGTTCACCTTCAGTAGCACCATTACTTGCTACTTCTGGGATATGGCAAATCAACGTGATTATTCTAGGAAAGAGAGGAAAAGAGGGGGGAAGGAAAGGGAAAGAAGATATAGAAGGGCAAAGAATGGTAAAAAGATGCATACACACAAAACTATAAGCCATTACATGCATCTAACCTTTATATACATCTTAGTGTTTTCCTTTAAGTGTTTTGGGTTTTGGGGTTTTTTTGTTTTTTTGTTTTTTTAAGATTTTTTGATGCGGACCATTTTTTTTAAAGTCTTTATTGAATTTGTTACAATATTGCTTCTGTATTATGTTTTGTTTTTTTGGCCGCGAGGCACGTGGGATCTTAGCTCCCCGACCGGGGAATCAAACCCCCACTCCCTGCACTGGAAGGCAAAGTCTTAACCACTGGAAGTCCCTCTGTTTGTTTTTATTTGCGTACACATCTACGAAACATTACACAGATACTATTACAAAGAGGATTTAAATATTTCATTATGCTATTTGCTTTAAAATCATTCCTTAGTTTTAAAAATGAAGCTATTTAGGAGAAGTGTTCTGTGCCTCAAAAAAGTACATAGATAGATAGATGGATATATAGATAGAAATATCTCCAGCTATCCTTTTCATAGGGCATAAATAAAATTGTTCTTTGATTGCTGGTTTAGGTTACTTTAGAACTTGAAGCCCTTTTCACCTCTGTGTGTTCCAGTGAAGAGACGGTGATTGTCAAGTGTTTGGGACGATATTGCAGCAAAGAGAGAAATGGCAGAAGAATTTTGACAAACTGAAGGGATCTGTCACAAGCAGACAGGAAGAGGGAACACATGTTTCTAAGAAAGCATGTTCTGAGCCTTCTAGAGGGGGCTGCCACCGTAGAGAACACAGCAAGAGCTGGTTCCCCAGAACACTCGCGTTGTCTTCCTCAGCTAACCAGCTCCCAAGCAGCATGTCCGCCTCCTAACTCCTCTAATGGAGAGTAACGTCAATTGTTAGTCTTCCTGAACACAGGCCAGTGTATTTTACAAACAGAGGAAGTTTAGTTAAGGGACACTAGGAAAGCAAAAGACAAAACTCACTGTGAGTGTAAAACATGTAAAACATAGAACTTCCATGCTATGAAATCTACGACGAGTCACACGGTAATGCAGGTACGCACACAAGAAGCTGAAAGGAAATTCACCAAACGTTAAGAGGTTATCCCCATATAAAGGCGGGATTAAGATGATTTTGGTTTTATTCTTTATATGTGTATTATGTTGCAGAAAAAAACATATAGTAAAAAAAAATCAGAATAATAATTATTTTAATGATAACCTAGAGAAGAAAGATTAAGATGTAATTAACCATAAAGTCAGGGTTCTTTCCCTATACTTAGATCTCAGTGAAAATCTTTGCCTCAGAATCCTTAAAATTCAAAGTTCTTACCAAGAAAAGAAAAAGGACAAACCCAAATTCACTAAAAACAATATACCTTTATTATAGAAAAAGCTCTCTTCAGTGCTTTTGTTTTATTTATGTTAACAATTCTAGTCAGGCTCTAACTAGACCAACAACTCAATTGCTAAAGCCCTTGGTTTCTTAGTATGACCCACTAGCCCAGATTAACAATTATGAAAAATTCCTATCTATTGCCACTGGTTTTAAATAAATGAGTTGGATTTTTGAGAGGAAAGGAGACAGGAAAAGTCTAATTTTCAGGGTAGATGAAAAAGATATCTAACAAAAGATAGCTTTCCCATAAAATACTATGCACTTACTGGAGGTGATAGAAAGTAAGGCTTTGGGGTAATGGCCCCCAAAATAAGAAAATAATTAATATTTTAAATTAAAATTAAAAATTAAAGATCCCTAAGGCAACTTCTATCATGAAAAATCATTAGGAGGTTAACAGCTTCATAAAGTTATCATTAATAAAATAGATTCCCGTCTTTCTTAATAGTTTACACTTTTAAAAATAGAATCCTGTAGACTATAAGTAATTTCCAACTACATTAAGTCTCTTAGAGTTATCAGTGTTTGGGGGCTTTTCGTTTTTATGTTGTCTTGTTGCTGCTGTCGTTTTTTTATGAGTTTTCTGGTCCAGTTTGTATTAAATTTAAGTTAAATTAGTTCTTCAATGGTTCTCAAAATGAGCCTTCTTCAAGGAAGAATGAGAGTAAGACTTAATCACATTCTCCTTGTATTGCTGTGATAAGATTTATATTTAGACCAGGTATATATTAAGTCTAAGTTTATTTAAAGTTGAATGTAGGGACTTCCCTGGTGATCCAGTGGTTAAGACTCCACGCTCCCAATGAAGGGTGCTCAGGTTCGATCCCTGGTCAGGGAACTAGATCCCGCATGCCGCAACAAAGACCCAGTACAGCCAAATAAATAAATTAATAAATATTTTTTAAAAATAAATAAAGTTGAATGTAGACAAGTTTAGCAGGCCATGAATCAACCTTGGGTGCCTTCATTTTGAATGTTCTTTTATACCCTTCATTTTGCCTGTGAAATAGCATAGTAAGAAAAAAGCCCAGGGCTCATACTAACAAAGGGAAGATGGTTACCTTAGAAGATCAAATATGGAAGTCTTAGACCGGGGCGGGGGTGTGTGGGGTGCCCAGGTTAGGTTCCCAAAGGCAATAAAGGAAATGGTAAGAGGATCAAGAGAGTTAGAGCCTAGCAGTAGGAGAGAAGAGTCTGTCCAGTGTCTGCCCCACCTTTACTCTCAGAAATCAGAATTTCCTCCTTTCTTTGAGGGATTTTTAGAATATAAATTACAACCTAGATTAAACTATTGTTCTGCTAACCCTCACAAGGATCACATTTTGAAACCAGGGAAAACTGAATGATTATGAAGTTGCTATGAAACGCTGACTAGGAAAGTCTATCCTGAGGTCTCTGAAGCATTTGCCTTGTGAATTTACCCCAACATTGCTTTCATGTGTCCTTAGTCCTCTTTGCATTTATGCTGTGAGTCCAATTTCCACTTTGCTTAGAGATTACCAAACCTGAGGGTCTCATGATAGAGACAAGTTGTGTATACACATTCCCCATACCCTGAGGAAGGACCCTTCAGTCCCAGCCACGCCTGAAGGAGGCATATCCAGCTGGAAAGTGGACACATCACCAAGCACTACACTACATCATCTGACCTGGTTTCCCTCCTTGTTTCAAACAAATTTCAGGCACCTCTGTCTGGGTCCCAGTCTCTTTTAACTCACACTAGCACTTCAGCTAGTTGTATCTTTACAACTCTATCTTCAGTTGTATCTTTATAGCACTTTTAAAATGCAGAGTTTTCAAGGTTTTTTTTCTTTTCTTCCTAGAGTAGTGCGTATATTGGAATAACTATATAGCTTTACCCGGTAATAAATAACTCTTTGGAGAAAGAGAAATGCTTAAGATGAATATTCTGCAAAACTCAAGAATTATTGTGAAATCACATTTTTATCTACCATTTTTAGAGCCCATTTGATTTATCCCAGCTTGGCATATTAGAGTAGATATGGGGATACAAACAGCCTGATAGTTAAAATTTTGTCTGCATATGAATCTCCTCTGGCTTCCTTCTCTGCCAGGAAAATTTTTCCTGTTGTCAGTCAGCTGATCCTAATATCTTCTTGGAACAGAGCAAACATTTTAAAGTGCAAAGCAAAATTCCTCCCCCAGCTCGGGAGAGAACACTTTTTTTTTCCTTGAGCTGTTGATGTCTTTTAAGAGAAATGACTTTAGTTGGTTCAGTCAGATGACAGAAGATACAGTTAACTCCATGTAAAGGAAAAATGTTTGAATACCAGTACCACTGATTTCAAGGAAGGTTTATTTGGGTAACATTGTTTAAGAAGCTAATCTGAGTCATAAATTGCACAGGGGCTAAATCCCTCTTAAGCAACAGCAGAAGACTAATTTTGTTGTAGTTTTGAATTTTGTATCTCTACCTTGAAAAAGTCCCATATTAATATGCATTTTGAAATATTTTATCAGCTTAGAAAGGAACTCAGTCCTCCTGACGTGGACTGCATTGCTTTAATTAACTGATCATTTGCAGTTCTTTTTAGAGTTCTGGTCAGAATTAGTTACTCTGAATCTAAAGAAGAAAATGAAGACACAGCTTTATCTTAAACACCAGTAAAGGGTCTTATTTTAAGGTAGACAAAGCAAGTCTTCTTAAGACAGCCTTATGGTAATTGATCCAGAGTCTTTGAGCTTATTTCAACTATTATCCAAGCACACATTATTTTAACTGTTGGCTAAACATAAATTTATAGAAAACAGTCACCAGGGAGAACACTTAAAAACCAGAACATAGTAGTGATAGTCACAGAAAAGAGACTTAAACCAAAAAATTTGAAAACTATGTTAGGGTGTCTATAAAGTTCTTCAATGATCTTGTATTTTAGAAAAATGAAATATGTGTTAGGGATGATTCATGGACTGGATAGGAAAGTAGTGAGGAGTTGGGTGGAGGTGGAGAAAGAAACTCAGGGATAGGAATATTGGGTAGAAAGAAGTTCTTTTGAGCTTTTAAAGTTTTTGTTATCAATTTGAGCTAAAAGGAATAAAATATTTTGGATCAATTTAAATAAAGCAAGTGAAAAGTGCCCAAAATGAGAATACAGAATTACTTTTCTTCAGAAGTAATCAAGGTTAATGTCTTATTTGCAAGGTGATTGGGCAATAATAGCTATTTAGGCAGGGTTTGTCTGAGAGAAACAGAACCAATAGGAGATGGATCTATCTATCTGTCTGTCTATCTACCTACCTACCTACCTATCTATCTATAGAGAGACAGAGAAACAGAGATTTTAAGGAATTGACTTATACAATTTAGGGGCCTAGAAAGTCTAAAATCCATAGGGCAGACCAGCAGGCAAGAAACTCAAAGAAGAGTCGATGTTGCAGCCTTGAGCCCAAAATCTGCAATGCAGGCCAGCAGGTGGCAAACTTGGGCAGTGTTTCTATGCTGCAGTCTTGAGGAAGAATTGCTTTTTCCTCGAGAATCCTCCATCTTTGCTCTTAAGACCTTCAACTAGTTAGATGAGGCCCACCCAGATTATGGAGGATAATCTGCTTTACTCAAAGTCTACTGATTGTAAATGTTAATCACATCTAAAACTATTTTCATAACAACCAAATAACTGGGCACCACAGCCTAACCAGGTTTACACATCACAATAGCTTTAGAGACTACCCTTAATTTTGTACATTTCAGTTTCTCATAGTGTCTAGGAAGAATAAGATGATGTATTAAGTATTAAGTGGAATGTTAAATAGCATATGTATTTCTGAGATTTTGGAGTCTGATGTGCATGTGTGTGTCTGTGTGTTAAAGTTTGTGCCATATGCTCAAAATTATTAGTGTGTATTTCTAATTTATACTTTCAAAACAAGTATATGCTACCACAGAATTTCTCCTGCAACTTTCCAAAGGAATATAATCTATACATCTCAAACATACCGTTGAATATATCTCCAATAATAACATTTAGTAAAACCTCACTGCAGATTGTGAATCATATGGCTAATATCTTTGAGGGGGAAAGTGTCTAAACATAAAAGAAATAAATGGTCCATTAGGATACATGACTTCAGTAAATCTAGACATTGATCTTTTGTCCTTTAACATTAGCAAGATAAAAAAATAGATATATGAGAGAGTTCATTCACGCCATTTGCATCACTTTTCAAAAGTGCTTATAAACTTAAATGCTTTGTTTTGTTTATTTTTTTGTTTTTACTTATATTTATGTTTGCAGAGTTAGTTGAGTGATTGGTTGGTTGGTTTTTGGATTCAAATTAAATACTTTATCAGGCTTAGAAAAAAAGAACCTATGAATATAAATAGGAATTTAGAGAATTATTTTGAAGAAAATGATCATAGATTTTAAGTTGGTTTTATTGAAAGTACCATATCTTAATAAGTATAAACAATTTCACTAGCTTCTATAAAATAATGAATTTTTATCTCTCCAATATCTGCCTTTTTGCTGAAATTGGATAAACAGTATATAAAGGAAAACCATCAAGAGTACCATAACACATATATTTAAGTAAGCCAGAGTATCTAATTTGCAATTTATGTAATGGAAATAAGTAGTTTAACAAAAATGGCACCAAAAGATGAGAGTAAAGGGCTTAAATCATTCAAATGATTAATAAAACTAATCATATTAGCAATTTAAATATCTATTTAAACTTTGGTATATATATTCAAATCTTTTTTATAGATATTCAGATTTACATCCATTCCTTTTGTAGTCAAAGCCAACAAATAAAAGCAGTCTTTCTTTGCTAGGTTTGTAAAATACATTCAAAGAAATTTTTAGCATTAACCTTAAGGATTATTTTATTCCCTTCACATTTTGACAGCCTTTCTCTCTCTCTCCCTTTTTTTAAGAAATCTGTTTTCTATAGCTGCTATAAAAAATTACCTCAAACTCAGTGGCCTAAAACAACACAAATTTATTATCTTACGGTTCTGTAGGTAAGAAATCTGAATTAGGTCTCACTAGGCTAAAATCAAGGTGTCGACAGGCCTCCAATCCTTCAGGCTGCTCTAGGGGAGAATCTGTTTCCTTGCGTTTTTCAGCTTTTATAGGCTAGCCACATTCCTTGGCTCAAGGCCCCATTCCTCCATCTCTCTTCAACAGCATCAGCCAATACCTTCTCACATGGCCATCTATCTGGGTCTCTCTCCAGTGCCTCCTTCTTGCACTTACAAAGATGCATGTGATTAGATTGTTCCCACCTGGAGAATCAGGATAATCTCCCCCATCTCAGCGTCAACTGATGAGCAACCTTAATTCCATGTGTAACCATAATTCTTGCTTATCACATAACCTAACATATCAACAAGTTCCAGGCTTTAGGACATGGACATCTTGCAGGGGCCGTTATTCTGCCCTGTAAGTTAATAATTCTTGCAGCTAGGTGATGGGCACACAGGATACTAATTTATCAACTTTTATAAGTTTTAACTTTTCCAAAATACAAAGGTAAAACAAATAAATTTAGGATCCTATATCACCCAAGGAATTGTGTCCAGAAGAGAATTCTAAATTCAGTTACAACCTCATCAGTATTCAGCCTCTTAGGAAATTTCCATATTTATTTCCAGTGAGCTATCTGAAAAAAGATAAAATAATGCAACAATTTTAAAACTTAAAAGTATAAAAACATAGGCATACATTTTGCCTCTAGCAAACAGCTCTTCATCAGATTTCATGCTAAAACAACAACAACAACAAATTTTAAATAATTTTTTAAAATACTCATTAAAGATTCTTAGAACTTTCAGGTTTGGAGAGCTCTTTCATACCATCTGGTCCAAGAAATATCTGACACGTGACTTTCATGTCAAATGATCATCCACACTTTTACTGAACATCTCCAGAGGTAGAGGTGGGTCACAACCTCCAAAGTAGTCTACTGGACAACTATGATTACTAAGATTTTGTCCCACCCATATGACTTTGGAGAAAAAGTATACTACTACTTCTATATAACATTCTACAAATATTTGAAAGTAGCTCATATGTCACCCTGAGGCTAAATACCTTTAGTTCCTCTAGACATTAGTGGCAACCTGAAATTGGTAAAGAATGAAGACTATGTCCCTATGGAACTTTATACTGGAGGAAAATTTGTCAATTTAAATGAAAGTCCTCCAACAACTCATTTATCTGATAAATTGAATCACAATACATTGGGAAAATCTAGAGAATATTTTACTCGTAGCTATACTCCAAAAGCCAGTCCCACAGACTTCCTGGGATTTTTAACCTTCCATAGAAAGGATATTTCAACTGCGTGGTTAAGTAACCATTTTTGTCCTCAGTGAGTCCTGGACATAGCTGTCCTGCACACCTGTGAGCCGTGAGCACAGATGAGGGAACCACGGAGGCCAGAGGAGCTCAAAGTGTGGTATGATTGATCTGAAGGGCTTTCAACCTTCACTGAAGATCTTTCATTAATAAGGACCAGTTGAATTTCTGCTTCTGTAACTTGAGAGAGAAGTTGATCTCTTTTCACCAATTAGCAGATTTGAAAACCAATTTTACCTGAAAAATAAAATTCAACAGAAAATGCACATTCTACGTTTCACTTTTCTAGTACCTAACTTGACAAGATTTGCTGAGAAGCTTACAATGACAAAAACCAAACAAGAGGCCATGGCCTTGTAAAATTTAAAGCTTTTAAAGCTTATTTAACACAATTTTATTACCTCAGGAAAACCTTAGTTCTAATAAAACCTGTAACAGGACCAGAGCCATGCCATTAGATTTCATTAGACAATATGGATAAATTCTAGACAGAGTTATAGGTATGAAATGAGTGGGGAAACAATTTATAGAGGCTCAACTGATAGGCAGGAGGCTCAGTTCTCACCACCTTACAAGACAGTTAACTGCCTCAACTTTTGTCAATCAGGGCCTCATCCTGTACAGCCAATTGAAAATATAAACCAATAAAAGCCCTGGTTAAGACATTTTGCCCTGAAAGCTATTCAGTGATTTTTCAGAACTGAGATCTTTTCCTCTTCAATAGCTTGTTTTACATGTTTATTGACTCTGGGCATAGTGTTGATAGCTCCTGGTGCGACTCTATCGTCCTTTCTATTTTCAGAAAGGATCCCCTCTGTTCCCCCAAATCATACACTTATTAGACTGCTGGACTGTTCACCCAAATTATACACAACCCATGTGCCTGACCAATTATTGGTCGTAGTTACTCAGGCCTTTAAACTTAGCTTTTGTGCTACAAACAGCCACCACACTATCCTGCCATTTACCACTTCATGCGATATCTACCAGAAGCACTTTCAGATTACGTGCAGCTTTTATTAACTTTTGCCTCTGTGGACAGGAATTAGTTATGGGTCAAGAAATATGAGCTCAACATATACCACTCTCCTCACCCTATCCCTATATTTACACAGAAATAGATTACTGACCCAAGAGTTAGTGTTACGTGGGATGATCTTTTAACACAGCACTTTATTTTTTCATAGTTTGTGTTACCCTCTTCTTTTGAACTTGTTTCTAAACAATCTTAGAAGCATGTCTGGATATACTCAATTAAAACTACCTTATAACAGAAACTATTTGGCTAATGCAATTTAAGTCTTGCAAACTCAGAATAGCCTGAACAGGCAACCGCCCCTGATAGCTAATCACTGCCAAAAGGAAAGGTTACATGTCAAACATTCTAAAACCAAAGTTAGTGTATTTGTTAGGTGGTGTTTAAAAATAACAAGCCAACCAGTAAGTTATTTATTTGGATTGGTATAAATGTCACAAATAAGTCATCTTGGCAAATATTCAGGCAGTAGAATTATTAAAGACAGGCATTACATGAGTACTTTATTAAGATTGTGTTTTGGTGAAGGTGGCATCTGGTTATAACTCCTTTAAAAAAAAAACTCTTTTTGAACGAAAATCATACCCACTATGCTACAACAAATAGGACATTATGGCCTCTATCACCCATCTGTCCATCTGATTAAATGACTCCAAAATCATTCTTTTGAAATATCCTGGCCTTTCCAGTGGGTACAATTTCAGCTCACTCAGGGGGTAGCTTGGCTTTCTCTCCTAAACTGGTTTTTTAACTTCCACACAGAGATGTAAAATAGCTCTAGTGTCTGCCAAGGTTCACCGATGTCTGCTCAGCTAGCCTTATTCCTAACTCCATTATATCCTCTCCCTCATCTTTTCTCTTCTTTCACTCTCATTTTTACTCACTCAATGTATGATTTCTGTGTGCTGCTTAAAATCCTCTATGTATATATATTTAATAAATGAGTAGATGCACAGACAGAGGAATAGATGGACAAATTTGTTCTGCTTAAGAATGAACCTGAGCCCTTTTCTGTAATACAGCTTAGTGTTTATTACACACACTCCAGGAGATCTTTCGAACCCCACCTCTTGACATTTTCCACCACATCCTTCACACACCAACACATGGAAGAGTTGCAACTCTGTAAACATACCAGTTCTTCTTTGGGACAAATTTCTTAACCATCTGGGATCTGATATCCTCATCAGAAAAACGGAATAATACTTATCCTTTAAGGCGGTTGTAAAGATTAAAAGCATTCCTTTATGAAAAGCTTATAACACGGTGCCTGGCACATAGTAAGTGCATCGCACATATTAGTTGTTTTTGTGACTGTTGTGATAGCAATGATCGTATTTTTCCCAAAATCCATGGTTTTATACGTATTTTTCTTCTCCCTAAAATACTGCCTTGTCCACCTGGCAAATTCGTATTTATTTTTCTCAGTGAGGCCCTCCTAACCCCTACAGGACAAGTTAAGGTCTTCCTTCTCTGTACTTTAAAACATTTTTATAGACATTTATTTTTGTATTTAATACATTATACTCTAATGATGTCTGATGTCTTCTTTTCCCCACTAGATTGTTAAAGGTGGGGGACATGTCTCCTTAGGGATATCCCTGACACTTAGCACAGAACAGATCATCAATACATGGGAAGAATGGAAGGAAGGAAAGAGAGGAAGGAAGGAGCAAGCAAACAAATGAATCCAGTCTTCTGACAGCTATCCTGTCCTCCATCATTCCTGGATGATCCCCAACAGTGATGCATGGACCTCATTTACAAATTCTTTCAGTGTGCTGATAGACAGTTCCCAAGTTTATCACTCAGAGCATAAATAACTCCAGTTCTGCAAGATATTAATTCATTTGCAGTGACTAATTTGCCTCCTATTTGATGATAATGCCAACTATTGACTAAGGCAAAATCCCTCAGCTTGTCAACCAAAAAAAAAATCGCTTACTCAGAAAATGGCTCTTATAGGAAAGAAGCAGCTGCTTTCAAAATTGACACAAATGAGCCAAAATTTGTTTCTTTAGAAAAAAATCTTATCCCAGTGATTAATTTAGCTCCAATGGTGAGGTTTTGGTGAAGACAAGTGGAAAATGAAGGTTAAGGGAGCACAGAGTAAGTAAGCATATAGATTTTCATCATCATTTGCTTTCTCTCTGATAATTTTCCCTGTCTAGATTTTCTAAGTTATAGATGCAGGGTTCTTATTGATCTAGCCTGTTATATCAGAGAAAGAAAATTCAGTCAGAAAAATAAAATTAATTGTAAACTGGAAACATTTTCTCATAAAGAGCAACAGTTTTTCTCCCTTGATGTGACAAAGATCCTCTTTACGAACATCCGTTTTGCACACACTGTTCACTGGCAATAGAACTCATGAAAGTGAGTAAAATTTTCCCATTTTATGAAACAATATTTCAAGCTCTGAAAATGCTACAAACATATACGTTTTATCCGATAGCCTGTTAGATGATCCTAATAGTAACAAAGGTTGCCAATTTTTTTTCTGTGGTGAAAAGATGTGTGGTAACTAAAATATAGATGAGGTTGCTTTTCTCACACAAACACACACATGTTCTCTTGCCACCAATGGAGGGAATGACCAAATGTAGATCACAAAGTCAGCTCTCTTCTTTCAAGCCAGGCTCTTCTCCAAGCCAATTTGTTTGCGGGACCCAAGCACAGCCCTGTGGAGAGCAGGCTCAGTCCTTCTCCCGGGAGCTCGTTGTACTTTCTGCTTTCTGCCCTCTGCATCCTCTTCTCAAAACTACCAACCAAGGAGCCGTCTAAGGTGAATCCTACTCTACTCTTACTCTTTCCATCTTCAAATAAACACTTGTATTTTCCATCTGTATTGTGTTTGATCTCTTTTCCTAACTCTCTTTGGCTCTTTTATAATTATTCTTGTGTCTTTTGACTCTCTCTTATATCTCTCCCCAAATCCTACTGCAGGCATGTGATTTCTACCCCTTCCAGCCCATCCTACACACCAATGCCATAGTATGTTTCCTAAGTCACAATTCAGAGAGAGTTTAAATTTCTTAGCTCTTACCGTAAGCCTTTTGCAGTCTGGCCACAGTAGCCTATTTTTCAGCTACATCACCCACCATTTGGACTTTTGATTATCACCCTCCTCACCCAGAACCTGCTCCCTCTACAGTCTTCTCTGCATCAGTAATTGACATGAATAGCCAGCCAGTTACTCAAGTGAAGAAAATCCAGGAAGTTTCTTGGAGTCCTGCCTTGCACCGCCACGTCTAATACATCCCCAGGCTCCTTGACGCTACTTCCAGAGCATATGCCCACTCTGTCCATTTCTGTCCATTTGTGCTACTGCGTATCCAAACACCGTCATCAACTGAGCCCTGGACTACTACAGTAGTTCTTATTTGGTCTCTCTTGCCTCTCTACAATCCAGTTCCCACACAACACCAGAGAGCTTTGTGGAAACATAAATCAAATCACATCATGGCCCCTACTTCTGCCCTATGTCATCTGGCTCATGTGAACCTCTTTGACCCCAGCCTTTACCACTTTATCTTCTCCTACTGTGCACCAGACAAACTGGCCTTCCTTATAATCTTCTAACCCACATTTTCACCTGAAAGCCTTAGCACTAGCTGTTCCTTCTGCCTGTGATGTTCTTCTCCCTAAACTTTGCATGGCCACTTATCTTTGTCATTCAGCTCTCAGCTGAAATGTCACTATATTCTTTACCCAATATATATATTCTTTACCCAATATAAAGTAGTTGCTAGGTCACTGTCATCATACCCTGCATGGAATTTATCTGATATTTCTTTGTTTTTTGTTTGTGTGCTTATCTTCACTTGTTCACTGCTGAATTCTCTCATATCTAGAACAGTACTTGGCTCTCAGTATGTGTTGAATGAATGAATGAAACTTCCTTTCCCATCTCTATGCCCTGTCCACAACACTGCACAATATTCCTGATGGAGAATAACAGGACCGACAACCAGAAGTGGATTGAGTTGCTATGGAGACAGTAAGGCTGAGGAAGAGGAAGAGGAAAAACCTGACTAGAGGGGAGCATCTTTTTTGAATGATAGTTATGAGATATGATCAACTAGGATCAACATCAGATTCAGGAAGTTGGGATCAAACATGATGTTATAGAGGATCCTTCTTAAATGTGGGGAAACAAAAACTGAATTCCATGAGGTCAGTGATGTTTCTTTTGGTCAATACTATAAACCCAATACCTCAAATGGTACTTAACACACACTGGGTACTCAATAAATAGTTGAAGGCGTAAGTAGGTGAACAAACATGATATAATCTTTAGGATTCTTATTTAGAAATGGTTTATGAGACCCAAAAGAGATAAGAAGACTGTAGAATAAAATTTCTCAAAATCTGGGCAATGGATTATATTTAAGTGATTAAAATCCAGTTTCCTGTGCCTTTCCTAAGACTTGCTGAGTGTCATCTAAGACTGGGATCAAGAATCTGAATGTTATGAGTTTCCTGTGTATTTTTTAATATGCACACTAAAGTTTGAGAATGACTGCCCTGGGAGAGGTAAGATGATGAAAGACCTGAAGTAGGATCTATATTTGAGGAAATTAGTGAAAGACAAGCTGCCAGAATTTTGTGAAGGAGGGGAAAGAGTCAAAATAACTGTTTGCAACCTGGCAGACAGAGAGAATTACACTGTCATTGGTAAAATATAGGAGACTTGTGCATCATTTTAAAAACATGTAAGGTAATAGATTTTCACCTTTTGGAAGACAATATAAAGGCATATATGTAAAGGAGAAATGTGAGCCTAAATTAAGAATATTATGGGTTCCCAAAACCATGGGAGGAATTGCACTATAGTAAGTAGCAAAGGTATTGCCACTGCATTCCATAGTGTGAGAGTGCTAAAGACAAGTAAGTCTCATTTCTTACTGTGAAAACCTTTATTAAAGTCATGTAACTCCTGTTTATTTCATAGCGAAAGCACTGCATATGTCTCAGTAAATAGTTCTTTGTGCAATAGATCCTTGAAATTGGCTTCCTCCCAGCCATAACACTGGAGAACTGCTAGAACACAAGAAAAGATCTAATTAGAGGAAAGATCTGAGTGCAAATGTCTCTGGTAAATAGTAACATTATAGAAAGTTGTTCTGTTTTCCATGGTTCAGATTTTATTCATAATTCGTAGGCTTCAGAATCTAGAATCCATACTTAGTATCAGATTTTTTTGATATAAAGATGGGCTGAGGCCAGTGAAAGTGACTCATGAGATAAATCTTAAAACTTGGAACTGCTTTTGTCACGTTAGCCTCTGTACTTTTTTTTTTTTTTTAATAAATTTATTTATTTATTTTATTTTTGGCTGCATTGGGTCTTCATTGATGCATGCAGGCTTTATCTAGTTGCAGCAAGTGGGGGCTACTCTTCGTTGCGGTGCACGGGCTTCTCATTGCAGTGGCTTCTCTTGTTGCAGAGCACGGGCTCTAGGCGTGCGGGCTTCAGTAGTTGTGGTGCGTGGGCTTAGTTGCTCCGCAGCATGTGGGATCTTCCCGGACCAGGGATCGAACCCGTGTCCCCTGCATTGGCAGGGAGCTTCTTAACCACTGCGCCCCAGGGAAGCCGCAGCCTCTGTACTTTTGTGTTAAGAGTAACCTGCCGTTTAAAATACCCACTGAGTTGAGTACCCAAAAGTAAGTTAGTCTTTCCCACCATGATGGACAGATGTTTAATATATACTTGCAGAATGATCATCATAAAACCACAACTTCCTCTTGTCAGGTTCTAGTCAATCACTATCATACGAAAGAAGTAAAAGAAGGGAGGTCAGCTGATAGAAGCAGTATTATACTGCTTCTATACTCAGGAGACTGCTTGCTTCACTGCAACCATTGTAGAGACTGATTTTTTGAGTCTGTTGCAAAAGTAGGGGCAATATATTAAGAGATTCTATGTGAATTGTTCTGCAGATAAGACCTCTCTGTTTTTTTTTTTCTCTAACTTGAATAAGAAGTAATGTTGACCCCAATTTTTTAAACAACAGCAGAGGAAAAAAATGAAACTACTGCTTGAAAATTTATGCCACAAAATTTGGGTCACACATTAGTGAGGTGTGGGATACTATAACTAATCACTTCATTGTTCCTGTTAAGGGAGCTCTGAGTGTGTCTCGGCAAAAAAAAAATGCCAAAAGCTAAGTAAGGCAGCATACCTGAGAGTAACAATTCCCGCCACCCCCCTAGAAATGTCTGGTGAAGAGAACATATTTAAACATAAAAGAGGAGCAGAATTTCCTTCATGGGGAGTTCTATGCTTCATAGATGACCATTCCTAGGGCAACTTTCATACAGGAATTCTAGATCAAGAAACTAACCTGATGAGGGAAATAGTTTAAACTCTTTAAAGTGTGCTAAAAATTACTACTGATCAATACCAATTCAAATATTGAAAGAAGGATCTTGGGGTTATTTATGCATTCTGTCAATAAATATTTGTGTACAACTTTATCTCTGCATGATATAATTATGTTTCAGTATTAACTATCAGAGTCTTACTCAGCTTGATCCTGCAATAAGAAGAAAGGAAAATGATTCCTTGAAGATCCTTAGATCTAAACTACTAATTGTCTCAGACCTAAACAACTAATTAGCATACAGTCCGTGGCCTCTTTTGCTTGGTCCCCTCAGTACCCAAGCTACCTAGAGGATGTCCAATGCAGAAGCAGAGGAGGAGGAAAGAAGTGATCCTTATCCAGAGGCTTAGAGCATTGGACATAAAGTCAAATGTTTCAAGAGACAAAGAGCTTTTCTGTGTCTTTGCCTTGTTGTGAAATGGCTCACTTAAAAAATATGAAGGGACTTCCCTGGTGGCATAGTAGTTAAGAATCTGCCTGCCAATGCAGGGGACACAGGTTCGAGCCCTGGTCCGGGAAGATCCCACATGCCGCAGAGCAACTAAGCCCGTGCACCACAACTACTGAGCCTGTGCTCTGGAGCCCACGAGCCACAACTACTGAGCCCGTGTGCCACAACTACTGAAGCCTGTGTGCCTAGAGCCCATGCTCCACAACAAGAGAAGCCACCACAATAAGAAGCCCGTGCACCGCAACGAAGATCCAATGCAGCCAAAAATAAATAAATAAATAAAATAAGTTTATTAAAAAAAAAAAAAAATATGAAGATCCTCTCCCTTCATCTTAATACTGTAATACTTCTATTATTTTTATCACTTTCTCCCACATGGATAAAGACCAGTCATACACTAGAAGGAAGAAGTGTTTTTATTTTCTGAAGAGAGAGATGTTTTCTATGTGTCAAGGACAACTGAGCTCAGAAGGCATAAATTAGATTTATTTAGAGGCTGAATTTATATAAGACTAAATTGTGATATTTTATTTCCCTCAAGTTTGGCCTTAAAACCATGCCACTTTGTTCTGAAGGTATATTTTTATTTTTGTAGATATTAGATTTATAGGCCTTTTGTGAATGACAGATAACATTGTTACATTTAGGTGTATTTTAATCATTTAGCAATGTGCTAATAACCAACTGCATTTAGTGAATGAATATTTTTTAAAAACTTCGAAACGCAACTCTTTAAATCTACTGTTGATATTTACATTTTTTCATCAGAGTGATTGTGCTATAATTACCTAGAAATAAATAGCCCCTAACTAATTTTGCCCATGTCTAGTCCTCCTTTCAACAATAGCTAATCAAATATGTTTAGATAGCAAAAATTAAAAGAAAATTTCATTCATTATGCTCAACAACTATAAAATGCTTTTTAAATTTTTTTGTCAGAAGATTATAATGTTTTTTTGTAGGGCATTAAAAAGGCATAGAACCAGAGACATAAATATAAGAGAAATAAGTCACTTTCAATAATTTAGTCTAAAAACAATTAACTCTGGGTCATTTCTCAAAGTCAGTCTTCTAGGTCAGGAAAATGGAAAGTAATTTAGAGAAGCGTAATACCTTTTACTAAATATTTCAAATCCAGGACGTCCATCTATATTATAAGTAGATAGAGAAAGAATTATTTAACAGCAGTTCAGACACTTCCCAGCTATGAACAACCAACTTGCAAACATCAACTCGTGAGTAAAGGGATGTACACTTTCCTCTCCTCACTGCAACAAAGCTAAATTGGTGCTGGTTAAGGGAACTTCCTAGTTTGCATCTCTTCTCTATCCCTTCCATTCTTTATCACCAAGAAGACTGTACACAAACCACACACAGCAAGTTAGCAGGCTTCTCCGAGATGGAGAGGGACTCAGAACCCTTCCATTTATTGAGACTCCCAGTATGTTAAAATTTTTAAATGTGTTAAAATGAGATTACAAAATTTGTAGCCAAATTTGTATTTTAAATGTTCAATCCTGAAAATGAGTCTCAATGACAGTGTGGATAACCTCATTAGGAGACAATATCAAGTGTCTGAATTTGAGGCCCTCAGGAGGATGAGAACAGACCAAACGGCTCTCCAAACTCTATTATTAGCCCTGCTATTTACTACCAGGTTTCATTCTCTTGCAGTTTTCTGTCAGGTTTCCCTGCCACCAGTATTTCATACCTCCAATCTATCCTCCATAATGCTGCCAGAGTGATCTTTCTAAAATGTCCAATTGAGGACTTCCCTGGTGCCACAGTGGTTAACAATCCACCTGCCAATTCAGGGGACATGGGTTCGAGCCCTGGTCCGGGAAGATCTCACATGCCATGGAGCAACTAAGCCCATGAGCCACAACTACTGAGCCCACGTGCTGCAACTACTGAAGCCCACGTGCCTAGAGCCCATGCTCTGCAACAAGAGAAGCCACCGCAATGCACCATGCACCACAACGAAGAATAGCCCCCACTCGCCACAACTAGAGAAAGCCCGCGTGCAGCAACGAAGACCCAGCACAGCCAAAAAAATAATAATAAATTAAAAAAATTTTTTTAATTAAAAAAAATATATAAAATGCCCATTTGATGATGTTATTCCCCTGTTTAAATCCCTCCTCAGATTTCCAGCCATCTGTAGGATAAGGCAGGCTGCTTCACATGGGGACCACAGTCCCACCTGGCTCACCCCTCCATTTCTGTCTCCTGGCACATTCCTTCTCTCCTCTCAGCCTCTGTACTCAGCGCACTTTCATTTGCTCACAGTGTTCCCACCTTCTTTTTTTTGGCTCCACATAGCCTAGTTACTTTTTCACAGTGTTTATCACAACTGTTGCACTTAGTTGCTTCTGAGTTTGACTCACCTTACTACGCCTGAAGTTTCTTGAGGGCAGGGACTGTGTTTCATGCATTTTTTTTTATCCTCAGTACCTGAGCACAGAGGGTACTACATTAATTCATATTACCATATTTTCATCTCTGTTGTTGCTGTTCCATTTACTTGATTTTTCTTCACGTTTGTTTCTTTTCCTCTTTTCACTATTCTATTTTTGAATTTTAAAAGGTACTTTCATCTTAGCTGGTAAGAGTTAAAATAGTGTTATTCAAAGACTTTTATCATGGATAAGCAGAATTATGTTTTGAAGGGGAATTCTACATAATTTTTAAAAAGCCGTCAGCTTCTAAATTCCTCGAGAATACAAGCCTCTCCATGACAGTTTCCATACATCTCTTCTTCTCATACTTAAATCTGCTTCTCTTCAAGCACTGAGGGACAAGAAAATTTTAAGGTTTTATTCAATTTTATTATTTCTATCTTGGTTTTATTGCTGCAGTATTTTTTTTTCTGCTACTTGTTCATTTCATATGTATAATGTTTCTGCTACATTGTAGATTAAGTGACTTTCATGGCAGGAGCTGGCCTGCCAACCCCTGTACCATCCATAATAGCTTTTTCTGTGGAGAAATATATTTTAAGTTGCAAACAATATGCCTCAAAATTCTTTTGGAATTCAGCATATTTGTAGGTTGTGGATTCTCCACTAAGATTCTCCAGTGAGATCAGAAGACTTGATACGTATTAATTTGTTATTCATTCAGCAAGTATTTATTGATTAACAGCATTTGTCAGGATGAACTTCAGGCTCTGAGGATAGGGACTGAGATGAATTAGGTCTCTGCTTTCAAGGGGTTTGCAATCCACACATATATTTTCCTATAAGTCAGCCTGCCTCTCCAGTATTTATTATAAGCCCCTCATGCAAACACATAAATTCTATTTATGATCATAATGACATAGAAAATAACTATTATGAAAATTATAACAACTTTCATCCTTCTGAGAAACACTTCATAGATATAAGAAATATTTTGTCATGTTTGTTTCCTTAAATAACTCATTTGAGATCATAATCATCCAAGAATGGGTTTTCTGTTTTGTTTTATTTTTGTATGTTTGTTTTCTGGCTGCGCTGCACAGCATGTGGGATCTTAGTTCCCCCGACCAGGGATTGAGCCGTGTCCTCTTCAGTGGAAGCACAGAGTCTTAACCACTGGACCTCCAGGGAAGTCCCAAATGTTTTCCTTTTTAATGAGCTTCCCTCCATCTCAAAGAGACTTGTGGTATTTTGTTATTTCATAATATCTACATTGATCCTTGAGTGGAAGGATTCCTCAAACTGTATACTTGTTTTTGTAGCCCTCTTTTTCTTTGGTCTAGATGGATGGATCCATCCACTATTTAAGGCTCTCATGTATTGTCTTCTACCAAGAGAAAAAAGATAATGGGTCTGGAGATGTAAGGTCTTTAACAATGTACAATCCTAAGCATTTAGTATGTAAATTAGTGGTCTTACATGGTTATCCTTTAATCAGATCAGAATTATTCTTGGCAACTAATGGATGTATCTGTAAAATGAAATTTGTTCATTAATGATAGAAAGGTTCCTAAGGATCTTTTAACACGAGATAAATAAAGCAGCAGATCAACAGAAGATAGGTACATTTCATAATAATCACTCTGAAAGAGCTATTTCAAGTAATAATTACCTACTCAGGAATGATGGGGAATTTCTAATGGCTGTAAGTATAAGAATCACTTACCATGTGGCAAGAAAAACCTGATATTTCTCCAAGCTTAAAATGGAAACATTCTTTAATGGGAAAATAATGTCTTAATTCACTCTCAAAATTTTTAAAGTAAATTAATAAAATACAGTGTTTTCATCTCTACAGTTGTACTCATTATTTTCCTAAGGATAATATATTTTTTAAATTTATCCTCCCAAGAATTAAAAGCTGGCAAGACAGTATATTCATTTTCTGTTTCCATGGAAGGCTTTCTTCTATAAGACATAGCTTACCTTTCCTGATAAAGTATTTAAACTTTTCAGCTCTTGGTGGTCTTTTTCCCGAAATCTCCAGTTTAAGTCAGTTTATATTTTGTGGCTTGTCTAATTGTGGAGACCTCCTTCTCTGAAAAGGTCATACTACCCAGAAAAAAAACAAAGAATACAGGTTTTTTTTGGTGCCAGTCTGAGAGGAACAAAAAGGTCAGCTCCTACTATTTAGAGTTGAGTAAAGATTAGGAAATAGGCACCATCTTTCTGGCCAGTCTATTCATTTGTTGCCTATTCATCCAACTAGTATTTACCGAATATCTATTCTAGACAGGTACTACTAGCACAGGGAACTGAAGGGAAGCCAGGAATGTCAACACACAACAAAAATTACTGTACAATACAGGACAAAACACCAGAAGTTTATGTGTGGCACTCCAGCTTAGGAAAAGAGCACTAAACCTTCACAACACTGTTACAATTATAATTAAACAGTTTTCGTCCACTTAGTAGATTCTACTCTTCCTAAGATTTCATGGCTTATCTTACCAGGGAACTTCTTAATTATAAGAACCTGTCAAAAGACAGAACTGATTTCGGAAACTCCTTGGAAAGCTTCTAAAAATAACCCCTCATATGGTTTTTAGAGCATCTATAGACCAACTTTCCACTGTTACCCTATCATTATTTTTATTGAAAAAAAATGCATAGATCCTCAGCAATCATAGACTGAATGTTAATGATTTTTACTGTTCTCAGATAACCTCTGTTATAAGAAATCCACTGCATTTCAAGCATGTACATATGCTTAAGGCATCTACTGAATGAATCTAGCAACACCCCCTAGAATCTTATACAACTAACTCAACCAGACTTGTTTGAAACCAGGTTTCTCAGTATGGGTGCCATGGAACCTGAAAGATATTAATCATAAGAAGAGTTAATCTACCTCATGGGTCGATCAGAAACCTGACCTCAGAGTCTTGCCCTTTGTGTTGTACTTCCTCCTTCTGTACTACCTCTAGCCCTTGAATTTCTGGTCAGGAAGACCTTCTAACCTGCTCTTAGTGATGCGGCTCCTCCTTGCCTGTCCTGCAATAGACTGAGCTTTGGTATTTTTCAGCTCTGATTATCTTTATATGTTGATTTTGACATGTCAAAGACCTATAATGTGTATTTTTCTAATTTAAAAATTATATAATGTTTACTACACAGGAGACATTGTTCTTAGGACTTTGCAAATATGAACCCATTTTAGTAATGATTTGTAGTTTTTTTGAAGCAAGGACTGGAGTCACAGATACTTTTCTTTTTTTTTAATAAATTTATTTATTTTATTTATTTATTTTTGGCTGTGTTGGGTCTTCGTTGCTGGGCGCGGGCTTTCTCTAGTTGTGGCGAGCGGGGACTACTCTCCATTGCGGTGCACAGGCTTCTCATTGCAGTGGCTTCTCTTGTTGCAGAGCACAGGCTCTAGGCACGTGGGCTTCAGTAGTTGTGGCACGCGGGCTCAGTAGTTGTGGCTCGCGGGCTCTAGAGCGCAGGCTCAGTAGTTGTGGTGCACAGGCTTAGTTGCTCCGCGGCATGTGGGATCTTCCCGGACCAGGGCTCGAACCCGTGTCTCCTGCATTGGCAGGCAGATTCTTAACCACTGCGCCACCAAGGAAGCCCCACAGATACTTTTAAGATGCATCACTTAACCAGTGAATGGACCTACCTGATTGTCCAGTATTCATCTCACCATCTAGCACCTCATTACTGTTCAGCTTTGTTTTTTACTTGTTTTCAACAGTAACTGTCATGAAGATTTATGAAGAAAATGACTCAAAAAAGAAGACCAACTGCTAAGGCTGTTGACAGAAATAAAAAGGAAGCAAAGTAATTTGGGGAAATAATGTTTCTGGATCAGATGTGTAACATGAAAGAATTCACAAAACCTTCTACAAAGAACAAAAGAAAACTATTTTAGGGAGAAACCATTTCATCTCCCAACCAATGCAATAGTTGCACACCATAGGGAAGAAAGGTCAATGAAAGTTGAATTTGTTTCCTCGGTGTTAGGAGGCTATGTACCAGAAAGAACTATCAATGCAAAAGTAACTAGGGAGAAAGCCAGAAGTCAGAATAAAGTCAGAACAAACATTCCCATAATATATAAAATTGGGGATTCACAAAGGTCCCCAAATATCTTTGTAAATGTCAGGGGTCTACCACACTGTGTAAGATGCTTGAATATGACATAATTTTTGTTATTCAGTGTGAATTTTTTAATTTTTATTTTATATTGGAGTATAGTTGATTAACAATGTTGTGTTAGTTTCAGGTGTACAGCAAAGTGATTCAGTTATACATATACGTGTATTCTTTTTCAAATTCTTTTCCCATTTAGGTTATTACAGAATATTGAGCAGAGTTCCCTGTGCTATATAGTAGGTCCTTGTTAGTTATCTATTTTAAATATAGCAGTGTGTATATGTCAACCCCAAAGTCCCAATTTATCCCTCCCCCACACCTTTCCCCTCTGGCAACCATAAGTTTGTTTTCCAAGTCTGTGAGTCCGTTTCTGTTTTGTAAATAAGTTCATTTGTATCATTATTTTTATATTCTGCATATTAGTGATATCGTATGATATTTGTCTTTCTCTGTCTTACTTCACTTAGTATGATAATCTCCAGGTCCATCCATGTTGCTGCAAATGGCATTATTTCATTCTTGTTAATGGCTGAGTAATATTCCATTGAAGATGTACCACATCTTCTTTATCCATTCATCTGCTGATGGACATTTAGGTTGCTTCCATGTCTTGGCTATTGGAAACAGTGTTGCAATGAACATTGCGGTGCATGTATCCTTCGAACTATGGTTTTCTCCAGATATATGCCCAGGAGTGGGATTGCTGGATCATGTGGTAGCTCTATCTTTAGTTTTTTAAGGAACCTGCATACTGTTTTCCATAGTGGCTGTACCAATTTACATTCCCACCAACAGTGTAGGAGGGTTCCCTTTTCTCCACATACTCTCCAGCATTTATTGTTTTTTTTTTTTAACCATCTTTATTGAAGTATAATTGCTTTACAATGGTGTGTTAGTTTCTGCTTTATAACAAAGTGAATCAGTTATACATATACATATGTTCCCATATCTCTTCCCTCTTGCATCTCCCTCCCTCCCACCCTCCCCATCCCACCCATCTAGGTGGTCACAAAGCACCGAGCTGATCTCCCTGTGCTATGCGGCTGCTTCCCACTAGCTATCTATTTTACATTTGGTAGTGTATATATGTCCATGACACTCTCTCACCCTGTCACATCTCACCCCTCCCCCTTCCCATATCCTCAAGTCCATTCTCTAGTAGGTCTGTGTCTTTATTCCCGTCTTGCCACTAGGTTCTTCATGGCCTTTTTTTTTTTTTCCCTTAGATTCCATATATATGTGTTAGCATACTGTACTTGTTTTTCTCTTTCTGACTTACTTCACTCTGTATGACAGACTCTAACTCCATCCACCTCATTACAAATACCTCCATTTCATTTCTTTTTATGGCTGAGTAATATTCTATTGTATATATGTGCCACATCTTCTTTATCCATTCATCTGTCGATGGACATTTAGGTTGCTTCCATGTCCTGGCTATTGTAAATAGAGCTGCAATGAACATTTTGGTACATGACTCTTTTTGAACTATGGTTTTCTCAGGGTATATGCCCAGTAGTGGGATTGCTGGATCGTATGGTAGTTCTATTTGTAGTTTTTTAAGGAACCTCCATACTGTTCTCCATAGTGGCTGTATCAATTTACATTCCCACCAACAGTGCAAGAGAGTTCCCTTTCCTCCACACCCTCTCCAGCATTTATTGTTTCTAGATTTTTTGATGATGGCCATTCTGACCGGTGTGAGATGATATCTCATTGTAGTTTTGATTTGCATTTCTCTAATGATTAATGATGTTGAGCATTCTTTCATGTGTCTGTAGGCCATCTGTATATCTTCTTTGGAGAAATGTCTATTGAGGTCTTCTGCCCATTTTTGGATTGGGTTGTTCGTTTTTTTGTTATTGAGCTGCACGAGCTGCTTGTAGATCTTGGAGATTAATCCTTTGTCAGTTGCTTCATTTGCAAATATTTTCTCCCATTCTGAGGGTTGTCTTTTGGTCTTGTTTATGGTTTCCTTTGCTGTGCAAAAGCTTTTAAGTTTCATTAGGTCCCATTTGTTTATTTGTGTTCTTATTTCCATTTTTCTAGGAGCTGGGTCAAAAAGAATCTTGCTGTGATGTATGTCATAGAGTGTTCTGCCTATGTTTTCCTCTAAGAGTTTGATAGTGTCTGGCCTTACACTTAGGTCTTTAATCCATTTTGAGTTTATTTTTGTGCATGGTGTCAGGGAGTGTTCTAATTTCATACTTTTACATGTATCCGTCCAATTTTCCCAGCACCACTTATTGAAGAGGCTGTCTTTTCTCCACTGTATATGCTTGCCTCCTTTATCAAAGATAAGGTGACCATATGTGCGTGGGTTTATCTCTGGGCTTTCTATCCTGTTCCATTGATCTATATTTCTGTTTTTGTGCCAGTACCAAACTGTCTTGATTACTGTAGCTTTGTAATATAGTCTGAAGTCAGGGAGCCTGATTCCTCCAGCTCCATTTTTCGTTCTCAAGATTGCTTTGGCTATTCGGGGTCTTTTGTGTTTCCATACAAATTGTGAAATTTTTTGTTCTAGTTCTGTGAAAAATGCCAGTGGTAGTTTGATAGGGATTGCATTGAATCTGTAGATTGCTTTGGGTGGTAGAGTCATTTTCACAATGTTGATTCTTCCAATCCAGGAACATGGTCTATCTCTCCATCTATTTGTATCATCTTTAATTTCTTTCATCAGTGTCTTATAATTTTCTGCATACAGGTCTTTTGTCTCCTTAGGTAGGTTTATTCCTAGGTATTTTATTCTTTTTGTTGCAATGGTAAACGGGAGTGTTTTCTTAATTTCACTTTCAGATTTTTCATCATTAGTGTATAGAAATGCAAGAGATTTCTGTGCATTAATTTTGTATCCTGCTACTTAACCAAATTCATTGATTAGCTCTAGGAGTTTTCTGGTAGCATCTTTAGGATTCTCTATGTATAGTATCATGTCATCTGCAAACAGTGACAGCTTTACTTCTTCTTTTCCGATTTGGATTCCTTTTATTTCTTTTTCTTCTCTGATTGCTGTGGCTAACACTTCCAAAACTATGTTGAATAATAGTGGTGAGAGTGGGCAACCTTGTCTTGTTCCTGATCGTAGTGGAAATGGTTTCAGTTTTTCACCATTGAGGACAATGTTGGCTGTGGGTTTGTCATATATGGCCTTTATTATGTTGAGGAAAGTTCCCTCTATGCCTACTTTCTGCAGGGCTTTTATCATAAATGGGTGTTGAATTTTGTCAAAAGCTTTCTCTGCATCTATTGAGACGATCATATGGTTTTTCTCCTTCAATTTGTTAATATGGTGTATCACGTTGATTGATTTGCGTATATTGAAGAATGCTTGCATTCCTGGGATAAACCCCACTTGATCATGGTGTATGATCCTTTTAATGTGCTGTTGGATTCTGTTTGCTAGTATTTTGTTGAGGATTTTTGCATCTATGTTCATCAGTGATATTGGCCTGTAGTTTTCTTTCTTTGTGACATCTTTGTCTGGTTTTGGTATCAGGGTGATGGTGGCCTCGTAGAATGAGTTTGGGAGTGTTCCTCCCTCTGCAATATTTTGGAAGAGTTTGAGAAGGATAGGTGTTAGCTCTTCTCTAAATGTTTGATAGAATTCACCTGTGAAGCCATCTGGTCCTGGACTTTTGTTTGTTGGAAGGTTTTTAATCACAGTTTCAATTTCAGTGCTTGTGATTGGTCTGTTCATATTTTCTATTTCTTCCTGGTTCAGTCTCGGCAGGTTGTGCATTTCTAAGAATCTGTCCATTTCTTCCAGGTTGTCCATTTTATTGGCATAGAGTTGCTTGTAGTAATCTCTCATGATCTTTTGTATTTCTGCAGTGTCAGTGGTTACTTCTCCTTTTTCATCTCTAATTCTATTGATTTGAGTCTTCTCCCTTTTTCTCTTGATGAGTCTGGCTAATGGTTTATCAATTTTGTTTATCTTCGCAAAGAACCAGCTTTTAGTTTCATTGATTTTTGCTATTGTTTCCTTCATTTCTTTTTCATTTATTTCTGATCTGATCTTTATGATTTCTTTCCTTCTGCTAGCTTTGGGGTTTTTTTGTTCTTCTTTCTCTAATTGCTTCAGGTGCAAGGTTAGGTTGTTTATTCGAGATGTTTCCTGTTTCTTGAGGTAGGCTTGTATTGCTATAAACTTCCCTCTTAGCACTGCTTTTGCTGCGTCCCATAGGTTTTGGGTCGTCGTGTCTCCATTGTCATTTGTTTCTAGGTATTTTTTGATTTCCCCTTTGATTTCTTCAGTGATCACTTCGTTATTAAGTAGTGTATTGTGTAGCCTCCATGTGTTTGTATTTTTTACAGATCTTTTCCTGTAATTGATATCTAGTCTCATAGCGTTGTGGTCGGAAAAGATACTTGATACGATTTCAATTTTCTTAAATTTACCAAGGCTTGATTTGTGACCCAAGATATGATCTATCCTGGTGAATGTTCCATGAGCACTTGAGAAAAATGTGTATTCTGTTGTTTTTGGGTGGAATGTCCTATAAATATCAATTAAGTCCATCTTGTTTAATGTATCATTTAAAGCTTGTGTTTCCTTATTTATTTTCATTTTGGATGATCTGTCCATTGGTGAAAGTGGGGTGTTAAAGTCCCCTACTATGATTGTGTTGCTGTCGATTTCCCCTTTTATGGCTGTTAGTATTTGCCTTATGTATTGAGGTGCTCCTATGTTGGGTGCATAAATATTTACAATTGTTATACCTTCCTCTTGGATAGATCCCTTGATCATTATATAGTGTCCTTCTTTGTCTCTTGTAATAGTCTTTATTTTAAAGTCTATTTTGTCTGATATGAGAATTGCTACTCCAGCTTTCTTTTGATTTCCATTTGCATGGAATATCTTTTTCCATCCCCTCACTTTCAGTCTGTATGTGTCTCTAGGTCTGAAGTGGGTCTCTTGTAGACAGCATATATATGGGTCTTGTTTTTGTATCCATTCAGCCAGTCTGTGTCTTTTGGTGGGAGCATTTAATCCATTTACATTCAAGGTAATTATCGATATGTATGTTCCCACTCCCATTTTCTTAAATGTTTTGGGTTTGTTATTGTAGGTGTTTTCCTTCTCTTGTGTTTCTTGCCTAGAGAAGTTCCTTTAGCATTTGTTGTAAAGCTGGTTTGGTGGTGCTGAACTCTCTCAGCTTTTGCTTGTCTGTAAAGGTTTTAATTTCTCCATCAGATCTGAATGAGATCCTTGCTGGGTAGAGTAATCTTGGTTGTAGGTTTTTCTCCTTCATCACTTTAAGTATATCCTGCCACTCTCTTCTGGCTTGCAGAGTTTCTGCTGAAAGATCAGATGTTAAACTTATGGGGATTCCCTTGTGTGTTATTTGTTGTTTTTCCCTTGCTGCTTTTAATATGTTTTCTTTATATTTAATTTTTGACAGTTTGATTAATATGTGTCTTGGCGTGTTTCTCCTTGGATTTATCCTGTATGGGACTCTCTGTGCTTCCAGGACTTGATTAACTATTTCCTTTCCCATATTAGGGAAGTTTTCAACTATAATCTCTTCAAATATTTTCTCAGTCCCTTTCTTTTTCTCTTCTTCTTCTGGGACCCCTATAATTCGAATGTTGGTGCATTTAATGTTGTCCCAGAGGTCTCTGAGACTGTCCTCAGTTCTTTTCATTCTTTTTCTTTATCCTGCTCTGCATTAGTTATTTCCACCGTTTTATCTTCCAGGTCACTTATCCATTCTTCTGCCTCAGTTATTCTGCTATTGATCCCATCTAGAGTATTTTTAATTTCATTTATTGTGTTTTTCATCATTGCTTGGTTCCTCTTTAGTTCTTCTACGTCCTTGTTAAATGTTTCTTGCATTTTGTCTATTCTATTTCCAAGATTTTGGATCATCCTTTCTATCATTATTCTGAATTCTTTTTCAAGTAGACTACCTATTTCCTCTTCATTTGTTAGGTCTGGTGTGTTTTGACCCTGCTCCTTCATCTGCTGTGTGTTTTTCTGTCATCTCATTTTGCTTATCTTACTGTGTTTGGGGTCTCCTTTTCATAGGCTGCAGGTTCGTAGTTCCCATTGTTTTTGGTACCTGTCCCCAGTGGCTAAGGTTGGTTCAGTGGGTTGTGTAGGCTTCCTGGTGGACAGAACTAGTGCCTGAGTTCTGGTGGATGAGGCTGGATCTTGTCTTTCTGGTGGGCACGTCCACGTCTGGTGGTGTATTTTAGGGTGTCTGTGGCCTTATTATGATTTTAGGCAGCCTCTCTGCTAATGGATGGGGCTGTGTTCCTGTCTTGCTAGTTGTTTGGCATAGGGTGTTCAGCACTGTAGCTTGCTGGTCGTTGAGTGAAGCTGGGTCTTGATGTTGAGATGGAGATCTCTGAGAGATTTTTGCCATTTGGTATTATGTGGAGCTGGGAGGTCTCTTGTGGACCAGTGTCCTGAAGTTGGCTCTCCCACCTCAGAGGCACGGCCCTGATGCCTGGCTGGAGCACCAAGAGCCTTTCATCCACATGGCTCAGAGTAAAAGGGAGAAAAAATAGAAAGAAAGAAAGAAAGAGGATATAATATAGTGAAGTAAAATAAAGCTATTATAAAGCAAAGCTATACAGACAAAATCTCCCCCAGAAGCATATACATATACACTCACAAAAAAAAGGAAAAGGGGAAAAATTAATATATCCTGCTCCCAAAGTCCACCTCCTGAATTTGGGATGATTCGTTGTCTATTCAGGTATTCAACAGATGCAGGCACATCAAGTTGTTTGTGGAGTTTTAATCCGCTGCTTCTGAGGCTGCTGGGAGAGATTTCCCTTTCTCTTCTTTGTTCGCACAGCTCCCAGGGTTCAGCTTTGGATTTGGACCCGCCTCTGCGTGTAGGTCGCCTGAGGGCGTCTGTTTCCCGCCCAGACAGAACAGGGTTAAAGGAGCAGCTGCTTCGGGGGCTCTGGCTCACTCAGGCTGGGGGGAGGGAGGGGTACAGAGGAGGCGGGGCGAGCCTGCGGCGTCAGAGGCCGGCGTGATGTTGCACCAGCCTGAGGCTCGCAGTGCGTTCTCCCAGGGAAGTTGTCCCTGGATCACGGGACCCTGGCAGTTGTGGGCTGCACCCGCTCCCGGGAGGGGCGGTGTGGAGAGTGACCTGTGCTCGCACACAGGCTTTTTGGTGGTGGCAGCAGCAGCCTTAGTGTCTCACGCCCGTCTCTGCGGCCCGCGCTGATCGCCACGGCTCGCGCCCATCTCTGGAGCTCGTTTAGGCGGCGCTCTGAATCCCCTCTCCTTGCGCGCTGCGAAACAAAGAGGCAAGAAAAAGTCTCTTGCCTCTTCGGGAGCTGCCGACTTTTTCCCGGACTCCCTCCCGGCTAGCTGTGGTGCACTAACCCCTTCAGGCTGTGTTCATGCCGCCAACCCCAGTACTCTCTCTGCGATCCGACCGAAGCCGGAGCCTCAGCTCCCAGCCCCGCCCGCCCCGGCGGGTGAGCAGACAAGCCTCTCGGGCTGGTGAGTGCTGCTTGGCGCCGAGCCTCTGTGCCGGAATCTCTCCGCTGTGCCCTCCGCACCCCTGTGGCTGTGCTCTCCTCCGTGGCTCCGAAGCTTACCCCTTCTGCTACCCGCAGTCTCCGCCCGCGAAGGGGCTTCCTAGTGCGTGGAAACCTTTCCTCCTTCACGGCTCCCTCCCACTGGTGCAGGTCCCATCCCTATTCTTTTGTCTCTATTATTTCTTTTTTCTTTTGCCCTACCCAAGTATGTGGGGAGTTTCTTGCCTTTTGGGAGGTCTGACGTTTTCTGCCAGCGTTCAGTGGGTGTTCTGTAGGAGTAGTTCCACGTGTAGATGTATTTCTACTGTATCTGTCGGAAGGAAGGTGATCTCCGCGTCTTACTCTTCTGCCATCTTCTCCTAGAGCCCTCGCATTTATTGTTTGTAGACTTTTTCATGATGGCCATTCTGACTGGTGTGAGGTGATATCTCATTGTAGTTTTGATTTGCATTTCCCTAATAATTAGCAATGCTGAGCATCTTTTCATGTGCCTCTTGGAAGATCTAAATAGACATTTCATACAGAAGATCTGTATGTCTTCTTTGCAGAAATGTCTATTTAGATTTTCTGCCCATTTTTTGGTTGGGTGCTTGTTTCTTTTATGTTGAGCTGCATGAACTATTTAAATTTTGGAGATTAACCCCTGTTGCTCGCATCATTTGCAAACATTTTCTCCCATTCTGTGGGTTGTCCTTTCATTTTGTTTATGGTTTCCTTTGCTATGCAAAACTTTTAAGTTTAATTAGGTCCCATTTGTTTATTTGTGTTTTTATTTTTATTACTCTAGGAGATGGATCAAAAAAAGATATTGTTGAGATTTACGTCAGAGTGTTCTGCCTATGATTTCCTCTAAGAGTTTATAGTATCCAGTCTTACATTTAGAGTCTTTAACCCATTTTGAGTTTATTTTTGTGTATGGTGTTAGAGAACATTCTAGTTTCATTCTTTTTCATGTAGCTGTCCAGTTTTCCCAGCACCACTTATTGAAGAGACTGTCTTTCCTCCGTTGTATATTCTTGCCTCCATTGTCATAAGTTAATTGACCATAGGTGCATGGGTTTATTTGTGGACTTTCTATCCTGTTCCATTGATCTATAAATCTGTCTCTGTGCCAGTACCATACTGTTTTGATGACTGTAGCTTTATAGTATAGTCTGAAGTCAGGGAGCCCAATTCCTCCAGCTCCATTTTTCTTTCTCAGGATTGCTTTAGCTATTTGGGGTCTTTTGTGTTTCCATACCAATTTGAAATTTTTTTGTTCTAGTTCTGTGAAAAATGCCATTGGTAATTTGACAGCGATTGCATTGAATCTGTAGATTGCCTTGGGTTGTATAGTCACTTTGACAGTATTGATTCTTCCAATCCAAGAACATGGTACATCTTTCCATCTGTTTGTGTCATCTTCGATTTCTTTCATCAGCATCTTATAGTTTTCAGAGTACAGGTCTTTTGCCTCCTTAGGTAGGTTTATTCCTAAGTATTTTATTCTTTTTGATGTGATGGCAAATGGGATTGTTTCTTTAATTTCTCTTTCTGATCTTTTGTTGTTAGTGAATATTTTTTCTTATTTTTTATTTTGGTAAAATAAAGTTTACCATTTTACCATTTTAAAATGTACAGTTCAATGGCATTAAGTGCATTCCTATTGCTGGGCAATCATCACCACTATCCATCTTCAAAGCTTTTTCATCAACCCAAACTGAAATTCTGATTTCATTAAACAATAATTCCCCATTCCTCCCTCCCTCCAGCTCCCTGGTAACCATGACTCTACCTTCTGTCTCTCTGAATTTAACCATTCTAGGTACCTCTTATAAGTGAAATTATACAAGTTCTCTCCTTTTGTGTGTGGCTTATTTCACTTAGCATAATATCTTCAAGTTTCATCCATACTGTAGCATGTATCAGAATTTCTTTCCTTTTAAGGGCTAAATAATATTTCATTGTATGTATATACCACATTCTGTTTATTCATTCATCCGCTGATGAATATTTGAGTTGTTTTCACCTTTGGTTATTATGCATAATGCTGCAATGAACATTGGTGTACAAATAGCTGTTTGAGTCTCTGCTTTCCATTCTTTAGTGTGTATACCCAGAAGTGGAATTGCTGGATCAATGGTAATTGTATAATTTTTTGAGGAACCTCCATGCTTCAACAGAAATATTTTAATAGAACTAATGAAGTTAGTATAATGGTAGCAAAGCTTAAATTTAAATAATAATTATCCCCACTACTAATTTTTGTAAACTAATTAAAACAAAAATCACAACGCCCTTTAATAGCCCTTATTTGCTGGTGCAAACATCTTGCACACATTCCATTGTTTCTAGACCAGATGTCTATAGCCGTATGTGTTCTTCTCTCTCTCTCTGGAAGCTGTCCATTGATTTTCCTTGGTGATTCATGGCCTCTGATTCTAATTATTAACTCTATTTTGATGGCAGAAACCCCAAAGCTGGAGAATTATCTACTGTGAAACTTGCTCATCAGAATTTAGGTTCACATTTTCTTTTGCATGTAGTTTTTACTTATTTCCTCATACAAGTCAGAAATAAATGACAGTTATGATCATGATCTGTTAACTTTTGATAGTTTATTTTGCAATGTTTTCTGTCCACATTTTTAAGGAAATAAATTACTTAAATGGTTGGGGATCTTTTCTCCTTCTTTGATTATAGCACTGTCAATTGTATTTGGGTTGGCCAAAAAGTTTGTTCGGGTTTTTCCATAAGATGTTATGGAAAAACCCGAACAAATTTTTTGGCCAACCCAATATTTTCAGTTGGTTTCCTGAGTGTTTTAATGTAACAATACACATATTACCCATCATAAAGGCTTTTCAGAATCCTTTCAGATCAAAAGCCTAGCTCAAGTATTCAATATCCACTAAAGTTAATACATTTGCGAAAAATAGTTTTTGACCTCAAAGTTTGTATAGGAATCAAATGTCAGACAAGCTGTTTTGTGTCTCTCATTAACAGCAATACTGTGGTTTGTTTTAATACAATAACGTCAGTGATGAAATATGCAGGAAAAGCAGGGAATTAAAATAAATTTTAGTGAAACTTTTTCCCTAACCTATTTTAGTTATGCATTACACTGCAGCCCAGTAATGAACCAGATTTCTGGAATAATATTTACTTCACCCTGAAAATATGTGTAGCATTACATGTTGTGATAGTATAATCAAATTAGATGTAATATTCTTATTCTGGGTCTGTGATAGTATATTGCTCCAAATTTGAAATCTGCTTAATATTCTTTGCTTTAGAGCCTTAAATCAACTCTGATATATAAGTGTGTAGCTCCATTTATTCTGAACAAAATATAATTTCCTTTTTAGGGAGGGAGTGTCTTTAAAAGGCTCATTAATAAAATCCTAATGAGGTATCTCGGACTTAGGAGAATACTCATGTCATTTTTATGAGTTAAGTACAAAAAGTTATAAAATATACAGACAAGATTTCCTATCAAATACTCAATAGCAAAATGTTCCTGACAAAGTCAGAACATTCTAAAATAGTTGAAAACTTTTCTAATGCCTTTGAAAACACCAAAGCAATTATGCTGACACTTTATGAACCAAAAGTCTTATTTTCTCATTGTGACTTGAGTTCAGCTGACACACCTTTAGAAAGAGAAAGTGGCACTCCTCATTGGATTTGTAGTTCAGGTGGCCTTACGACTTTAAGGATATAAATGCTCTATTTCTAGAACCATGTAAATACAGAAATAAAATACATGCCAATTTACAAAATGAAAGGACTAGCTGAAGAAATGTAAATATAAGAACATTAATAGGGATCCAAGGCTGAAACTAAAAAATATATATACATATCATATATATATATGATATATATATACATATCAGACTATGGATAAATCATCATTGTAATAAGAGCAGAACTTGAACCCAACAGCAATAAAATTTTACCTAAGGCTATTTGTTGGCATAAAATTGAGGATCACTGATAACAGGAAGCATAAGAAAGGCATAGAAATTTTGGAGGCTGTTAAAATCGTCAAAAGGTCAAAATGCTTTTTTTAAATTTAGCAACAAATCCATTCTCCAACTAGGCTCACACATGGCCTTATGCCTGTTGCAGTTTCAAACTGGCAGCTTACAGTTTATTACTGGCATCTGAAATACTGATAGAAATAATCACAGAATCATTGATCTGCAAAGAACCTCAAGAAATTCTGTTCTGCCCCCCAAACAGGAAGACACCTAAACCATTTAAGACAAAATAGCAATTCTGTAGTTTTAGAGGTCTTCAGGAGAGTTGCTGCTGCAGTTCTTTCTGTTCAAAGGTGATTTAACACATTTACCTGTTTTGCTTTGTGTCCCCTGAGTTCACAACATAAACTACAATTATGTTTAATTAAACCAGCTTAGAAAGTTTTGCTTTCTGCATTTTCTCTTTATTTGATCCTCAAAACTGCTGAGCTGATTTTAATATTGAAAAAAAAAAAAAAAAAAAAAAAAAAGCTTTACTCCTAGGCTGTAACCCTGCATGACGAATTCCAGCCCAGAGCAACATTTTATGATCCAGTGTCAAGTTCTCGAAAAATGAAAAATGAGAGGAAAGAGAGGCTTAACTGTAACATGGATACATTTTGGACTGGATGTTAGCCATTTGAATAAGGTGTGTGTGTTTAATCATAAAAACTGACTGTATTTTCCTTTTCTGGTTTGAGCATGCAAAACCTGTTATTTTCATAATCAGTGCCAAATGTATTTTGTACTCTGAAATTGAACGAGAACTCAAAAGGGGGATGAAAGAACATTACCCATGCAAGCAATAGATTTGAGGCAAGTTTTAATTGAAAAGAAAAATCCCACCACCTATTCATTTTTAAAGCATGAGCTGCATTCAACACACAAATCCTTCATTATTCATACATGGAAGTACGTGTTTAATGATTAAGTCTCTAAGGATTTATTTGACAGAATAATCTAAATTTCTTTTTTTAAAAAGAGGCAAATGAAATGTGGTTTTTAATTCTTTAAAGGACAAGTTACAAAGCATGTAAAAATATAACACAGGCTATTAGTTTTTAAAACTATATCTGCAATTTGCCTATCCATTGGTTTGTTCATCTGGATATCAGTAACATACAGACTTGATCTAATAATGGCTAATTATGCAGTTGTTTATCAGCTCATTTGAAACAGTTTGAGATTCAGTCTAGCTCAGCAAATTACTGTGCTTAAGGCAGTTCCTATATTCTAGAAAATTATAATATCCCCAGAAGGCAAAGAATTAATAAAAATCCTCTTTTGTAAAAGATTATCATTGCAGAGCAAATGGAGCACATCTTCTCTATCCTACTGCATTTAATATTCTCATTTTTTCCCTGAAACTTTGATGGGGAGGCAATGAGAATATCTCTGTTTTATTAACTTATTAAGAGGCACATAGAACTCATGCACTATATTGATTCCTAAAGTTGTGGCACTGCTAAGAGCCAATAATCACAGAAGAGTAGGATGATTCAATTTGTTATCCCAGAATGTTTCTGAAATTCGGTAGAGCCCAAATTTTCACCCAATTCAGAAAGCCTGGGTATTTAACTTCTGTAAGCTTCAATTTATTCAACTGTAAAATAGAGGTAATAACAAAAGACAACCTCTGAATGTTGTGAGGAATAAATGAGACAGACAGTGAATGCAATGCACATAATACAATGCCTACATATAGTAAATAATGTTAGTTTTGGTTATTATTATGGTTAGTATTATCATTATCTCTTGTGGCTCAGGAATCAAATACCTATGCATTTAATTAGCCATTTGCCTAATATTTATTATACTTTACAATATAAATATTTTCATATCAGCTACAAGTTTAACATGAGCTTTCTGCTCCAGCACTTTTTAACCCAGAACTGCTTCAACAAGCTAACATCAAACCAGCCAGAATAGGTGGGCTACTACTATACAAGATAAATCACCTAGGCTGTACTTTGGAATCATTCCAACTTCATAGCAGCTGGGCTTGACAACATAGTATTTTAAAAAGCACTTGATGCTGCCTCTATCGAACTGTGCCAAAGAGTTCTGAACTTTTTCTTCACGATTCAGATTTTGTTGTAGATTTTGCCACCTTCATTTCCTCCACATTGGATCATTACATCATATTTTAAGAAGAAAAAATAATCTTTAAAAACTATCCAGATGCCTTAGTTGGAACATATGAGACTATTTGCTTTATAACATTATTTGCACAGAATACCTGTACCACTTCATTTACTTTGTCAACCAGGACTACTTTTGGACTTCCTGGTAAAATTCAGTGTGCTACCTTTAGTTTATAAATATGGTTGAAGCCTACATAGATATATACATATATATAATTTTTAAAAACAAACTACATCTTCATTTGTATATTTGAAGAACTAAGTTAATAAGTGTTCCCTAAAAACCAAAAGTCAACCCTAAAGGTAAACTTTGGAACTGACGGTGACTCAATTTCCCAATTCCTGGCTTCTAGATATCTCTGCTTCTCTTGGTTCAAGAAAACAACTCGTAATGCAGAGCATTTCAACCTGGTGGAAATGGACACACTATTGAGCTTTTTCTGCCCTAGTATGTGAAAAGCAGACTATCCAAACCTCAGGGACAAACTACAGAAGTTAGCTGCTCTTTACTTCATTCTATATCCAGTGTTAGACTTCTTAAATTTTAAAACATGCAAAGACTTTTTAAATTTTAAAACATGCAAGCAATTTTTCTTAAATTTTAAACCACCCAGGAATAGCCTCTTCTTTATTATTCCTCAAAATTTCCTAGGGAAAATGGAATCCATTACAGGGGCTACATATGAAGAAGAGAAAAATGAGACCACAAAAATTAAAAATCCATGTAGGGTGCACCCAATGTTCATTGCAGCACTATTTACAATAGCCAGGACATGGAAGCAACCTAAATGTCCATCGACAGAGGAATGGATAAAGATGTGGTACATATATACAATGGAACATTACTCAGCCATAAAAAAGAACAAAATAATGCCATTTGCAGCAACATGGATGGACCTAGAGATTGTCATACTGAGTGAAGTAAGTCAGAGAAAGACAAATATCATATGGTATCACTTATATGTGGAATCTTAAAAAATGGTACAAATGAACTTATTCATAAAACAGAAAGAGTCACAAATGTAGAAAACAAACTTATGGTTACCTGGGGGGAAAGGGGGTGGGAGGGATAAATCTGGAGATTGGGATTGACATATACACACTACTATATATAAAATAGATAACTAATAAGGACCTACCGTATAGCACAGGGAACTCTACTCAAAACTCTGTAATGACCTATATGGGAAAAGAATCTAAAAAAGAGTGGATATATGTATATGTATAACAGATTCACTTTGCTGTATACCTGAAACTAATACAGCATTGTAAATAAACTATACCCCAATAAAAATTTATTTAAAAACCAAAAAAAAGAGAATACAACATTGTAAATCAATTATATGCCAATATAAAATAAAAATTAAAAAAAAAATTTTAAGTGGATATATGTATAACTGATTCACTTTGCTGTACATCTGAAACTTACACAAAATTGTAAATCAACTATACTCCAAAAAAAATTTTTTTTTTAAGAAAAAAAAAAAAATCCATATAGGGTACAGAAGCTAACAGCTGTAAAAAGTGAAAACTTGCTAGAAAGCAGTGACTCTGGAATGCATGTTTACTCTGTAGGCTAATGAGACTTCAGCATTCTGGAGGATAATGTTTTGAGCCCTTTCCATTACTAAAAACTGTTAAAATGGGTTATTGTCACTCTGCTTATTATACAGGTGGTTTAGGAAAGAGCTAGCCTGGAGAGGGTAAGGTGTCTTTCACCAAAGGTTTCCAGAATCCCAATCAAACCCATTGGCATGGGGCCATGAAAGCACCATCTTTTCATCACTACCAACACAGCTGTGATTGCGCTGTTGTTATTGTTTGATCTCTCCATGTTCAGCCTGCTATAATCACCATAATTCACCCTAATGTTACACGATTAGCAGCCTCAGTTGTGGTGAAAATTAAACACCACTCACATAGCGTCTGTGACCTTTCACCCCTCATGGAACGGGTCAGGGTTGCATTCACTGAGCGACAAAATGCAGAAACTCACACGGTGCTGCCTGCACCCTCTCAGGCTGGGGAATCAATGGAAATTTCACTTTTCAACTGTATGTGTTGATCCCTCAGCAGCCATACTATGAAAGTTCAGTTCTTCCACTTAATTTATTCTCATCCTGTGATTTCAAAAGAATTTTGTAAAGTATTGCTGTAGTGCCTTAATGCAGAGGCAAAGTATCATTTTTAACAGGCAAAAGTTCATCAATTTCATTCACACCATAGTCTGTAAATTAACTGAATGTTGGACATATTAAGAGGTTTGGAGAATTTGATGTTTCTTGGTCTTACACTGAAGAGAGTACAGACGTTAAAAGTCCACTGAATGACAACTGGCAAGAACGTACAAATAACTAACCATCATCTTTTTCTAAAAGGAATACATTTCCTTCCATGCTAGAGTCCTAAGTTTTGTGGAACATTGATAGTAAATACTATAGAAATCTGTTATTAATTTACAGACCTTTTAGATCACAGCAGCAATTAGAACTAGAAAATTATTTCCTGACAACTAATATGGCAGGGTAAAAGTGGTAAATTTTTAAATATATGAAAGATTAGGCATTTATAGAATGTTGCTATTTATCACACCTATACTTTTAACCAGATTGACAGTATGTGGCATGATGAGTTTAATTTTCTATAGCACAGTACAGACTCTCTGCATTTTTTCTAATTACCACTTCCTACATGTCAGCTCAAATAGGAATAGACTCACTTGGTTCAGCTCAATTTCCACAGCCTGACAGGCACTGATATCAAAATTAATTCAAAAATGAAACTTCATAAAAGAAAATCCTATTTGACAAAAGAACTACTGGGCTTGAATCACAGTTGCACTTGCATCGTGAAGTCCCATTTTTATTTTTATTGTATATAAAATAATGCCAAAGGAGAGACTGAACACCCAGAGAGAGTTCATTTGGGGCATCCTGATAGTATCTGCCATATGCAAGTAAAGCAGAAGCCATTTTTATGACATCTTGAGAACTTGAAGATTGAATTACAGTTTTAGTAATCATCAGTTCCCCTTCTCCAGTGTCACTTTTTGGTAATATATTGCATAGAAAAGATTTATGGTTCCAGTTTTATAAGCTTGCAATAAAAATATAACAACTGTTGTATTAAATTATTTAAGTTGTAAACCATTGTGAAAAAGGAGAAAATGTTTTATTGACATAGAGGCTGAAAAACTGATTATAATGGAGAGCAAAATGTATTGTGCTGATTATTCCCAAGTTTTTCCCTAGTTTAGCATATTGTACATCTTCAAGATATCTTTCAAATCAAGGTCTGGGTATATAGGGGTTTTTTTCATTTGTTGCTTATTTAGAACTGGCCATGGTGAAAGACAAACAACACCTATATAGTTCCAGGTACCAATTTATTTTAGCAGAGTTGTGAGTGCAAATAAAGTAAGAAAAAAAAAAAGATAATATAAGAGAGACTTAAGGTTAAGTAAAAGATGCTAACTGAAAGAAATCTAAATATGAAATGACTACATTTCTGCAGAGCAATATAGACTCAAGAGATTGTCATGTCTTTCCAGAATTTTTTTTTTTTATTTTATATTGATTTTACAGTCACTCAGTACTACTACTTTCTAGCATACTATACTATTCTGCTGCTGTGTACAAAAGGTACTAGGCTAAGGTGTTTTCTCTTCTCCAGTGTTCCTCCATTCCTCTAATAGGTCTTCCCTTCTAGTGCCAGACTTCTTCCAGAACTTTCTGTCCATATGGTGCCTCCTTTCCCTTGAATTTCTAGGCCCCACCTAGGAATCTTGGAGCATTCTCTGGCTTGGTCAGAATGTTGGCATTCCATACTTCTGCACTCCCACACTCCATTCTCTCTCTGCCTCCACGATTGCTGGATATTGAAACAGCTCAAATCAGCCACCCACACCCATATCTACCCTCCCTCTCACACACACAGACACAAACAGATACCTCTTGGCCACCTGGAAGAAAAAAGGGATCCCCTTGACTAAATAATCATATTTATTTCTCTAAAGGAAATTAGAATAAGGAAGTCCCGTATTTCCACCTGGTAAATCAAATCATACAGAGGATGCACAATAACGATGGGTTAATAGATCCTTTAGTCTTGTCCACAACAATAACTCTGGCCCTCTTACCTGCTACTACAGATGTTTTCTCTCTCATCTAGACCCAACAATAACAAACTGGCCATAGTCTCACTTTGATGGTGATGGTAATCATAGTGTAATTTCTATGTGCCAGACCCTATACATTAACTTATTTAATCTGCACAACATCCCTATGAAATAAGTATTATTCTGATTCTACAGACATTTAAGTCTTGCTCAAAATCACATAGCTAAAAAGTGTCAGAATTGTAATTCAAATTAAGCACATGGCATCCACATGCTTACCAACTATACTATATTAATGTGGAATGATTCAATGTCTAAGGCATCATCACCAAAAGGAAAGAGTAGGGTTAAAAAGAAGTGTGGGGCTTCCCTGGTGGCGCAGTGGTTAAGAATCCACTTGCCAATGCAGGGGACAAAGGTTTGAGCCCTGGTCCGGGAAGATCCCACATGCCGAGGAGCAACTAAGCCCGTGAGCCACAGCTGCTGAAGCCCGCACACCTAGAGCCCATGCTCGGCCACAAGACCGCAATGAGAAGCCCACACACCGCAACAAACAGGAGCCCCCGCTCGCCACAACTAAAGAAAGCCCACGCACAGCAACGAAAACCCAACGCAGCCAAATAATTAATTAATTAATTAAAAAAAAAAAAAAAGTATGGAAGCCCCAGTGTTCCTCTCTGGTTTCTCCTATTCACTCACTTGTCATACATTTGTTGAGTACAGGTAATGTGCCAGCCTATCCCTGATCTGAGGCTATAAAGATGAATAACATACTGTTACTGTCCTCATTATCCATTGAGAAGGAAAACCAGGTAAACGGTTGTAGTTCAGTTTGATGTTGTAATTGAAATGTATATAAGGTATTATGGGAGGACTGGGAAGAAAATAAACCCCAAGGAATTCAATGCTTTTACTAAACTTATTGACAGCCTATCTCCAGGAGAATAGTAGATCCTCTAAGGGAGAATCCAGAATAGCTCCATCCGCAATTAAGAAGTTTTACGAAAGTAACTGTCTGCTTCCCCTTCCCTAGACTAGGAAGGAAAAACACTTAGCTAGGTCAACTCCATTCATTTCCTTGAAATCAGAGGATCTTCCTTCTTCCTTCCACACCTACAGCTCTATGAGCCAAGAGGACTCAGATCCATTTAGAGCAATTTTTGTCAGCAATCTGGAATTGGCTACCTCCCTGACATCTAGAATCCCTGAAAGTACACTGCTTGGTTTAATTAGAACCTTCTACGTCTTCACTTCCAATTCCACAGCAATGAGACTTCAAGTTAAGTAGCCATAGACACATGGATAACTGGTAATTCCCTTGACCCCCTCCAACACATGATCTCTATTATTGAGACATTCTACCAAGCTGGCTTCATTGTATATACATGGCCCAGGAGTAGAGAACCATGCTGTTTCCTCCACAACATCCAAAGGTTACCATGAGCTCCCTCTGAGAATACTTCAGAAAGCACTAGATACTTCCTATTCTTTATATTATTAAAAACCATGAACTTGAATTCACAGTACAGCAGTCAGTATAGGTACCAGTCACTATTTTAGCTTCCTAGATGTATAGTGTCATAGGAAAGCCAGAAATTGAAAATACCTCAGTAAGGAAAAGCAACAAAACTTCATAAATAATCCAGGATAGCTAAAATCTCTTTTCTTTTGTCCTGAGTAACCAGGGTTCTTTCTTTCTCTTCTAAATAAGAATGGCTAATATCTTTGTAATAAAACTCTATTAGTTTTTCAACCAAGCCAGGAAAGAAACAGGGTGTTTGGCCCCTGGCAACAAAATCTATGGTACTACAGCTAGAAAGATCTAGAAAACAAGGTTACCTAACTCACCTTGAATAAAGAAGGCTATTAGGAGCTTCAACCACATTGAGGTCTGAAGGAAAGAGCACCTTCAGATCTTTGGCCTAGTGTGATGAGCTCAAGTAGCCAAAGATCAGGGCCTATGCACTACCCAGCAGATCACTATGGATGCCCAGGTTGAGATTAAAAGCCTCCTAACGACTGAGCAAGTGCAGGATAATCATCTAAACCAAGAACTGCTAGGAACAATATTTCTTCAGAGAAGCCATCTGTCTGGAGGACCTGGACCTGGAGTTTTTATTTAATGAGAAAAGATAAGAACATTATAACCTGCACTTTATTTATTTTAATAAATTTACTTTTTTTTTTTATTTTTGGCTGTGTTGGGTCTTTGTTGCAGTGCACTGGCTTCTCATTGCGGTGGCTTCTCTTGTTGTGGAGCACGGGCTCTAGGTGCGTGGGCTTCAGTAGTTGTGGCATACAGACTCAATAGTTGTGGCTCACAGGCTCTAGAGCGCAGACTCAGTAGTTGTGGCGCACGGGCTTAGTTGCTCCGTGGCATGGGGGATCTTCCCGGACCAGGGCTCGAACCCGTGTCCCCTGCATTGGCAGGCAGATTCTTAACCACCGCACCACCAGGGAAGCCCCTAACCTGCACTTTAGAAAAGACCTGAAAAGCAAACAAAGGAAGGAAATACACACATACAATCTTTAGAAAAGAAACATTTCTACAAAGGAAAGAATAGATAATAGTTTGAGGCAACCAATCAGGGATCAGCTGGTTTCATTTGCAGGAAAATGTCATACAGAGATAAATATTCAATAACTGGATACAGCAGACCTTGAAGATAGCAACCATTATTGTTTACCATAGGAGACTATAAATATAAACATATCTATGAATAATAACTAGCACTGCTGATAATGCAATAATTTTTCACCTTACATATACCCTCAGACAAGCATGATAGTGTCTTTGAATGTAAGAGACAATGAGTCTATGTGAAGGACTTAGTTCAAAGTACTGGTTTGTTTTACACCAACTGTCAAATAGGCCTCTCAAAACTCCTCTAAGTATTGGAAACAGTGACCTGGGGGTGAAAGGCTTGTAGCCCAGGAACTGATCCCTTGAGCCACCCAGATCTCAATCCCTGACGATTTTGATTAATCCATGCAGACTAACCAGATTTGAATCAATAGAAATTATCTGTAACAAGAAACTAATTGTGCATTTAGTAAGTTCAGTGAAGTTTTTGGTGGCTTTAAATTTTTTTTTTAATTAATTAATTAATTATTTTATTTTTGGCTGTGTTGGGTCTTCGCTTCTGTGCGAGGGCTTTCTCCAGTTGTGGCAAGTGGGGGCCACTCTTCATCGCGGTGCGCGGGCCTCTCACTATCGCGGCCTCTCTTGTTGTGGAGCACAGGCTCCAGACGCGCAGGCTCAGCAGCTGTGGCTCACGGGCCCAGTCGCTCCGCGGCATGTGGGATCCTCCCAGACCAGGGCTCGAACCCGTGTCCCCCGCATTGGCAGGCGGACTCTCAACCACTGCGATTGGCTTTAAATTTATATGGGGGGGCTTCCCTGGTGGCGCAGTGGTTGAGAATCTGCCTGCCAATGCAAGGGACACGGGTTCGAGCCCTGGTCTGGGAGGATCCCACATGCCGCGGAGCGACTGGGCCCGTGAGCCACAACTACTGAGCCTGCGCGTCTGGAGCCTGTGCTCCGCAGCAGGTGAGGCCGCGATGGTGAGAGGCCCGCGCACCGCGATGAAGAGTGGCCCCCGCTCGCCGCAACTGGAGAAAGCCCTCGCACAGGGGCGAAGACCCAACACAGCCAAAAATAAAAAAAAATTAAAAAAAAAAAATTTATATGGAAAAGACCCTACTGACTTTTGAAATCAAAATTCATACCACCTTAAGGCAATATTGCCTTGGGTTATAATAACTTACAGTGTTCTACTTTCTCTCTTGAGTAATGTATGGTCTGAAGGCATCTAATCTGTTTACTCGTAAACTATGAAAATTCTTTCATTGTTTATGGAGACTTTAGATCTAATCACATAATGTAAAAAAGCACAGAACATGTACCTCTATACTAGTTTCATACACCATCCCTGTTTAAATGAAGCAGCAAATCACAGCCAATTTCAAGCAACGTTACAATCTCAGCTCAAATTATGCAGTGGCTTAGAATAGTAAAAAGATGTCCCTAAAGTTGCATCATCTTTAGGAGACAGGAGACCTCAGGTGTTAGAGAGCTGCTGAGAGGCAAAGTGGATGAACCAATGAACCAGTGCTGAATTTATATTGTACTTTTCACACAGGAAGATTATCTAGGCCTCCAGTACACCTACACGTGAATGCACGTGTGACATCTAACTCTTTTCACAATGTCCTTATGGACCATTTTTCTGGAAAAGAAGATGGAAAATTTCAGCCAGCCACAAATGGACTGAGACCCACCAATCTCATTTCACACTGAGCAGGTGTCCCAGACAGGGTTTGAAACCAAGCTACAAAGGTGAAAAAAAAAAAAAAGAAAATACTATTAGAGCTAAACAGATGGCCCTTCATAGGAGCTATGGCACCAACTTAAACTGGGTTTGTCTTAGTATCTAGAGTAAAGCCTTGCCTCATAGTTCTTTGCAATTCAATATTATTAAAATCCTCTTTTTAGCACAAACTGCTAACATATCTAATAGAAGGACCTTACTAATCATTTCTCTCTCAAGGAGGAAAAAAGTCTAAAGGCCAGAGCTTGAGGTCACAGGTCTATGAGGGAAGGCAGCAAGGTCTGTACTTTATCAAATGTGGGAACCACAAAAAGCCTTCACCTCTTAACCAGGGTGCTCTTTTTGTGGCCCAGAACAGAACTGTTCAAACCGTTCTTTGCCTTAAGTGGATAAAAACCCCTTTGAATATTCACCAGAACCCTCTAGCATGCCTGCATTAGTTATATTAAGGATTTTAAGCAGACTATTGGTATTTGTTCTGAATAGTTGCACCACTGTACCAAGCACATGTAGGGCAATAGGTGAAAGGGTAAAGAGCCCCTGTTTAATAGAATTTGCATGCTGTGTGAGTCTAAACTGTTTAGCTGCCTGATAGAATTTTTATAAAGCCTAAAATAAATATCCATAAACGTAGCAGATATGCAGGAGAACTAAAAAACTGCTTGTTTTATTTCTTCAAAGGTCACACTTTTTTCCCATGACATAACAGTAAATAGCATGATAAAATGCCTTCAATATATCATAAATTATGGAAAATAACCATTGACTTTTCTAGATAGTTTGGGATATAAATACTTGGGACATTAATGTTATAGATGCTTTTCAAATATGAGCAAGAAGTATTGCCAAACTCATACGGTTCAAATAAATCATGAATGTGATAAAAATTAAAAATTAGAATGATATCGGCCACACTTAGAAAAAATGGTTCTAGAATAGTCCAATTTACTCATAAAATACATTGGGTTGAAATTTCACAAATTTGAAAACCATTGACAGTGGACCCAGGACCACTATTAATATATCTGAAAATCTATTTGATTTTGTCCTCTGATGTCTCCAGATTATAAATTCTCTGGTTCAGTGGTACCACCTAAAGATTCAAGTAATGCCTCAGCCCACTAATGTGTTTACCAACTATCCTAACTAATATCATTTAAAAGAAATAACAAAGTAAAAGCAACCTTAAGAAGATACAACAGTAGTATCCTAGGCTCTCTTCAAAAATATTTATCTATTCTCTAATCCATATCTCCAGCCCTGACTTGTCACAAAGCCCCATTCCTGTGTGTCTTCTACATATAGCATATTTCCGGTTGAATTTTCCTCAGTATCTCAAACATTATAAACCAGGGGAAAGCAATCTATGACATATGGCCAACTTTGGCCAGCAGCCTGTTTTTGTAAATAAAGTTTTATTGAAACTCAGCTACCCATATTCATTTACATATTGTCTATGGCTTCTTTTGCCCTACAGTGACACAGTTGAGTAACAGAGATCATACAGCCCACAAAGTCCTTTACAGAAAAAATTTGTCAACCTGTTATAAACACAAAGGAAAACTTAGGATCTTTTCCCAAAAACATGTGCCTCTCTTCAGTTTCTACTACTATAACTCTAAGTTGGGGGCTTATCATGACACGTTCATTTTATGGCATAGCCTCCATTCTAGTTATATATTGCCACATAACAGAATACTCCAAAACTTAGTGACTTAAAACAACAACCATCGCTGTTTTGTATTTCTTGATTCTGTGAATCAGAAATTTGGGCAAGATTCTGCTGAGCAATTGTTCTGCTCCATGTGGCATTAACAAGAGTTACTCATTGGAATTTATCTGATAGCTGGCTTGTCTGGAGGGCTCAAGGCAGCTTCATTCACATGTCTGGTGCCTTCAATGAGGACAGCTGGACAACCGGATTCAGCTAGGCGCTTTTGCCTGCCCTATAGTCTCCAGTTTTTGCTTATCTGACACCATCATTCCTTGGTGACTTTCAGTGTGTACATCTTCCCAGTTTTTGAGTTTGTTGAGGATGCCTGTGCTTGTTTCCTGTTCCCCAGAGTTCCCAGCACAGTGTCACTCAATAAGTGTTGTCCTACTTAATAGGCTTTAACTTATGACCTATTTGCTTCAATATAATATCTTCTAGGTCTGAATAATTTCTCTTAGGCATCAGGGCTAGGATAATCGGCACTCCTGAACATCATCCTAAGTGAATTTAGGAGTGCTTTTCTGTTTAGTGCTACTATTACCTTTCGCCAGCCTGGAAGAACATGTTATAACAGACAGAGACAAAGTCATTTGAGGTGGGGGTGGGGGAAGGAGGATGCAGGGTATAATTCAGTGTCATATATGAAGTAGATACCAAATAAATATTAAATGAAGACAATAAGCCCACATCATGACAGATAGATTTGCGTGGAGAAGCCAATGAATGAAAATTTTAAACATGCCACAGTCCTTTGGACACTTTTATAAAGTATAATTAATTCTGGTACTGAAGAACAAATATAATTTATATCTCTTTAAATAAAATCATAATAAAGGGGAGAGAAAGTACTATAGAAAAGAAGTAGGTATAATTAGCTAATTTAAGATTCAATCTTTTAACTATGTTCCACATTTCTTACACCCTGGATCCATATTTTGTTTACTGTTTCCCCAGAACCTTAACAGTGCTGGAAACATGAAGGTTATTCAAGAAATATCTTAATTGTTTGAAGCTATACTTGCCATGCTAGTATTCTATATGCTGTAAAACCAAATTAAATAGATGGTGTTCCTACCATGAGTTGCAAAACTATCTGAAGAAAGGGACTATTTTAGGCAAAATTGTTCCATATGGGGGTTATATTTTGCAAAGTAAATACAAATAAGAAAGTTTGCTGTTATATTTACTGCTTTAGAACCAAAAAAAAGGATATCTATTTTGGACCAGAATATGGCTCAGTTTGAGTTTTTAAGATCTGGTATACCTGACTTGGTTTCTGGTGTTCTAAGATAACATCAGAAGGAGCCTTGCCTTCTCTTACAGAAAAGCCTAATGGCTAGCTAATTTTGAAAACGAATTTCTTCCCTGCTGCTGTTCTTAACCACAGAGACAGTCATTTGAATGCTTTACAAAAAAGTCCTCAAGCCTCCTCGTGTTTCACCTTTTCATTGCTCTGCCGATCATTTAGAGGGCAGACTTGTTCCAGACAGCTTTAATTAAACTGTACCAAGGACGCAGATAGATGTCAATGGAAATGATCCATAACATGAGGCTAAGCATGTATTTAACACTGTTCCATCCAGTTCAATCACCTTCTAGCATTTCAGTGGCTTTATATTCATGTAGCAAAGAATGAATGTGTATGTGTGTTTTTTTTAATCCAGCCCATTAGTGGCCATATGCTTGGGCTTCACTGGATACAAGAACTGTCTGCAATCTGCCAGGGATTTAGGGACATCAATAATTTGTGAATAGTCATGTTGGTACTGGTCGAAGGGTTAAGTGCTCTGCACACCAGGGGCACCTCTCAGGGGATTTGAACTCTTAGTTGACTGTTAGGAACCTTATCCCCTGTGAGGTTTCCTACTACATGCTGCTTGTCAGATGCATCCAGCTGTAGCTGGGAAGCATTATTAGCTCTGGGATTTAAAGATCTGTGTTAAGTACTGATAGAATGGTGTCTTTGAGTTAAAAAGCAAGGAGAGTACATTGTGGCAAACTCAAGGAGGTTTTCATGTTCCATGTTTAGGATATATTCTTTCCTTTTGCCTATTCTTTCATACATTCCTTATGGGTAGATAACACAGCATCCTTTTGAGAAAGAGCTTATGTTTAACACTTGTTCCTACAACTTTCTGGTAGATTCGACTACCAGAATCAGCCAGAATCTGGTATCAGCCAAAGTAGAAAGATAAATGTCTCTTTAAAATAAGAGAAATTTTGCCATGAAAAGCTTTTCTTCCCATTTCCCTACCCGAGGGTGAAGAATAGGTAACATGAATGAATTTTGAAGTTTGGTCTTCAAAAATTTTTGAAGTACTGGTCTTGCATGAACATTTCTCAAATACAGTTATTTTAATACTGAAAGCAACAGAGATTTTATAAAACCTTTTGCCTTATGTGCTAGCCTGTAACTTCATGTATACCTAAGCCTTGTCTGTCTTACTCACTGTTGTAGCCCCAGCACTTGGCCCAGTGCCTGGCAGATAGTACTTAATAAATGCTTGCTGGGTGAAAGGATGGAGGGAGGGAGGGAGGGAGGGAGGGATGGATAGGAGAAAGAGAGGGAGGGAAGGAAACACTTGGGAAAATACTTCTGTACGTCTGACCTGCATGCAAGTAGTTGCTCTCTAGTATTTTCTAGAAGCTGTTTTGGATGTGGCAGTGGATGTTTAGCAATAAAACACGTTTCAATAGTTTTAATGAATGTGCATTTCAGAGTAAACTTACACTGTTATGACCTCTTAGTAATACTAGCACTTGGTTTTCTTGTTGGGTAAATTATAGGAATAATTATGTTGTGATGACAGGTTTCCAGATTATTTTTTCTACCACATACCTAGATGTGATTTTGTTTTAATATGACTGAATACTACCAGAGTAAAGCATATTGCAGTTTCTTAAAGGAGGGTAATGATGATTAAGCACAGGGATCTTTAGTCTTTCCCTCCTTAAATATCTAACTGATCTTAAAGACAGAGATAGTTTGTCTAGCTGACAGCTGATATTCTATGTGTGTTTGTTTCCAGTAATTCCAGCCTTCTTACCCTGGAGTAGTTTTATCCATCCCTTAATTTTCCCTAGCTGATGTATAGAAGGTCTTTTTAAACTTCTTAACTGCACAATGAGGCCTCAGTGGACACCTAGATTGTGTCTGCTTGGGAAGATGCCAAGCACTAATGAGTATTTCGTTTAATGTAATGGAAACTGAAAGTGCATGGCGTCTTCCTTGACAGATCAATGCCCACTTCTGTTGTTTGAATGTATCTATACATTCTGAATTCTAGAAGAAAGGTCACAAGGGGGCAGACCACTTAGTGTCTGCCTAGGAAGGACTTGAAGATTCAGAAATTGTGTTTATATGGAGCTCAGTAGAAGTAGAAAGTACTTGAGTTAGTACTTCAGCCCCTCCTCCTCTGTTCAGATATGCCATCCTTTCTTTCAAACCCAAATTCCATAGTCTTAAACTTTTTCATGTTAATTTTAAAATGTTCATGTTAATTTATTCCCTAATTATTATTTTTAAAAATTATGTTGTTAAATTCTAGGCCAAGCAATATATATTTCTAAGTAATTATCTATTTCATCATTATTTTATTATTATAAAATAATTGATATATATTATAGTTACTTTATTGTTTGTTTTCAAGTTTAAGTCACAATGTGTCCAATACAAATTTTAAAGTAAATAATTAAAACACTATTTCTTAGTTATATAAAAAGTCAGATTTGCTGGAAAACCAACCTTAAGCAACTCAGTAAGCAACATGATCAAGTATGTTTGAGTAAAAACTAATGATTTCCATGTGCTACTAATGCTCTACACACAACTAAGTGGAAAGTGTAGAGGGCGTTTCTGAGATTTCATTGAACTATATCTTGTTGAACAGATACACAGCTCCCTCTGGTTGTATTTATAATTTATAGCCTGCTTGAATGTGCTAGATAATTTTCAAAAGTAAAGATTTCAAGCTACTTAAAAACTCAAAAGAGATTTACCTCTCAGCTAAAGCTTCCTGGGTTTAAAGATTTCATAAAAAGTCTGTGGTAAGAAAAGATGGGTTTTGAATCTGGAGAATGGAAATATTAATACTTCCTCAACTTTGAGTATAATGACTCACTTTCTCTTTGTTTATGTCCAAACTATCATCCTGCTTCAATCATACTATCACATGTCTTACTATCACATGCCTTTGGAGACTCTGGAACTATGCCTCCCCAAGCCTCCCTTGAAATAGAGTTTATAATAGAAACCTTGCCTGACCCTTAATAATTGTTACTTTATGGAAATACTGCAATACCTAAACTAAGTTGCTTATTACACCAAACATGAAGTCCTTTGACCTTAAGGTTCAATATTGATCAGCCCTACTTCTGTCAATACTCACCTCTAGTGTCAACAATTTTCAATGTGGAATAAATTCAGGAATGGATAGTCTTCTTAATCCACAGAAATTCAAAATATTTCATTCCTATGCATTACAATTTTTATCCAGTTAAATAATTTTCTTATTTCTTCCATACTCTGCATGATTGGAGATTGGGCATCATTGTGATTATATCATTAAATGTGATTACAATAAGAAGTTAGCTATAAATAATCCTTACATTGGGTACAGGATTCATGTAAAAAATTTCACTGATAAAATGCTTCTCTAAAGAAGACTTAAAGCAAATGTACTGCAAATTCAACAAAAGTGGCTGAGCTATTTTTTAATCCTGAGATCATGATGGGGGAAATGCTTTTAAAAAGGATATTCAAGTGCTTGCTTTGCCCTTGGATAATGCAATAGCAGATTCATTTTTTTTAAGCTGCTGTATTTTTCAGATTGTCAAGTGCATATCAAAGAGCTATTCTCTTGGCAAATTTTATGAATTTCAGTTCCATTTTCTTGACAATTTAAAATTCAATTATTCCGATTATAACTAAAGGTCATTAGTCTAATGTGGCAGCTTCGTGACAGTTTTAGTTACAAGAGAATTTCTCAGTTTAGAGAGGAAATTCTGCCATATGAGAAATTTTTATTTACCAAGAAGTTGGATGCTATTAGAAAAGATTTTTGTTTTCTTCTTTTGCTTTTATTATTTATTAATAAAAATGTATACTTAGGGGATTGGAACCAAGATGGTGGAGTAGAAGGACGTGCTCTCACTCCCTCTTGCGAGAGCACCAGAATCACAACTAGCTGCTGGACAATCATCGACAGGAAGACACTGGAACTCACCAAAAAAGATACCCCACATCCAAAGACAAGGGAGAAGCCACAATGAGACAGTAGAAGGGGCGCAATCACAGCAAAATCAAATCCCATAACTGCTGCGTGGGTGACTCACAGACTAGAGAACACTTATACCACAGAAGTCCACCCACTGGAGTGAAGGTTCTGAGCCCCACGTCAGGCTTCCCAACCTAGGGGTCCGGCAACAGAAGGAGGAATTCCTAGACAATCAGACTTTGAAGGCTAGTGGGATTTGATTGCAGGACTTCGACAGGACTAGGGGAAACAGAGACTCCACTCTTGGAGGGCACACACAAAGTAGTGTGCACATCGGGACCCAGGGGAAGGAGCAGTGAACCCAGGGGAGACTGAAACAGACCTACCTGCTAGTGTTGGGAGGGTCTCCTGCAGAGGTGGGGGGTGGCTGTGGCTCACTGTGGGGATAAGGACACTGGCAGCAGAAGTTCTGGGAAGTACTCCTTGGCGTGAGCCCTCCCAGAGTCTGTCATTAGCCCCACCAAAGAGCCCAGGTAGGCTCCAGTGTTGGGTTGCCTCAGGCCAAACAACCAACAGGGAGGGAACCCAGCCCCACCCATCAGCAGTCAAGCGGATTAAAGTTTTACTGAGCTCTGCCCACCAGAGCAACAGCCAGCTCTACCCACCACCAGTCCCTCCCATCAGGAAACTTGCACAAGCCTCTTAGATAGCCTATCTACCAGAGGGCAGACAGCAGAAGCAAGAAGAACTACAATCCTGCAGCCTGTGGAACAAAAACCACATTCACAGAAAGACAGACAAAATGAAAAGGCAGAGGGCTATGTACCAGATGAAGGAACAAGATACAACTCCAGAAAAACAACTAAATGAAGTAGAGATAGGCAACCTTCCAGAAAACGAATTCAGAATAATGATAGTGAAGATGATCCAGGACCTCAGAAACAGAATGGAGGCAAAGATCGAGAAGATGCAAGAAATGTTTAACAAAGACCTAGAAGAATTAAAGAACAAACAAACAGAGATGAACAATACAATAACTGAAATGAAAACTACACTAGAAGGAATCAATAGCAGAATAACTCAGGCAGAAGAACAGATAAGTGACTTGGAAGACAGAATGGTGGAATTCACTGCTGCAGAACAGAATAAAGAAAAAAGAATGAAAAGAAATGCAGACAGCCTAAGAGACCTCTGGGACAACATTAAACCCAACAACATTCGCATTATAGGGGTCCCAGAAGGAGAAGAGAGAGAGAAAGGACCAGAGAAAATATTTGAAGAGATTAGAGTCGAAAACTTCCCTAACATGGTAAAGGGAATAGCCACCCAAGTTCAGGAAGCACAGCGAGTCCCATACAGGATAAACCCAAGGAGAAACATGCCAAGACACATAGTAATCAAATTGGCAAAAATTAAAGACAAAGAAAAATTATTGAAAGCAGCAAGGGAAAAATGACAAATAATATACAAGGGAACTCCCATAGGTTAACAGCTGATTTCTCAGCAGAAACTCTACAAGCCAGAAGGGAGTGGCATGATATACTTAAAGTGATGAAAGGGAAGAACCTACAACCAAGATTACTCTACCCAGCAAGGATCTCATTCAGATTCAATGGAGAAATCAAAAGCTTTACAGACAAGCAAAAGCTAAGAGAATTCAGCACCACCAAACCAGCTCTACAACAAATGCTAAAGGAACTTCTCTAAGTGGGAAACACAAGAGAAGAAAAGGACCTACAAAAACAAACTCAAAACAATTAAGAAAATGGTCATAGGAACATACATATCGATACTTACCTTAAATGTGAATGGATTAAATGCTCCAACCAAAAGGCACAGGCTTGCTGAATGGATACAAAAACAAGACCCATATATATGCTCTCTACAAGAGACCCACTTCAACCTAGGGACACATACAGACTGAAAGTGAGGGGATGGAAAAAGATATTCCATGCAAATGGAAATCAAAAGAAAGCTGGAGTAGCAATACTCATATCAGATAAAATAGAGGTTAAAATAAAGAATGTTACAAGAGACAAGGAAGGACACTACATAATGATCAAGGGATCAATCCAAGAAGAAGATATAACAATTATAAATATATATGCACCCAACATAGGAGCACCTCAATATATAAGGCAACTTCTAACAGCTGTAAAAGAGGAAATTGACAGTAACACAATAATAGTGGGGGACTTTAACACCTCACTTACACCAATGGACAGATCATCCAAAATGAAAATAAATAAGGAAACAGAAGCTTTAAATGACACAATAGACCAGATAGATTTAATTGATATTTATAGCACATTCCATCCAAACACAGCAGATTACACTTTCTTCTCAAGTGCACACAGAACATTCTCCAGGATAGATCACATCATGGGTCACAAATCAAGCCTCAGTAAATTTAAGAAAATTGAAATCATATCAAGCATCTTTTCTGACCACAACGCTATGAGATTAGAAATGAATTACAGGGGAAAAACGTAAAAAACACAAACACGTGGAGGCTAAACACTACGTTACTAAATAACCAAGAGATCACTGAAGAAATCAAAGAGGAAATCAAAAAATACCTAGAGACAAATGACAATGAAAACACGACGATCCAAAACCTATGGGATGCAGCAAAAGCAGTTCTAAGAGGGAAGTTTATAGCTATACAAGCCTACCTCAAGAAACAAGAAAAATCTCAAATAAACAATCTAACCTTACACCTAAAGGAACTAGAGAAAGAAGAACAAACAAAACCCAAAGTTAGCAGAAGGAAAGAAATCATGAAGATCAGAGCAGAAATAAATGAAATACCAACAAAGAAAACAACAGCAAAGATCAATAAAACTAAAAGCTGGTTCTTTGAGAAGATAAACAAAATTGATAAACCATTAGCCAGACTCATCAAGAAAAAGAGGGAGAGGACTCAAATCAATAAAATTAGAAATGAAAAAGGAGAAGTTACAACAGACACTGCAGAAATACAAAGCATCCTAAGAGACTACTACAAGCAATTCTATGCCAATAACATGGACAACCTGGAAGAAATGGACAAATTCTTAGAAAGGTATAACCTTCCAAGACTGAACCAGGAAGAAACAGAAAATATGAACAGACCAATCACAAGTAAAGAAATTGAAACTGTGATTAAAAATCTTCCAACAAACAAAAGTCCAGGACCAGATGGCTTCACAGGTGAATTCTATCAAACATTTAGAGAAGAGCTAACACCCATCCTTCTCAAACTCTTCCAAAAAATTGCAGAGGAAGGAACACTCCCAAACTCATTCTATGAGGCCACCATCACCCTGATACCACAACCAGACAAAGATACTACAAAAAAAGAAAATTACAGACCAATATCACTGATGAATATAGATGCAAAAATCCTCAACAAAATACTAGCAAACAGAATCCAACAGCACATTAAAAGGATCATACACCACGATCAAGTGGGATTTATCCCAGGGATGCAAGGATTCTTCAATATACTCAAATCAATCAATGTGATAAACCATATTAACAAATTGAAGAATAAAAACCTTATGATCATCTCAATAGATGCAGAAAAAGCTTTTGACAAAATTCAACACTCATTTATGATAAAAAACTCTCCAGAAAGTGGGCATAGAGGGAACCTACCTCAACATAATAAAGGCCATATACGACAAACCCACAGCCAATATCATTTTCAATGGTGAAAAACTGAAAGCATTTCCTCTAAGATCAGGAACAAGACAAGGATGTCCACTCTCACCACTATTATTCAACATAGTTTTGGAAGTCCTAGCCTCGGCAATCAGAGAAGAAAAGGAAATAAAAGGAATACAAATTGGAAAAGAAGAAGTAAAACTGTCACTGTTTGCAGATGACATGATACTATACATAGAGGATCCTAAAGATGCCACCAGAAAACTGCTAGAGCTAATCAATGAATTTGGTAAAGTTGCAAGATACAAAATTAATGCACAGAAATCTCTTGCATTCGTACACACTAATGATGAAAAACCTGAAAGAGAAATTAAGGAAACACTCCCATTTACCATTGCAACAAAAAGAATAAAATACCTAGGAATAAACCTACCTAGGGAGACAAAACACCTGTATGCAGAAAACTATAAGACACTGATGAAAGAAATTAAAGATGACACCAACAGATGGAGAAATATACCATGTTCTTGGTTTGGAAGAATCAATATTGTGAAAATGACTATACTACCCAAAGCAATATACAGATTCAATGCAATCCCTATCAAATTACCAATGGCATTTTTTACGGAACTAGAACAAAAAATCTTAAAATTCATATGGAGACACAAAAGACCCCGAATAGCCAAAGCAGTCTTGAGGGAAAAAAACGGAGCTGGACGAATCAGACTCCCTGACTTCAGACTACACTACAAAGCTACAGTAATCACGACAATATGGTACTGGCACAAAAACAGAAACATAGATCAATGGAACAAGATAGAAAGCCCAGAGGTAAACCCATGCACCTATGGTCAACTAATCTATGACAAAGGATGCGATGATATACAATGGAGAAAAGACAGTCTCTTCAATAAGTGGTGCTAGGAAAACTGGACAGCTACCTGTAAAAGAATGAAATTAGAACACTCCCTAAGACCATACACAAACATAAGCTCAAAATGGATTAGAGACCTAAATGTAAGACTGGACACTATAAAACTCTTAGAGGAAAACATAGGAAGAACACTCTTTGATATAAATCACAGCAAGATCTTTTTTGATCCACCTCCTAGAGTAATGGAAATAAAAACAAAAATAAACAAATGGGACCTAATGAAACTTAAAAGCTTTTGCACAGCAAAGGAAACCATAAATAAGATGAAAAGACAACCCTCAGAATGGGAGAAAATATTTGCAAACGAATCAACGGACAAAGGATTAATCTCCAAAATATATAAACAGCTCATGCAGCTCAATATTAAAAGAACAAACAACCCAATCCCAAAATGGCCAGAAGACCTAAACAGACATTTCTCCAAAGAAGACATATAGATGGCCAAGAAGCACATGAAAAGCTGCTCAACATCACTAATTATTAGAGAAATGCAAATCAAAACTACAATGAGGTATCACCTCACACCAGTTAGAATGGGCTTCATCAAAAAATCTACAAACAACAAATGGCTGAAGAAGGTGTGGAGAAAAGGGAAACTTCTTGCACTGTTGGTGGGAATGTAAATTGATACAGCCACTATGGAGAACAGTATGATGAAAGTTCCTTATAAAACTAAAAACAGAATTACCATATGATCCAGCAATCCCACTACTGGGCATATACCCAGAGAAAACCACAATTCAAAAAGACACATGCACCCCAATGTTCATTGCGGCACTATTTACAATAGCCAGGTCATGGAAACAACCTAAATGCCCATCAACAGACGAATGGATAAAGAAGATGTGGTACATATATACAATGGACTATTACTCAGCCATAAAAAGGAACGAAATTGGGGGCTTCCGTGGTGGCGCAGTGGTTGAGAATCTGCCTGCCAATGCAGGGGACACGGGTTCGAGCCCTGGTCTGGGAAGATCTCACATGCCGCAGAGCATTTAAGCCTGTGAGCCACAATTACTGAGCTTGTGCATCTGGAGCCTGTGCTCCGCAACAAGAGAGGCCATGATAGTGAGAGGCCCACGCACAGAAACGAAGACCCAACACAGCCATAAATTAATTAATTAATTAATTTTAAAAAAAATCAAAAAAAAAAAGAGGAACGAAATTGGGTCATTTGTTGAGACGTGGATGGATCTAGAGACTGTCATACAGAGTGAAGTAAGTCAGAAAGAGAAAAACAAATATCGTATATTAATGCATATATGTGGAACCTAGAGAAATGGTACAGATGAACCAGTTTGCAGGGCAGAAATTGAGACATAGATGTAGAGAACAAACGTATGGACAACAAGGGGGGAAAGTGGTGGTGGTGGGGGTGGTGGTGTGATGAATTGGGCGATTGGGATTGACATGTATACACTGATGTGTATAAAATTGATGACAGGGCTTCCCTGGTGGCGCAGTGGTTGGGAGTCTGCCTGCCAATGCAGGGGACACGGGTTCGAGCCCTGGTGTGGGAGGATCCCACATGCCGCGGAGCGGCTGGGCCCATGGGCCACAACTACTGAGCCTGCGCGTCTGGAGCCTGTGCTCCGCAACAAGAGAGGCTGCGGCAGTGAGAGGCCCGTGCACCGTGATGAAGAGTGGCCCCCACTCGCCGCAACTAGAGAAAGCCCTCGCACAGAAACGAAGACCCAACACAGCAAAAATAAATAAATAAATAAATTTATTAAAAAAAAAAAGATGACAAATAAGAACCTGCTGTATAAAAAAAAATGTATACTTAATATTTCTTCCAATCCCATATTTATAATGTATAATATCTCATGCTTCACTCCCATGATTAACATCATGAAATTAATAGCAAATGCCTTCTAATATTGCTGGTTTTATCATCACTATATTTTGTCTTAAATGTTTCTTTTGGGTTGTATCCCTTTTCTAATTTTAAATAACCTTAACCTGAACATAATTCTCAGATGTAGGAAAAGACATTTTCATTTCAATCATGTTACAGGTAGAATTTCTGTTAAGATGAAAAAGCAGAAAAGTTGGAGACCTGGTAAATATTTTAACATTGGTTCCACTTGGTATGATAATGGAGAACTCCTCAAGCAAGACACACCACAGACCCAGACACAGTGGGTGCTGGGTGTCAGGCCAGTACAAGATATAAGAGTCTTTATCCCTGTCCTAACCCCAAAGAAATTGACTTTGCAGTGGTAGATAAATGTATTCAACAACTATTGACTGTGCACCTGGTCTGTGCAAGGTCAACAGTGAAAACGCATCATTTTTCTGTTTTTGCATTTTAGAGTTCCAGACACTGTTGGAGGCAGAGATGGACAAGATTGCACCTACACTGGTTCTGGTACCCGTGACCCATTTACACAGAGGAGAACTCATCCATGTGGCATGCTAGCTTAGCACTTAGACCACCAAACAAGAACTCCACCACTCTGCTTGAGGAGCAAGCTCTTCACACTAACTGCTCTCAGCACCATTCTGAAATGTCTTTGTCTCACTGAGGCACAGCTGTCCTAAGGATTTTAATACTGCAATCCACAGGGCTTTTGTTAAGCAATAAGACCCAAAATGACCTTTTCTACCTAGGTATCAAGATTTCAAAACTATTCCCTATCAGCACAAACTCTCTGAACTTTTAGCTTCCTGCTAGAGCTGTGTAAAGTCAGCTTCTTCTGAACCACTGGTTGAAACTTGTAAAGGGACTGATTTTTCTGGTATTATGGTTTACCAATTGCATCATCATTATCATTTCTTGTCCACTGACAAGAGACTTTGTACTTGTAGATGACAGTTGTATTTGCATTCTGTATGGCTTCCCTATCAATGCACTTTTGAGGCCCAGTATTTAGCAGAGAATGTTCTTTTCTATATAGCAGATTATTACCTTCATCCACTACTGTGCTAAGCATGCATTTTAGCTGCATTATTTCATTTAATCCTCACAGTGATCCTCTATGGTGCAAAGAGATAAAAATGACTAGGACATGGTCACCACAAACTGAAGAACCAGGACTTGAACCAGGGTGATCTGACACCAGAGCTCTCATTCTTAACCACTTCGTTTATACTGCTTCTGCAAGAATGGCCTTTCTATAATTAAAATTATATAATGGACTTTAAAAATCTGTTAGAAGAGTAATTTCTAAGAACATGAAAACTAACTCTTGGTCAAAATGGAAGTTTTTTATTAGTGTGCTGAAAATAGAGCTAGAGAGGCATGTACATTTACTTCTAATTTACAAGTTGGTACACAGGAACAGAAAATGTAGTGATAAAAGACTGTTTCTGTCTTTTTAGACATTTAGCAAATTCTTCTACCACCTAATTGTGTGGGTACATATTCTGCAGTGTCCTTCAGTATCCCTACCACAGTCAAAAGGTTCTGTATATCTATTTGCATATATGTGATAAGGTTTATTTTGAATAAAGAGTGAATGTGATTTCATTTTTCCCTGTGATATATAAACATGAATCAATAAAGATTCCTCCTGAAACTTCTCCAAGGAATGGCATGAATTTCCAATTAATCTCATAACTTGTCTTTAACTGTTTGGCCATATTCCATAATTGATAGATGTTATTTTAATTCAGATACAAAGAGAAAGAGAGAGAGAGAGAGGATATGCCCAGGCCAGAGAATGGGGTATACATCAAGTTTTAGACACATTTTGCTCACCTAGTCAATCAATGTTTTCTGAGACCCCAAAATACTTTGGCTGATCCCTGTGAGTGACTGTTTTGTCAGTTATTAACAAATTGCAAAAATGACATGCCCTAAAAAAATCCATCAAATTGGTGACAAAACTTGCACAGGGTCTAGGACATCAAGGCTATCACTTTTCAGCCACTAGTGTGGCTATCACCACACTTTTCAAGGGTGGGGGGGTCAATGGAAAATCACTTAAGCCTCTATAAAAGATGGCTTTTAAGGAGCAGTTTGGCTGATGGAACCTGGTGGACTGGGAGAGAGAAGTCTGAAGTCTGAGTGAAGATGTGCAATGGAAGTGAAAAAAACATAAGGGCAGAAACTAAAGAAATATTGAGATAATGAAAACAATATATTTTCCTTCATTATTGCCTACATGATAGCACCCAAGTCCCTTCACACAGCATTCAAGGCCCTCTACAAGTTGATGCTAACCTAGTTTTCAGGTCTTAGTTCCCAGAACTCTCCCATGCGTCTTCTGTCCTGCTATCACACTGTGTGCTTTTTCCCAGTGACATGGCGTACCTTCATGTATGAGTGCCCCTGACGCCTTTCCTCCTCTGTCCCCATGTCATGTGCTTCACAAAATACCACTCTCTTTTTATGAAAATTCTGAAAACTCTCCTCTCCCCAACCTCCACTCACCACACCCAACAAGCAGAAGTAATTGCCTTCTCCCTGAGCGTCTCTAGTTCTTTCAGTAACTTCTTTATCATGTTGACATGTGCTAGGGGTCAAAAACACATCTCTTGTTCACCTTGGTACACCTCACACATAGTCAGCATTCAATACACTTTTATTGATATGTGTTGCTTCTGTGTGTCCAGGCTGGTTTCCACTCCCTGGCTCCTCCATGATACCCCTTCTCCCTCCCTTTTAGCTTTAGAATGTTCTCCATAATAATGATGATGATAACGGCATGTGTATAATACTCTATCAATTACAAGCACTTTCAAATCTGTATTAGTCTTCTAGGGCTGCCATAACAGAATACCACAGACTGGGTGCCTTAAGCAGCAGAAATCCAAGGAGGCTAGAAGCCCAAGATCAAGGTGTCAGCAGGTTGGTTTCTTCTGAGGCCTCTGGTCCATGGCTTGCAGATAGCCACCTTCTCACCTCCTCACATAATCACCCCTCAGTCTGTGTTGCTTGCGTCATAATCACCTCTTATTATACATTCACCAGTCATACTGGATGAGGGCTCACCCATATAACTTCCTTTTACCTTAAGTACCTCTTTAGAGGTCCTGTCTCCAAATCCAGTCACATTATAAGGTACTGGAGGTTAGGGCTTCAACATATGAATTTTGGGGGAACACAGTTCAGCCCATAACAATATCCACTACCTGATTTATCCTTACAAGCAATAGCTGTAGCCTCTCTGTACCTCTGCACTCTTTTCATGGTGAGCGTCTTCAAAATACAGCACTTCTATGCCTAACTCTACTCCTTCCAGCTTCCACAGTCTGAATCTCAAGTCTATTTATTTTGGAAAGGGGCTTTGTTCCTCAATGAGTGAATAAAGACAACGGTTCCAAATTCTAGGGTTTCGTACAGAGTTTAAATTGTCAAAAGCCAAGCTCTCAAGTCAGTATAAGAAGAAAAAGAAAAGCTGCCCATTTCTTAGCACTGAGAAAATAGGAAACAAATATCATATTTGAGGGAGGTTTCTGCAGTCATTAAAAGCTTGAGAAAGGGATCTAGAAGTACATATATTAGCCATTTCAACTGGACAAATGCTGGCCTAGTTAAGAAGGATGACTGGTACTTACTACTGAGTACATTAGCCTACACTCTGACCCTGGGACCTGTGAAACACCCATTGACATGAATGGCTCCTTTCATGTGAAGAAACGTGCTAACTTTTCAAAAGGGTCTTGATTCCAGGCCAAGGTGAGGAGCATCGTGTGTACTACAGTATATTGACTAAAGCCTCCTTAGAATTGTTGCCACATTAGTCAGGGGTAAGCAGGGCACTCTTAAGCAGTATGAAGACACTAGGTTTTGCAGGTCTCACCCATTTCTGTCTCCTCCCTCATAAATCACTCTCATACTGTGTCCAGAAAAAGCAATCACCTCCAATCCAATGCATTTCAGCATTGCATTTGAGCTCCAGGTGGAAGACACAGTGGATGAAACATTAACCGTGACCTAGATTTGGAGCTGGCCCAATGTTGGGCCTGCCTTACTTCAGAAGGAGAGTCACTATCCCCTGTCCTCTTTTCACTCAAGTGTTGAAAAGTGGGGAAACAATGCAAAGGTTCAAGACATGATCATGTGATAACTCCTCTCCAATCAAGAATCATTTCCCTTCCTTTTATGAGGTGGGAAAAACTGAAATCATCCCTGTGAGAAGGATAGTTTTTGAAATGTTTTTGGGGGTGAGGGGCTGCTGATTCTACCCTTACCAAACCACTATATTCTTGTCTCCCCCTTTATTCTCCCTTTCACTTCCTCAGGATTTTAACAGAAACAGTTTATATCAGTATGGTGATGCAACTTATGTGTGTAAATAAATGCAAATAGCTATTAAATGTTCAGGAAGTAGCATAACCATCTTTTAACACAATTTATACTGGTGAGTATTTTTTCATAATTTTCCAGATCTGCTGCCAAAGAGCATTTCCCAGAGATCTTTGTAGCAATGTATGCATCCAGACTATGGTTGCAAGAAATCCAGGATGCTCTATAGACGGGATCACTTTCAGGGTTTGAAATTTAAGAAATTTTTGCCATTAGGTGATAGACCTTCACATCAATATTTAACTAGCAGGGTTTTGATCTTGGGGTACACAAATATATATTTGACTTTTGGTTCTGGAATCTTCTAAAAACATATATTTGGGCCAATTTTATTGTTTCCTTGATTTTATTAACCATGCCCTCTTTTCAGAATAATTTAGATTTTAGTGATTGTATCAAAATTAGTCTATGCTCATTCAGATGGCCAACAGGCACATGAAAAGATACTCAATATCACTAATTATTAAAGAAATGCAAACCAAAACTATAATAAGGTATCACCTCACACGAGTCAGAATAGCTATCATCAAAAAGTCTACAAATAATAAATGCTGGAGAGGGTACGGAAAAAAGGGAACCCTCCTATACTATTGGTGGGAATGTAAATTGGTGCATCCACTATGGAGAACGGTATAGAGCTTCCTTAAAAAACTAAAAACTGAGTTACCATATGATCAGCAATCCAACTCCTGGGCATATATCCAGATAAAACTCTAATTAGAAAAGAGTCATGTACCCCAATGTTCATAGCAGCATGATTTACAGTAGCCAAGACATGGAAGCTAAATGTCCATCAACAGATGAATGGATAAAGAAGATGTGGCAGATGTATACAATGGAATATCACTCCACCATAAAAAAATAATGAAATAATGCCATTTGCAGGAACATGGATGCACCCAGAGATTATCACACTAAGTAAATCAGAAAAGGCAAATATATGCGGAATCTAAAAAATGATGCAAATGAACTGATTTACAAAACAGAAATAGACTGATACACATAAAAAACAAACTTACAGTTACCAAAGAGGAAAGGCAAGGAGGGAGGGAGGGATAAATTAGGAGTCTGGGATTAACAGATACACACTACTATATATAAAATAGATAAACAACAAGGACCTACTGTATAGCACAGGGAAATATAATCAATATCTTGCAATAATCTACAATGGAAAAGAATCTGAAAAAGAATATATATGTATATATGTATAACTGAATCACTTTGCTGTATACCTGAAACTAACATAACATTGTAAATCAACTATATTTTTAAATAGTTTAAATAGTTAAAAAAAATTAGTCTATGCTGATGACTATTACAGCATCCAAATTACAAAGTTGTGTTAGAAGACTCTATCAGTGCACAAAGTTATAGGCAGTTATGGGAAAGTAAGTATGTTTTTAATGAGCCTTTATTTCCCTCTTGCTTATGTACATCAGGCTGTGAAAATATCTATTAGTATTTTTTTCCAGATGTCTGTTGTGTATGTGCATGTCGGCCTAGTATGTCTCATGCTCTCTCTTATCACTCCTTAAGAGTTCTGCCTGCTCTTTCTCTAATTGCTGGGCAGTAAGAGAGATGGACGGATCAGGCTAAGCAAGTAGAGCTTGCAGAGAGCAGAAACAGATTTACTAACTTTGATGATGGCTTCTAGTGAGTCCTTACCATACACATGGCTGGGGTGCCATAAAGCCAGCTGAGCCTACCACCCTAAATAGATTAAAAGATGACACAGACAGATTTTAAGCAGAAATTATTTCATTCTCTCCTCTCACCAGCTACATGGTTAGCTGTTTCATGCATGGATTCGTTACAGCACACAGGGCTGGCTCACAGTCCCTGCCTTCTGAGATCTTGATGGCACTGGAAATGGACTGTCTCCTGGGAATGTGCAAGAAAGAAGGTCTGAGCTCCTCTCCTCCAAGGACACTCTTTTCAATCCATTATCTCCTACTCATGTGCAATAGTCTAGTCTATCAAAATACAGTGATTGAATAAAACTTTTATTTCAGATAATGAATGCATTGATTTAATAAAGGGTTTGGACTACATGGTATTATAGTTCCCTAAATGAACACTGAAATGCTAAAATGGAAAAACTTACCATTGGTCCAAGTTAAATCATAGCCACTTCTTTTAAACTGCATACCCTAATAAGACACCAACCCATTTGATACTTATATAACACATTTTTTAAAAAGTGCTTAACATTTTCCAGCTGTTTTAAAGCCAACTGTTTTTCCTGTCATAAGTACATCTGGCATCAGGCAAACAGATTATAGCCATGGACAACTGACTAATTTATGATGTTTTTATATTTTCATATTTTTGGCAGACTAATCCTGGTTGATATATTAGCCTAGCTTTCAGAGGTGAATCTTAAAATCTTGTACTCTTAACAACCCTTTTACCTTTTTCTCTCCCAAACCCTAGAATATTTTTGGCATGTCCTAAAATTTAATTAAAAAACAGAGACTGGGAGAATGAATTGAACCCTTATGCTCTGTCCTCTAATGTCCCTTCTGTAGCTGACTTCCTAGAAGGAATTACAAATCTGTGTACCCGTGCTAACTTTGAAAGATCTTTGTACTTTTGACCATTCTCCTTCCTAAATTCATTAGGTCACTGCACTTGTGTTTACATCCTACTGTGAGAATTGCGTTTGTCCAAATGTAAGGGGAGTTTGGTAAGTCAAACCAAGCAGGAGAAGAACCAGTTGCCTGCCTTTGCAAAAAAAATACGAAGTTTTAAGCCATAGGGAATGGAGGCAAGACTATTTTCTGTGGTGGTTCTGTTTCTGCATCTTGAGTTAGAGAGGCCAAGTCCACTCACCTTCTCAGAACATCTTTTTAATCTGACATCCCCTAGTGGGCCATCCCTTAGCTATTTATGTGGAATCATAACTGCTGGATTGAATATGCCATATTCTTCCTTTAAATATCCACTCAAGGCCTCAAAGTAATGGACGTGTTTTTAATAAATCTAATATATAAATCATTCATCAGATACACTTCAAAACAGAGCAGCTATGAGAACACCCTGAAAGATTCATTAGAACATTTTTTTTTTTTGCAGACATGTCACCAAGTTAAATAAATGTGGGTCAACTCAAAACTGAGATGAGAAATGGCAGAGTGCTTTATGGGTTGAGTCAAGAATAGAGAAATTCTAGTCTTGTCTCTATTGCTAACTTGTTTAATGACTGTAGTAATGTTTATGACTTACTCCTAACTACTCTTCCTGCTGGCCAAAAAACAGAAGATGTCTACATAGGATTTTGAGCTCCTAAGAGGAGGGCCCTAAGTAAGTTTAGTTGGCAGTAATAAAGGCTTGCTTTTATAAGCATGCAGTCAGCTTGCCTGGATTCAAGTCCCAGCCCCATCACAGCCTGGTACTCCACCTTGGGTTAATCCCCCACTGAAGTGCACTGGGCGGTCTTTTGCTATTATACGTAAAACCACGATGAATATCTTTTAACATATAGATACGTTTATGCATTTATATGATTATATCTATAGGGAGAATGCCTAAAGGTGAACTTCTTCACTCTAAGGTTAGGGAAATTTTAAATGTTCATGTATATTGCTAAATAGCCCTCCAAAGAGGCTAGACCAAATTGGTACTCCTGACAGGATACGTGGATTCCTATTTCTCTACACCTTTGTCCACACTGCTCACTGGCAATTTTAATTTTTTTATCTTTATCAGTCTCAGAAGTGAAAGATGGGATTTGACTTTAATTTGCACTTACTTAATTTTGATCTAAGATACTCATCTTTTCATATTTCACTAGCCATTCATTATTTTGTGCATACCCCAATCCCCCTTTTCTATTGGATACCTGGTGGGTTTCTTTTTTTTTTTAATTGATTTATAAAGTACTTGGTAGAGTAAGATTAAGATCTTTGTAAAAAATGATTTGGAGAGCAATTCTGATTAATTTCCGTCATGAGGGATATTATAAATTAGAGAATTTTATGGCAATTGGCATTAGTAACTGAAAAAGGACAAAACCTCCCAAGCATGAACAGTGAAAGGATATCACCTGAATTATTACAATAGTCACTGAAATAATCCAGATTATATGTAAAGCACAACACAAAGAAGTCCAAGGTGTGATCTCTGCTGTTAAAGCATTCATAGTAAAGAACAGAAGATGCACTCACATGAAATGATAAAAATCTGAGACAGTAAAAGGAACGAGTGATATAGACCATAAATACTCTAGGAATTGAGGAAGGAAAGCTCATCTTCATCGGACTGGTTAAAGGACATTGCTTAAAAGAAAACACATGCTTGAATAGACAGAGAGAAAGATTCAGAAGTATAAAAGTGAAAAGCAAGGAAAGGAAAGAGTAAAGAGACAAAGGTGAATGGAATAGAGGCTTGGATGGGGGAATAGGGGAAAGTTTATACATGGAAAGGTGGGTTGGGGTCAAATTATTGAAGGTCTTGGCTGTATGCTTTAGCTTGGATTCTATGCTGTCAGAGCAAATGAATGTTTTGGGGAAGAGCATTGATATAATAAAAATAATTTTAGGATGATAATATTGACCAGAGAATAATGAATGAGTGAAGAAATGAGTGAATGGAAAATATTGAGTTGGGAAAGGGGATGACTATTGTATTAACACTTTCTGTGGGAGAGAATCAACTAATTAAAAAAAAAAGTGGTTTATATTTTCTTCAATTTATAAAACTTAAAGCCGTTAATGGAACTAAGGCTACATAATGTTACCTAAGAAAATAAGACTGATCAAAAACCAGAATTCTTTGTGTATATGTTGAACATTCCAATGCAGTGCCTTTTTCTAAATCTGTGATTCAGCTTTCATACTCCTTCACTCACTCATTCTAATGACAGTAAGCCTTTCTTTGTTGGGTCTGGAATTCATATGGGTTTTTTTCACAGACCTAGAAATTCCAAACATGCTTCTGTCATTACACCTCATCTGTCATCCTAAGGAATGGCTTTATTTGTTCTTGTGATTTGGAGCAATACGGTGATTGCAGAAGGGGTTTAGAATAATGGGAGGAAGGTGTTGGCTACAAAGAACCCGCAATTCCTTTCTTACTTGATTTCCCTTACATGTTAGTGAGGGTTAGGTAATGGCTCTGAGAGCCCCCTGTACTGCAAATGCAGCATCTATTCAACAAGTATCTACTGAGCACCTAAAATGTGTCAGGCACTGTGCAAAGCGCCGGGAACATATAGCGCTGACTGGAGGAGAGTTTAAAAAATAGAGCCAGTCTTTGCTCTTATGAAGCTTACAGTCTGGCGGGACCAATATGAACAAGTGCACATCCCATTGCTGCTCCTTACAGGTGACAGCGGGCTGGGCTCCTCTCTCAAAATCTTCCTACATGTAACAACCCTATTCTGTTGTTAGGGCTCTGAAAACCCCATCTCTAGTTTACTTCATGTATTCCTATGTGTACTGAGGTATTTAATTCACTTCTGATGGGCATTAAGAGGATAAAAGGAATTCAAATAATAAATAGCTGGCAAACGTTGTGAAGTAGCAGATGTGCTAGTCCTATGGAGATCACCAAGGAGTAAAACATGGAACCAAACCATAGAATTGGAGAGATCCAGTAAACGCATTTGCAAAAGTGAACTTTCTAGTGTGGATAATAAGTCCTAAATTGATGGCACAGATAGTAGGTGCTATGGGAACTCAGAAAAGGAGGCGTCACTTGCAGAAGGCACTGTGCCTCAAAGGATGGGCTGGGTTTGAATCAGGTAGAGGACAGAGGAGGTGTCTGTGGGAGTCAGGGAAGCCCAGTACAAACTGCATTACGCAGGAGTGGCCCCGGGGCTCCCAGCATGGCTGCGATCATGGGGTCCCACAGTTTAAACTAGTTTCTCTTTCCCTCTTCATCTCTTGGTTCTGCCTTCCTCTGTACGAGCTTCAGTCTCAGACTGACTGACTCTATGTGGTAGTTGCCGGGCTTACATCTTGCTCCCTTAACCACCCAAAACAAAAGGCAGCATCTCTTTCCCAATAGTCCTAAACAAACTCCTGTAATTTACCCGGACTGGCCAACTTATATCATTTTCCCATCCCTGAGTCAACCTCTGTAGCTAGGGGGTTGGAATTCACAGATTGGCCAGGTCTGGGTTATGTCTCCATCCCTGGAATGGAAGCAGGCGGGGTCAGCCCCATCTAAACCATATCAGAACAAGATCAGGGAAGGAGTTAGTGGTTCCCCAGAGAAAAAAACTGTACTGCTATAATTAGAAAAATAACAACAATCATCATCACCATCATCATCATCATCATCATCATTGGAAATACTCTATAGTAAAGAATTTACTATGTACTGGGTACTATTCTAACCAACTTTTGTGTGTTACTTATTTACTCCTCCTATCCCTGTGAGGTAGGTAATCTTATCTCATTTTCAGATGGGGAAACTGAGGCAAAGAGATGTTAAGTAATTATCACATGGCTAGTAAATGGCAGACCTGGGAGTTGAACCCAGGCCACCAGAATGCCAAGTCCATGGTTTTACCCGCTATAGTATATTAAAATTGACTTCTATATACACAGAGAACTAGTTAACACTGAGGCTCAGAAATGAGCAAAGTATATGAAGAGCAATGAGAAGACAGAAATTCAGCAAGATGGTAATTTTGGTCTGTTCTCAAAGCTATGGAAACAATATCCAAAAAGCTGATAGGTTGTGCCATCCTCATGAAGAGGTCAAGTTCTGACAAGATCCAGGCAACCACTGACTGAACTTCCAAGGGAAATGAAATGGTCACCAGAGAAAACTGAATAATTCCCCAAAGGCTACTCCAGCCCAATCCTCTCAACAGCTTGTGATTCACACTTTTATACAATTTACCAAGGACTGATTTCCTATCCATATCTGATTCTCAGTCTCTTTCTCTCCTGCTTTGAAACATCATTCATGCAACATATATAAATCTTAGTTAAAACTAACAATGCATTCAAAAACACAAACAAAATCAAATGATTGCCATTTGGCATTGAGAAACAGCAGACCCAGGCTTGAGTCTGTTTACTGTGCATTCCTGATGCAAAGAAAAAGCAAGCACAGTCTAGAAAACACCACAAAGCATGATATGGCGACAGCTCGTGCACTTCAGAAGAGAAGTGGATACATTAGGAAAAGTTTTTCTCCCTTTGATGTAGAATATGTTATCTTTTTTTGTATTAAAATGGGAGTTAACTTTAAATAAATAAAATTCAGCCTGCAGGCTTCAGAAAACTAATGCTCTCTTTTGATAGTGTCATTTCTCTGATCCCTGAAAGCATTATGGGAGTTAACTTGGGCCTTCATCATGATTTCCCTTTATGGTGTGGACAGCACATTACTTTTTCATCTCTGTTTTATTGATTTCCCCTCACTTCCGCCCATATTTTCTCTTCGCCAGCTGTTACCTCTGCCCCTTCTGGTCCCCCAAGTGCTATGAGGGCAGGTAGAGAGAGTTTCTCCTGTGTCTTTGGCTGCGGGCAGTCCAGGCACTGCTGCCTTAGTGCTCCATTCTAAGGTGAAAACCTCTTAGCTGCATGGTTTTTGAAAAAAAGATAAACCAAGGGCCCTAGACCTGCCTTCAAGAAGAGATCAGAATGAGCTTCACACTCCTATAATGAAACAGTGGAAGAATGTGCAATTTGTAGTTAGCATGTCTTTAATTGGACTTGAGGATGTGCCCCCTCCATTCAGGATACAGAGCGCATGAGCCTGGTAGATGATGAACTTGTTTTCTTTTATGATTTTCCCAAAACAAGATGAACTTGTTTTCTTTTATGATTTTCCCAAAAGAGCCCTGAACAGTCAAATATCAGGTAATCTGAGCCCTCTAGAATTTGGTAATAGAATGAAGCCTTTTTTCTTTTAAACAAAATTACTTTTAGGTAAATGAATATGCAAAAATCTCAAAGGTGTGCTATGCAGCATGAAAAAAACACTGATAACAAGTGTTTTTACCCTTGTAATTGTCCATTTTGGCCCTTCTTAGTGTTCTAGTAATTGCTTCTAAAAATGAGTGGATTTGAAAGATACATGCAAGACTACAGTTGGAGAAAGAAAACTCTTTAATATAAAAAAGTTGCTATGATTATAGTTTTTCAGAATTTCTTGGTTGTTAATAAGATTTGAAAGTTTATAGCTTCTACAGTTTAACTTTTGAAACAAGAGGTATACTTGTGTGTAAAGAAGGTGGGGATTCATGAAATTTTATGCAAAACTATGCATGCATATGCATATGTCGTGTTCTGGAGAAAGACTTCATAGCTTTCATCAATTCTCAAGAGGGTTTGTGACAGGAAGAATTCTCAATTTGCCTGTCTCACTTTCCTTCCCCACACCAACCCTCCCTTTCTTCTTTGTAGTCAATAGCGCTCTCTCTGTCTTGCCAGCTTCCTACTTATCCCTTCCCAGATGAATTGTTCTTTTTGTTTTCTGACCAAATGAGGCTGAGCCAGAGGAGCTCAGGAGCTGGTTCCCTGATGATGATGGTGGCAGACAGATGGCAAGACTACTAGGAGTGTTACAGTGAGTGGCCCCTGGGTGAGCTGTTAGGCAGATGGACGGTGCCACCATGACCCATCCTGAACAGCATCTTCTAGGAGGGAAGTGGGGCATCCAAGATGCCACCCATGTAGGCAAACTTCCATTACACTGAGGATACTGTCAAGGGGAAAAACTGAATTGGGCAGTAGTTTTCCCTGAATACTTCACTGGTATCTATTTTTTTAATTCAATTTTATGTTTTATTTGATTTTGGGGGGATTTTTTTTTTTTTGCCATTTTCCTTAGCTTCTGTATCCATTACAACATCCTAACACTCTAATTGGCTTTCTATGGGACAAACAGGGAGCACTGCTTCTGGCAAGATAGAATTTTCTGTCCTGTTGATTGATGGGTTAATTTTTATTGAGCACAGTATGCTAGCAGAACCAAAAATCCAAGACAGAATTCCAACTCTAGGAATTTATGTTCTAATGGAAAGTATGACAGACAACAATGCAATCCTCCCAGTTTCTTTCTTTTATGAGTATGCCCTTCTATTTCTCTCTTTTAAGACAAGTCTACATAAGCAAAAAGTATGTACTGAGGCAACTAGACAGATAACTTGAGCCCAGAAACATGCTATTTAAAAAAAAAAAAAAAAAGGGCTTCCCTGGTGGCGCAGTGGTTGAGAATCTGCCTGCCAATGCAGGGGACACGGGTTCGAGCCCTGGTCTGGGAAGATCCCACATGGCGCGGAGCAGCTGGGCCCGCGAGCCACAACTACTGAGCCTGCGCGTCTGGAGCCTGTGCTCCGCAACAAGAGAGGCCGCGACAGTGAGAGGCCTGCGCACCGTGATGAAGAGTGGTCCCCGCTCGCCGCAACTAGAGAAAGCCCTCGCACAGAAACGAAGACCCAACACAGCCATAAATAAATAAATAAATAAATGGATCATCACGTTTAAAAAAAAAAGAGCCAATTGGATCAGGTAGCCTGGTGGGGGGATTAGTTTCCTCAAAAGAGTTTCACTAACCATATTCGCTGAGTGGCTACTCAATGGCGAAATTTAAAAGAATCCAACATTTCTCCAGATTCTTTTGGTTCTATTCTATGTCAACTTACATTAAATTATGTAAGGTTAAATTTCTAAAAGTTACATTTTTGGACTATGTAGTAGCTTAACCCCACACAGAAATCCTTCACTGAAATGCAACTCCATAAATACTGTATGGCTGAATTTCATGAAGGGCTGATGATTTTTTTAAATAATCATTTAAAGAATGTTCATTGTCCCTCTGTGTCCATGATATAAGGATCCATATGATCATTTCTTCAGTAAATGGCCCCCAAAAGGAGATTCCCTTTCCAAACTATTCTCTTTCCTTTTATCAAGCACTCAAAGCTAAGTAACCTAGAGTGTTTTCCAATTTGCTCAGAGCAAATTTCAGTGCTCAAATGAACTGTTTCACCTCTGAATCAGCCACAGTATTTCTAAGCCACCATTTCCTCATCTATAAAATAAAGTGTATTGGAGATAATGATCTTTAAAATTCCTTCCAGCTATGAACCACCAACACACACACAGACATACATACATACACACACACACACTCTCTCTTATATGATTTCTGACTTCATTCATATCTTTATTTAATTACAACAGAAGCTTCATAAAAGCCCGGCCCGTGTCTGTCTTATTCACCTGTATACCCCTGGTTCCTGGCACATAAATGGACTACACTAAATATAACTTGAATTAATATAATTACCCAATGTTCATAGCAATGTGTTCTGTTGCATGATGCCTTGAATCCTTCTCTGGAAGGAAGCAAAGCCCATATTATAAATTCACACAATTTATTTGCATATAATTCTTACACCATATTTTAAAATCTTACATTTAATCTGCCTGTTTAGATGCAGCTAAAATTTTGTCATTTCTCTTCCACTTTTCTCTTACTGAACTCACTGTCTTGCACACTTTTTCATAAAAGGCCCAATTTAAAAATAAAGCTAAAACATAGAACATGGAACTTGCACGCAGGTGACTGGAGCTTGGACTGCTGGGAAAGAAGTGAGCATGGTCCCCACGCCCATGGAAGCCAGGTTTGCTGCCACCAAACTTACCAGCTGACAGCCTATCCAACAACACACAGAGGAAATAAAGCTCCTTGCTCCCTAACTTAACAATGTTAAACTCCTGTGCCCCCCCGACAATGAGTCTGATCCTGAAGAACTGGGCAGAATGAGCGAACCACAGCCCCCAGAGACCCCCAAGATTCCCATTACCCACTGAAAGGGTCCACGGTGAGACACAGGGTCAAAACACCTCCAACAAGGTTAAACGTGCTGACTTAATTTTTTCCTAACAAGTCCAAGGTTCTTCTCTAAAAAGAAAGCCTAACCAGAACACTGAGACTGTGTCCTAGGATAGGTGGACGGCAGGGAGCTAAAGGGTGGATTATGGGGAAGACAGAGGAGGAACAGGAAACAGAGATGGCAGAGATGTATTACCTGTGGGATTGATTTTCTTGCGCGAAACCTCCAGTACATTTGATAGGCAATGCTGCTCTCTAGTGGCCAAGTGGGATGAGCACAGGTTCCAATTAAATGCCCACACAATTTAGGGGCATTTTTTGTTGTTTGTATCTAGTTTTAAGATTATTCTGTTTTTAAATCTTAAAGTGAAAAAACATACATTTTACCAAAACACATAACTTCTTATAAAAGAACTCATGTGACTTTTCTCCTCTTCCTTTCTTCATTTATTTTTCCACGATGCCCCTTTATACCTGGGCAGTGTTAGGCTTTCCCAGCAAACCATTTGGCCTTGGTCCCTGAAATGGCCTAGGGAAGCTTGGCATCTCTCATACACCTCAGATGCTTCCTTCTTGAGGACCACAGGGGAAGGCATAGGGTGGAAATTTGCCCTCACTACTCCCTTTGATTGGAAGGCTCTGTCCTTACTTCCTCATATGGCTGTTTCCTTCTCATCACTTAGCTCAGCTCAGAGGCCACCTGGCTACAGCAGCCCCAATCCACCCCCACCTTCCCAGGGTGTCAATCCCTAGCACATCATCATTCTTCTGGTTTCATACAGTTCATCACTTTTCCAAATTATGTTGTTTACTTGTTTCCTTATTCTCTCTCTCTCTCTCCCCCATCACAATATAAGCTTTATTAACAGCAGGGACCTTATCTATTTTTTTCACTGATATATGTCCAAATACTAGAAATTGTTGCAGATGCTTGGCACACAGCAGGCTCTGAATAAATATTTTTGAATGAATGAATGAATGAGTGAATGAATGAATAATAGAGAATATTTACCTCCTAAGCCTTCTCTTCTAATAGCAATATTTTTGTCTAACATCTTGCCACCTCTCATGTTGGAAAAGTGGGACATGGAAATGCAGAATTTCACTTGGGAACAGTAAGGTATAAAATCTCTGACCATGCATCGGCAGAGGTAGCAGATTAGGACTGAAAATTACTAGTACTAGGTTTAATTTAATTTCTTAAGTCTGATTATATATGTTTCTCCCTGTCTACACAGCAAAAAGTCCTATTATACTCAAGTACAGTTTTCTAAAACAACAGAAATACACAGAAAAGATACGGAAAAGAACAAAATGATAAAATTCTCAGTCTTGTTAATAACCTTGTTATTAAATGTCAGTTGGTAGTATAAGTCAGTTTAATTGATTTAAGAAGTGATATAAACTTAAGAAGATATACAACCCCATCATCCCAGGACAGTTTTTAAGAGCACTGTACCCTTTCTTGGTAATAACAGTATATACTATGTTGTAGTAACCACAATACCTGCCTCCATTATATCTTTTAAAGCAAACACTTCAGTTTCTTTACTTAATTGTAGAACCATCTTTGTAAGACTTGTTTGGATAATCTCCTTATATCAGGGCTATTTTTTCTTTTTGTTTCATGTTTCCTTCCTTTTTTACCCCATATAGAATATAATAATATAATATGCCACCCCAGTGCATTAAACAAAAGAATTCTAGCTGCTCTGGTGAAAGCCATGTTAGGGTCCCAGAGTCCCGCCCAGTGAGCCTCTTCCGCTCTTCTGTAGCATATTTCTACATATCTTGTGCTCTCCCTCTCCAACCCTCCTCTCACTGTGAAAGCCACTGAGTTCCCTCTGTGGGGCTACAGGGCTCCTGAATTCAGACAGAAGCCAACAGGTGTAGATCATACCCATAGTGATCCCAATACTTTAAAAAATATTCTAATATCCTACTATGAATTATGGCTAAAAAGAGTGGCACCTATTAAACAGGCTAATGGGTGATTTCTATACATTTGTTCATTCAGTAAGTACTTTGTGGATTATGTTCTCACCATGAGTCAGGCTCTGCTAAGTGCAGGGAATACCTGCGAGACAGACAGGGCCTCTGCTTTTACAGAGGTTAGCATAGTGGGAGACAGTAGTAAATAAGCAGACAATTATAATACAAGGTAGCAAGTGTGATGACGGGGCAGATACAGAGGGAAGCATACAGGGAGTATAGCCAGCAGGAGCTTCGCAGATCAGGAAAGGTTTTCTGGAGGTGGAGATATAGATATAGATGGGGGAAGAGTTTGGAGAGAATTTCCAGCTAAGAGGATAACAAGCACGCACGCAGGCCTGGGGTGAGAAAGAGCATGGCTCAATCTGAGGAACCAGAAGAAGCTCTGTTTCAACGGAGCCTCAAGTGTGTGGAGGGCAGAACAGGGAGAGGAGGGAAAGACAAGGCTGGAGAGGCGAGCAGAGTCACATCACAAAGCGTCTTATAAGTCATTGTAAGAAGTCTGGACTTTAGCTGGAAGGCAAGGTAAACCTCTTGAAAGATTATAATAAGGGAAATGATGTGACTAATTCAGCTTCAGTGTGAAGCATGGCAGCAAGACTGATCGAGGTGATAAATAAGGAGAATGTTGTAGCAATGGAGATGAGAGACGATGGTGGCCTGAATTGGAAAATGGCCATTGAGATGGAGAAGACAGATGGATTCAAGAGATACTTAAGATGAGACCTGCTTAGTTGAATGTGGGAGGTGAAGGTAAACAAAAAGAAAAGGATGATGCCCAAGTTTCTTGCTTGAGCCACTGAGTGGATGGAGATTGCATCACCAAAATAGGGTAACTAATATGGGCAGAAAGATAATCAGCTTTATTGGGACGTGTTGTGGGACATATCTGAGGGACAAGCAAGTGGAAATAATCAGGATGTAGTTGTGTATGTGGATTTGAAACTCAGAAAAACTGTGAGCTAAAGATAAAGATTCAGGTGTCATCAGCATATATGCTAGGTGGTCCTTGAAGACATGAAAATACTTAAAATACCTGGAAGATTTTGTAGAGAAAGCAAAATAGGATCTAGAATAGAACTTTGTGGGACAACAATACCTGTAAGGGGCAAACAGAAGAGGAGGAGCCCCACAGGAAACAGAAAAGGAAGAGACAAGGAGATAGAAGGCACATTTTTGGAAGCCAAAGGAAGAGAGTATTCCAAGAAGGAGAGAGTGGTTGACTATGTTGGATTTTGCTGAGAGATAACTGAGATACGTTCTTTAGATTTAGCCAGAAGGCATCATTAGTGACCTGAGTGAAAACAGTATTGGTGGAAGTCATAAGAATAGAATTCACATTCTTATAGGGTCAAAGGAAGATGAGAAAGTAGAGACAATAGTGAGACAATTCTTAGGAAGCTTTACTATATAAAAGTAAGAGATACGGTGATAAAACAGAAATGTGAGCTCAAAGGAGGTTTTTTGTCGGGTATACGTAGAAATACTGATGGAAAGGAAAGTAGTATCATTTCTATTATATAGAAAATCAAAGAGGTTAAGCAATTTGCCCAAAGTTATATAATCAGCAGAGCTAGGATTCAAACCTAGGTCTGTCTGGCTCCAAAGTCCTTGTTCTTAACTATAAAGAGTACACAACTCAATTCTAGGTACTGGCTTCCCAACAGAATTTACCATATTAGAATCATATTCCAATTAGTACTAGGGGAAAAAAGCACGTATCATGTACCCCAGCCCTATTTAATAGACCAGGAAACTGAAGCCAACAGTGCCTGGCTTAAGCTTGCACAGCTCACTGGCGGCACATCTCAGCTCTAAAGTTCAGTGCTCTTTGCCTTCTTTTACTCTAACTCTCATAACATTTCCACTTGGTTTAGAAGCAGATTTGGAGTTGGAAAGTAAAGCGTAACCGATTGGGTTATGTTATTTAGATTTGCTGTATGAATATCTATCTATGTCACTCTTTGCAAGGCTAAAGTGACCTCTAAAAACTCTGCTTAGCATGCTAAGATATAAATAAGTAGAATTCTGAAGATATATACTGAGCCTCCCATATATTATATGTCTAGTAAAAATTATCAAAATTAGCACTTTCAACTCAGTCTCAGTTGGTGTTATTCACCCAGCAAAACAAGTACGTCATTATTGCCAAAGTTATCCTCAGGGAAAGGAGTGTATCATTTTTGCATTCCTGGTTTGGTTTACCTAAAAGGTATGTTAAGTACAGATTGGATAATTAAGGGAAGTTTTAAAAACGGGAGGATATAAAATTGTAGTGAAATAGAAAATAACTATATATAAAGTTCTGCAGTAGAGATGGTCAACCTTTTTGTAACACAAAACTCTAAAGTCTATGTGCATCAGATTCAGTTCAGTGACACAGTGGTTTCAAACATGGAAATTAATAAGTGGTTTCAAACATGGAAATTAATAAGTAGGTAAGTGGTGCCATCCAAAGAGGGTAAGTCCTTGGAACCTGCCCAAGTACCTCCTAAATAAACCTACCTGCACCCAAGTTCTTGTCTCAGATTCAGCTTTCAGTGATCTAAACTAAAACACTACTTGCACAGAGCATGTGCTCTGGAATCAGACTGCCTAGTTCAAATGCTAATCACACATGTACTAATTTTGTGAGCTGAGGCAGGTTACCTACCCTCCCTAAGTCTCAGTTGACTCAGTAGATTCTGAGCGTATTCACAGTATCTATCTCTGGGACATTGTTCTCCGTGAGTTTCTCATATTTCTACATATCTTGTGAGACACTGACTGCTCTTTGTTCCAGACTACTTTCTCAAGAATTTTGTAAACCAAGCAGCTGTGGAAGATAGAAATAGCATCCCCCTCGGAGCAAAGGGCAGGCATACTTACTGCTCATTATAAAAGATTTAGGTTTCCTAAGCTTACCGGCTCCCCTCCTATAACACCATACACTATATGCTGGCATCCACACAGAACTTCAGGGCCAGAGGAACTATGCACATATGCTGATGCTAATGCTGTAGGCTCAGTTGTGAGTAATAAAGTCCTTTTTTCTCTGACCCAGGAGTCTCCTGTCTTCTGCCAGCATCCAAAAACTTGCAAATAGAGCACAATTTCAGATCCTTTGCAGTTCTTGACACCTTATAGAATTTAAAGATGAAATGAGTTTGTTCATTGAAAATGTTTAGCATACCTCTTGGTACTTGGTAAGCACTCACTAAATGCTAACTCTCTATATTATAACCATCAAAATATGAGTATGCCCATGGGATTGCCACATAAATAAAAACGTGTGTGTGTTTGAAATCCCACTAGCAGAAATTCAGTCCTGTGTGTTAAGGCTTTGTGTATTTCCAGATGTATACTTTTATACATTCCAGGTACAAATGCCCACAGGGAGGTGACTTATTTAACTCTTCTTTGCCATCAATACCTCAGTGACTACCAGTATTCATTTCTCATAGCAGAGCCTGGCAGGTGAAGTCTTAGGACAGGTTCATTATATGTGATTGGGAGAGAGATTTTGAACATGAGGTATTGCCCAAATAAACAGACCTGAGTAGGAGCCAAAGGTCTCATCCTGAGGATGGTATCCATCAGTATCTATCTTGCTTAGTACTGTATTTCCAATGTATAGCACAAGGCCTGACACAGAGCAGAGGTTCAGCAAATCTTTTTGGATGAATGACTGCTATCCCAGAGACAAGTTGAGGGAGCCTTTCTTTGCCATCCAGAAGTAGACTTCTGAATCATTCAAGTGTTCCTGTCCTCAAATTATCCCCACCAAAATGGCAACCATTTTACCCACTAAAAGGAACTCCATCAAAAGGCTAAGATAAAAAGAAACAATAAAATAACAAAACAAACTTTTGACCTACTTTGTTATGCATTGAAAGGCACACTTTAGCAGACAAAAAGGCTCAGTGCTATGTAATTGTCATCAGTGTTTCACTTAATATTTTAATGAGCTGAGCAACTGACATCCTGGTTGAATACATGCCTTTTGTGGGTCTTGTTACTAAGCAAAAAAAGTGTATAAAAACTTGTCCTTTAAAAAAACCCATAATTCCTTAAAACGTAAATACACCCCAAATGCCACTTGGATTTATACAAAGATGATTCCTGTCATCCTTCCTCCTTCCTTCCAAGCCAGCTCTTCTCATATTTTCCTTCTCCTGCCTCAGAGTTGCTGACTTGGGTTCCAGACTCCTATGCTGGTTCCTGGATTCAGAGCAGATCTTTCTGAGCCAGGACATGTTTGCCAGGACAGGCAGTGCCATTTTTAGCTATTTCTCTTCTCTATTCTCCCAAATCCTTCCCAGAAAAACATTGATACATTTATTTTAATATTCCTTCTTTCCCTTCAGCTGGCAAAGGTTTCTCTATATCTGATGTTTGCCTCTATTTGCTCTTCTCTTCTTTCTTTTTTTCCCACTTTCATTATCCTCTCTCTGGGGAGGGGTGATTGATTGGAAACCCCAGGGCCATCAGGAGGCAATTTCAGAGAAGCAGGGGAGACTGGTAACATGGTTCTAAACTGGGAGGGAACAATAGCAAACTGAATATTCTTTAAGCAGTGTGGAATTTACATTCCTTCTTTACCAGCCTTGGAAAATAAGCATTAAAATTCTTCCCATCACACAGATGGGAAAACAAAGGACTGAGAGGTTAGACCACCACGCCAAGTCTAACAGAGGGTAAATGGCAGCACCAAGATTGGGGCCCAGACAGTGTGACTCCAGGGCCCATTCTTACCCCTGTGCTTCTCCCTTGAACTCAGATTTGAGGGATGAATATGAGTTACCTGAACAAATAAATAAAGGAGAGGGCAAGTTCTTCCAGGCAGAGGGCAGAGCATTATACAGAGGCCTAGAGATGTGAACCAGCTTAACAAGTTTGGGGAACCACAATGACCACAGGGAAGTAACCAGGAAACAAAAACACCTAGCAAACTTCAGATACTCATTCATGACATAGCTGGAGAGTGGTAAAACATGTAGAGTTCATATTCATGAGACTTGGGTTGGAATGACAGCTCCATTTCTGGTTAGTGTGTTATTTAAACTCTTTAAGCATCTATTTCCTCATCTCTAAAACTGGAATGACACACATTTCACAGTTTAATAGCAAAGATTTTTAAAAGTTAACATATGAAAAGGCTTGTAAACTGTGGCGTTCTATGCAAATATCTTTCTCCCTCTGTAATGGAAACTGGGTTCAGCACAGGGACTCAGGAAGCAACTGTAGGATAAAGGACATTCCAGGGGCCTGGGAAAATCTTGCAGGCAGCCTTCAGTCTAGAAGTTATTTTTTTCTAGCCTGAAGTCTGAGAGGTTTATAAGACCCATCCTAACCCAGCAGTACAGAAAAAACAGTTTTGCCAAAGGCATTAGTCAAGCATTTTTCCACCAGAGGAAAGTTGCACCTCTGACCTTCAGCATTTTATGGATTTTATGAAATACGATAAGAACAGAAATGACTAAAACAAAGAAATACCAGACTCTATGTCTTAAAACTGAACTTTGCAAAAATAACAAAGAATCTCCAGAATCTGTATATCTGCTCTAATCCAGTGAGCTGGTGTACGATGCAGGGTCAACCTGGGACACAGATTGGGGTGAGAGCAAGGCTGATTAGTAGGTGAAGAAGCGGCCTGTGATGGAAGAAGATGCCATAGCCAACACAAGAGTCGCTTCCCCCAGCCACCACTGGGTTTTAGTACATGTAATGATTTGGAGATATTTGCAAGTTGTGTAATACCAGCTGAAAGAAAGTTCAATCTGTCATGTTTTGAGGGCTCTTCTCTGTCCCTAAGCTCCACTCGAGGCACCTCAGCAATAAACAGGAACTATCACTGCTCTCTTGGAGCTTATGTTCTAGGGCCCAGTTGGGTGGGGATAGGGAGTACAAATGAACTGGAACCAGGCCGCACAGCAGAAGGTGAGCAGCAGGCAAGCAAACGAAGCTTCATCTGTATTTACAGCCGCTCCCATCGCTCACATTACCGCCTGAGCTCCACCTCCTGTCAGATCAGCGGCACATTAGATTCTCATAGGAGCATGACACCTACTGTGAACTGCACATGCGAGGGATCTAGGTTGCGTGCTCTTTATGAGAATCTAATGCCTGATGATCTGAGGTGGAGCTGAGGCGGTGATACTATCGCTGGGGAGTGGCTGCAAATACAGATTATCATTAACAGAGAGGATTGACTGCACAGAGACCATAATAAATCAGTTGCTTGCAGACTCATATCAGAACCCTATCAGTGAGTGGCAAGTGACAATTAAGCTGCATCTTACAGAGTAGACAGGACATAAGCAACACACTTCAGGTGTCACTGTCTCTCATCACCCCCAGATGGGAGCATCTAGTTGCAGGAAAACAAGCTCGGGGCTACCACTGATTCTGCATTATCGTGAGTTGTATAACTATTTCATTATATATTACCATGTAATAGTAATAGAAATAAAGTGTACAATAAATGTAATGCCCTTGAATCATCCCCAAACCTTCCCCCCACCCTTCGGTCCATGGAAAAATTGTCTTCCATGAAACCGGTCCCTGGTGCCAAAAAGGTTGGGGACCGCTGAACTAGACAATTTCAGATAAAGTGCTAAGTGGCACATAGGAGGTGCTCAGTAGTATCTGTCACCTGGACAGACAGATTGATGAGGCCTAGGATTCTCTCAAAAGACCACCTTTGAGCAGCAAGACAGTAAAAACACCTGCCTTCACTGGCGAAGCCACTTAAGGCAGTGATTCAAATTCATTAAGTCATTCAGCCAACAGTTCTTAAGTATCTATTCCATGCCAAGCACTATGCTAGGGACACTAGGGATACAGAGACAAAACATATCCCAGACGCTCAACAACCCTTTTACTGAGAAATCAGCTTCTGTTTGTTCTATCTCTTACTAAATTTGCCCACTTTCAGATTCACCTGCATGTATCTCTTTCCAGGAGGGACATAAAAGGCCTGATGCCTAAAGGCTTTCAGAGCCTGGAAGGTCCAGGCTTCCCAAGTAGGAAAAGTAGAAGGTGACATTTTCACAAGGTAGGTGGTTCCTTGCTGGAGTTTCCCATCACACTCAGAATCTCATGTTGAACTAGTAGTGAGGATGAAAGTTAAAGATCAATCAAGGCAGTGACCAATTCTCTCCCAAGCATGAGACCACATGTTATTTAATTTGTAGATGGGTGAACCAACCACAGAATGCTCTGGAAGCCTAAGATGTCTAGAAACCTAGAATGTTCAAGAAGTATAGAAGTTTGCTTTCTAGAAAGAGGAGTGGAAAATCATTACAGAGGAAGAGTATTACTGGCTGCTATTTCCACAGAGCAGAGAAGAGTCCTGTGACTGCAGTATAGGTCCCCTTACCACTGGCTCTCTGAGCTCACAAACATGCATAGAGACACATATAATTAGGATGGCTCTGGCCATCTTATTATTAACATTTAAGATATGTGAGGAAACAAATCCAGCCAGTTTCTTCTCTAAATCCCATAGTATCTTTGGGGAAAGCCTAATCTGTCTTCCCAATATATAGAGCTTCTTCCAGGTGCCTGTTAATCCTCCTTTTTATTTTATTGTTTTTAAGTGAAGAGAGTTTATTGAGCTGACAAAACCATTTAACTTGTGATTTCAAAACTGTGAGCAGAGAACACTGAATTTATGAGTTGTTTAAAGGTCTGGAAGATGGAAAACAGCCCAGACAAGCAGCCAGGAAGGCTGAGGAGGAAACACAGGTGCTGAGAATGGAAAATAATCTACCCCCAGAGGCAAATGAAAAACACAATACAGAACAAGAAAAGAGCACATGGGTCGACCTGAAACTTGTTGTCAATCTCTTTTCTCCAAAAAAAAAGATGATTTAATATGTAAGAACAAATGTATGTGTCAACTGGGGTTGCCTTCTGGAAGAAAGTCAATCCATAAATCCAAGACATAAATAAACAAGCCACCATCTTAGACAATGTTCTTGAAAAACTGACAAGGGAAATCTGCTTTAAGTTGATAGGCTGAGGTTGGAAAAGTGGCCCAGGATTCTGTTTGCTTTCCCCTGATTTGATAAAGGTCTATAATTGCTGTTCTCCCTAACCTCCAGCCCTCCACTTCCTCCATCCATATATAGGCACCCTTCCCAGAGATTAATGTGACTACCTTTGTAGCATGTTGAGATATCATGTTGAGGTATCACACTGGCCTCCCTGGAGCCTAAGAGTCAGCAGATCGGTTTTTCTAGATAGGCTTTGGTTTGATTTCTTCAGTGGTGGGAAAAAGTTTTTTATTTGAAATGTACATGTATCATCATAGGCCATGAGTGAGAATAGTAACATGACTAATGTAAATTTTATATTCCATAATATTATTAGCATGGACTTTGGTAACTCTATGGGTTCATTTTTATTTTGTTTTGTTTCAGCTATGGAGGAAACCTAATTATGACTTAAGCTTTTCTTCAAGGTGGAAAATTCTATCATGAACCCTAGATTCAGTACTCTGAATGGGAACCTCAGTCCTTTTTTTGGATACTTGGTAAGGTTGATGTATTCCTGGATAGACAGGGGGAGAGGGGGTGGTCCCTGAATACAATCATTCCTCCTCTAGATCAGGAGCTTTGTTTCAGGCCTTAAGTAACAGAACAAACTCAGCTGTAGCAGGCTTGTTGTGAAAAATGCAACTGAATACTGTTCTAAAGAATGAATCCTGGAGGGGATAAAACAGACCACGCAGATGAGGGCTACGTTATCTTCAGTACTTTGTGCCTGGCATGGAGGAAATGTTCTATAAATAATATTTTGAATAACTGATAGTACCCTCATCCTCACTGGTATATTCATCAAGCATCTGACAAAACGCCAAAAACTGAAATCACCACTTTATTCAAATTTCTCAACCTCCCTCACTAATGGATATTTTGCCAGCATTCCCAACGGATGGCAGAATGAACGGACTGGACTCTCCTGTGCCCAACCTCCCTCTCACCTTTAAAAGCCAAAGGATCCCTCACCTGTAAGACCTGTACCAGCCTCAGCTTGACTGGCCCTTTTCTGTTCCATAGCCCATCACCATATCTTTCCTTTCTGCAGAAGAGCAGTGACATGTCTAAAAGCCAGAAAAACAAAGGTCTGGAAAATTTACTAACAACCTAGTCATCCCCTGAATAATAAAATGTCCAAGGCAACGTATGATTTTCTGTTGGTTGGTTTGTGCTCCATTGTGTGTATGTGGGTTTTATATATATATATATATATATATATATAATGCCCTGTTTGGTAAGTGGGTGCTGTACTTTTATCCTACCAAGAAAAGAAGCTTTTGTACTTGAAAATATTTTTTTACTTGATAGAAGCAATAAAAAGGACACAACCACTAATAGCTTATATTCATTTATGGCCTTCCTAACCCTCTACTCAATTTGTTTCTTTGCAGCAGTTAAGTATATTTTGCCTGAGTGTCACCAAGATGGTGAGCACACACTCTGCCCCTCCATACCCATCTTGAGGCCAGACTTGATATTCCATTGAATTAAAAAAGAAAAAGAAGAAAGAAAAGAAGGAGGAAGGAAGGGAGGGGATAAATTCACATTTCTAAAGCATTAATGATTAGTGTAGACTCTCTGAAGAATGTTCTAAGAAGACAGAGATGTTCTATGGCACAGGAAAATTTCATCAAAAACCACCAACCATCAGTTCTTCCTTTCTATATACCAGTTGTTCTCAAAAATATACAGGTAGGGCCCACCCAGACTAATTGAATTTGTATCACCGGGACTAAAATTCAGGTTTCCTAGTTTTAAAAACTCCCCAGGTTATTGCAATGTGACATCAAGGTTGAAGACCGCTCTACCCTCCCCCACATCTCTTTTCTCATGCAAACAATTTAACTCTCTTCTCCCTCAAAAATTATATCCTCATCCCCTTTACCCTACTCCACAAACCAAGATTCTTCACTAAGATCCATCCTCCTTAGAAGGCTATAGGTAAGTGGAAAAGAATGTAGTTTTCCCCATGACAATTTCCTTCTGGTCATATGTAGAATCAGCATCTTTTAGAATGAGCAAGGCATGTCCCCTTTTATTGAATCCAGGAGGCAGAACTTGTACAATACAGCAAGGAACTTGATATAGTATTTTACAAACAAAATCCTTGGACTAGACTTGAAAGATGCACTCACTTATTCTCAGGCATAAGGATTTGCGCTCAAGCCCTGCTAGTAGGTCGCAGTATATCCTCTTTGCAAATAATCCAGGAGAAGAGATTTTACATTCCTTCAGCAAACTCTGATCGTCATGAATAAAAACATCTGCAAAAGTGTCAACTTAGCTGGTCTGGGAAGAAAGAAGCCAACAGATCAGATTCCTTTTTTGCATTCCCCTTCTCTTTGCTACCTTTCTCCTGAATTAACCGCCATGTTTCTATCCTTAGGAAAGACAATGAGCTATGGTAGAAACGACAGGGGGCCAGTCAGAGTCAGGGATTATAAGACTGCAAGAAACAGAATCCTATTCAAGCTAGTTAAGGATCACCTGGAAGACTCTAAAAAAATTCCTAGTGGTTTTCATTCAGTGGGTATGGGAGGGGGGATCCATGCATTTGTAGTTCTAAATGCTGCACCATGCACCTGTCCCTCAGCAGCCTCTGGTCTCTCCTTCTCTCTGCATCTGCTTCATTCCTGCCTTACAGAGCCAATTCCTTTGCTGATTCCTACACTATGATACCAGAGGGCCTGTGGCTTTGGTTTGCCAGGGCACCAATTCTGGCCCCCACTCTGCAGAACCTTTCAGAACTGTCTCTCAGTTCAAATTACAGAGCAAATACACCTGCTCACTGCACAACAAGTACATTGGTTCTTCTTTGATCTTTGTTCAAATGTTAATCCCACCACCTCTAGATGTGTGACTTTGACCATGATACTTAGAACAGAGAAACAAATTTCCACTTCATTGGACTGCTGTGCGGATTAAGTGCAAATGTATAGGGACTTCCCCAGTGGTGCAGTGGTTAAGAATCCGCCTGCCAATGCAGGGGACACAGGTTCGATCCCCGGTCTGGGAAGATCCCACATGCCACGGAACAACTAAGCCTGCGAGCCACAACTACTGAGCCTGTGCTCTAGAGCCCATGAGGCACAACTACTGAAGCCCGCGCGCCTAGAGCCCGTGCTCCACAACAAGAGAAGCCACCGCGATGAGAAGCCCGCGCACTGCAACAAAGACTAGCCCCTGCTCGCGGCAACTAGAGAAAGCCCGCGCGCAGCAACAAAGACCCAATGCAGCCAAAACATAAATAAGTAAATAAATAATTTTTAAAAATGCAAATGTATATCTTACAACTATCACATTGCCTGGCACCTACCAGATTAGTCTCCATATCCTTCCAAACACAGCGGCAAGGCTAAGAGTCCGACTTGCTGTTTCTCTCTCACACTGACACCTGAGTTACCCCCACCTAGAGTCTTTCCACAGATGCCCACAATGTGGTCTGATGAATCTTGTTGCTTCTGCCCTTCCTCACTTTGTCAATAGCCATTTACATAACTCATTAGTACAGAGATAGAAAAGAAAGTTTCTGAAACTCAGAGTAGTTTGATTTACTTTTGTTAGACTCTCTGGTTGAGAAGAAAATTAAAACTAAAAATCAAAATGAAATTTTTGTTTTGGGCGTCTGTGGATTTAATTCATCTATGCTGTCTTAATTCAGGTAATAACAAATTACCACCTGGGTGGCTTAAACAACAAATATTTATATCTTACAGTTTTGGAGGCTGAAAGTTGACGATCAAGGTGCTGGCTGATCCAGTATCAGGTGAGAATCCGCTACCTGGTTCGCAGATGGCTGTTGTCTTGCCATGCCCTCCCACAGCAGAGATCAGAGAGCACAAGCTTTCACGTCTCTTCTTGTAAAGGCACTAATGCCTGGCTCCACCTTCATGACCTCATTATCTCCCAAAGGCCCTACCTCTTAATAAAATCACATTGATGGGTTAAGATTTCAGCATATGAATTTTGGGGGACAAACATTCAGTCCACAACAATGCCATCTGTCACTCCTGTGGCCTTGAAAAATGGAGACTTTGCATGCATTCAATATTTTCATTTTTACTTGTTTTAAGTTTTGTAAGTCTTCTGAATGTAGACAAGATTAAAAATGGGTAATAAGTCAAACTATTTTTCCTCTTTTCTGCCTCTATCTCCTGACATGTTTCTTGTTTCTTTGTAGGGTAAAATTAGCATCTCCCGTTAGTTTTTAATAGCTCCATAAACTCTCAGTTCTACCCAGCCCTACTTTGAGTTAGTCTGTCTTGTTGCTTTTTGCTTTTGGTCAGTGGAGAGACTCTTCAGCTTGTCAGGATATGCCTCTGTAGGATGGGAACTAGAGAAAATTCTGACAAGTAGAGTTTTTATTTGATAAGCTCTCTCATGTGAAGTCAAGTCCTCTACTTGCCTTACCAGGACAGGTGGTAGAGAAGCTTTTTAGATCTTTTTTCTTCTAGGAAACGTTGCACATCTGGAGAAAAAGTCTCCTTTCTTATCTTTTGCCATATTGTTCAAAGCTTTTAGGAAAAAAAAAAAAAAAACAGCAAAGAGAAAATCGGTTTTCATCCAGAGATGGCTCCTTTTGGAAGCCCTGGACTGCACAGAGATATTTAGGAGGCAGGAGGTCACTTTCTTTTGAAGTCAGACAGCTGTCTCTTTATCATACTGACAATTTCTGGCTGGGAAGAACATCTGAAAAACATATTTCCCAACATGAAAGTTGAGGCAGCTCTTTACCCTGCCATTTCCCGCTCTGGTCTCTACAGGAGTTCCTCCAAACAAACCTCATGTTATAAGAGTGGCAGGCCCACTCCTTCTATCCCATTCTGCTTTGCAGCCTTTTGAAGGTCCTCTCTTATCCTCCTCTCTCTCAACCCCACTTCTATAGGTGTTCTGAATTTTATACTTTAGAGAGGAGAGGAAAGTCTAATGTCTCAATGACAACATGCAAATGGCATTTTGGCCCCTGTAGAAATGAATAAAGCATCACATCCACTTTGAAACTGGGAACTGAGGGGGACTGTAGACCATATGAACTTTGGGGACCTCATTCAGAACTCTCAGTAAGGTTCCGAGTGATGCTTTAGGAAGGCATTTTATGTAGACATGCCATGATCCTGCCTGTGGCTTTGAAAGGACATAGGGACACCATTTCAACTAGTCAGAAGGCCCAGGGATGGGCCTCTCTGAGACAAAGGAAAATAATTTATGGAATAAGTATTTAAATAATAACAACCAATTTTATTGAACATTTACTCTGTACTAGGTACTATAAAGTGCTTTTATAAGCATTATCTCATTTAATCCTGCCACCAATCCTATAATTTCTTCACTTGCAGATGAGAAAACAGAAATAAGTGCAGCAAACCAGAAGTGGATATGTATATGCATTGTTTGTAGTAGCCATAAACTGGAAACAACCTGACTGTCCATTAATACAGAAATACTTAAATATGCTTTTTAGTAAAAAGGTAATTTATCATATAATATTGATTTTAAAAACAACCCTTTTTTAGCCAGATAGAAAGAAGAGAGAGAGGATCAAAGAAAATTTGGTGAAGTGAATACATAGTAGGAGCTAGGAAGCCCAATGCCTCTCAAAGAAAACTTTTGCCCAATTCTAGACCAGTTCCTTGGTCCTTAAGAAGCTTTCTGTATAGTATGTTTTACTGGACTGTCAAGCATAGCACCCTTGGGATGCTGATGAAAGGTATAGTAAGGTGAATAGGTAAGGTGACAATAGAATTTATCATTCAAATCAGGACCCTTTTAAGAGTAAAAGGGGTGTTACCGTAACTGCCTTGGGCAACAGGCATAACCCAGGAGTATCCTAAGCATACCAGAATGCATGGTCTTGTGCACGCACAGGGGACCCTCCAGAGAACAAGCTTCAGACAATCCCACAAACGGCTGTGACTCTGATTCCAGGTTCTGCCCTCCCCTGGCTCCAGGGCTCCATCCTTATCTAACAATCTGCTACTACGTCTATGTTTTCAAGTGTTATGTCTCTTTTCTACTCATCCCCAACTTACCTCAGGTACCTCTGCCCCAACAAACTCCCTGGGGTTAACAGCTTCTACTCATGTCTGCAAGGGGATGAGACCATCCTCCACCAAAGACAATAGAGCCACAGAGCCAATAGACCCTGTCTCACTCTCTCATCCTCTGTGAATCAATACGTGACCACTGCCATCTGCACAGACTCACAGCAAGGCAAACAAAGCAGATGGCTGAACTCCATGAGGAGAAGGAGGCCAGTCACAATCTCCTCAGCTTTGCTCAAGAAGACCAGACGGTCCTAAGCTCCAGGGGACTCAAGGGAAACCAAAAAAAAAAAAAAAAAAAGGCTGAGGAAATCCAGAAAGTAAAACAAACTCTATTCCACTCAAATTGTCTCAATCATTCGCCAGGAAGAAAGCCCTGACCCTAAAATAAAAAATGCTCACTCTAGCCTCTTCAAAATGAAACAGAATGCAGACGGGAGATTCATCCTCTCCTTTCCTTGCTCACCCACCGTCCCATATCCCATTAGTCACGAGAAGCCTCTTACGCCACATAAAATAGAGCCCAGGAGAGGCCAGGCCCACTGATTCATGAACTATATTTGTATCCATTTTATGGGGTTCTAAGGAATCCTATTTTCATGGAGTAAAAAATGTCACTTAAAATACTGCATAGATGATTTATTAAATCCTCCCTTTTCTTTCTTTTTTTTTTTTTTTTTTTAGGTGGTGACTGCATAACATTGTAAATTTATCAAATGACACCGAATTTTACACTTTAAAATAGTTAATTTTGTTAGGTGAATTTCACCTCGATTGAAAAAATGCCTTAGACCCATATAAAGAAACAGAATTATTTTAAAACCTTGGAATGGACCAAATTATGATTCTGAATTAAGGAAAAGGCTTCTCGCTTAGGAGTGCTTTCAGGTGTATTTCTCCAGCTTCTCCCTTATCTTTTCAATGGTCGTTTCTTCTGCTTTGAGTTGCTTGGGTCAGTTGAAACAAATGCTAAATATTTTGTCCCAAACAGCGAGACATGGCAGAAGCCCTCTCTTACTCAGCTTGTTACCCAGGTCAAATCACGCAAGTCAAATCACATGCCATGGAAAAGAAGAGCTTCCTGTGAAAAATGCCCCACCTGGCAGCTTTAAGCAGGTGTTTGCCCTGAGTTCTCATCCTAGTTGAGGTGGGGGGTGGGATGGGGAGACATCAAAAGGACCCCAAGAACTTGGCTGTTCCACCCAGAGTCCCTTGCCTCTGTAGTTACAACCCCACTGCAAGGTCGAGAGTGGATGCGGTGCAAAGGGTCAAGTTTAAGGAAAGTCACCCTCTGGTGGGGGGCAGAGGAAGTAAGTGGACGGGCAAAGCAACCAGTGCTTTCCCTTCTCACACACCAACCCCTGTGCTTTACGAATAATCGTTAACACAAATGACTGAGCTACCTTCAGTACCCTTAGCGTTAACTCGGTACAGAGGAAGATTCACAGAGACATCTACAGGTCATAGTTGGAACTGGATTAAAATAAAGAATGGTGTATACTAACTTGTTGATACTCCAATTTGGATGATTCCATCAAACACTAGGGTCAATTTACTGGGAGTTAATTGGACTAAATTAACTAGGAAACAATTTGTCATTTGTTTATCAGTGTGAAAATTATTCGGTGTGGCGAGGAAAGAAATTGATATTTGTTGAGCATTTACCACGTGACAAGCCTTGCACTGATTAACTCTACATTCAGATGCCATTTGATTTCAGAACAGGCCTCAGGGGTAAGCAGTATTAAATCCACTTCATAGACAACCATGGCTCACATGTGTCAAGTAACTTGCCCAAGTTCCCACAGGGAGGGAGCCCAGTGGAAGAGGCGGGTTCAAACCTAGATCTACGTGGAGTTAGGGCCTACCCTCTCTCCACTCTCCCACTACAGCCAGAAGCTTTTAAACGTATGAACTAACTAAACACAGGGCTACCGACAATCATCTACATGTTATGAGGTTGTAATTTACTCACTCCTCTTATTAGATGGGTAAAAAAGAAAACTGGTAGTTTTAGATAAATAGATGAACATCTTTGTGAATTCCCAGCTGCTGAGTAACTAGGAGAAAAATAATTATAGGAGAAAAATAATTAATGTCCAATCTGCTATAAACCTTGGTCCAAAGAAACCATTTAGAGTCCCCTTGTTTAATGCTCCACCTTTCTAGTTAAAGGTACTTGGTGATTTCTCTGTCTTCCATCCCCCTTCCTGGCTCCTCTGCAAGATGGCACCTGAATACATGAGTACACATGGGATTGGGTTGTTGTTCCTAAACTTTGCAAGCTCGTGGTAGGTGGGGTCAGGCGCCTCAAGCATGACATCCTCTAGCTCCCTGGTCTGCAGGTCCTGGTCATCTGTCTATCCACTTGCTGTTGTCTAGCTAACGTCTGCTGCTCCAATTGCTTGCAACTTGTCCCCTGGTTTCTCCTTAAGCTTGGCCAGACCCAGTAGTGCCTCCTAGCTACCTAAAAGCCTCAACTTCTTGCTGGCGGTCTTGCCTTGCTGGGGACCCTGATGTCTTCCTACAGACCTCATTTGAGCTCCAGACCAGTGCTGCCCTGAGCCTCCCCAGACATACACACTGACATACGTAGATAACACACGTGCCAGGTGCCCCACTTAGCCCTCTGGCAAGCTTGCCGGCCAATGCCCTTAGCACTGTCAGTGTTTCTTCTGGATACACAGCCACCCCTGGATACCTTCAGGGTATGCTGGAATCTGGGTGAGACCCCTGGGGGAACTCAGGCCCTCCGTTTATGCCCACTTGAGCGTGCCGCCACTTCTACTTTGATGTGGCCGCCCCCTCCTCCAACATCAGCGTGTAGAATATTCAGTCAACTCTTCAGACTTCTGCACCCACTCTTAGGTTTATTCAGCAGCACAGCCAGCCCTGGCAAATGTGAGCCTTAATTTTTTTTTTAAATTTATTTATTTATTATTTATTTATTATGTTTATTTTTGGCTGTGTTGGGTCTTCGTTTCTGTGTGAGGGCTTTCTCCAGTTGCGGCGAGTGGGGGCCACTCTTCATCGCAGTGCGCGGGCCTCTCACTATCGCAGCCTCTCCTGCTGCGGAGCAGAGGCTCCAGACGCTCAGGCTCAGTAGTTGTGGCTCACGGGCCCAGTTGCTCCGCGGCATGTGGGATCTTCCCAGACCAGGGCTCGAACCCGTGTCCCCTGCATTGGCAGGCAGATTCTCAACCACTGCGCCACCAGGGAAGCCCCTAATTTTTTGTTTCTTTTTTTTCTTAATATTTTTATGTAAGACAAAAATGAACATCAAGAGAGGCCTTAAAAGGTGAGTGTGTGGGAGGAGTAGGAGTGGGTTGTGACCTCAAAGACGGGGCCGATCTCTGGGCTGAAAGATGACTGGAAGGGGAGACGGGAAGAGGGCCCACCGGACGATAGAGTAACAAAAGTGGCTGGAGGGAGGGCAGGCCTACTTATGTATGAGAGTGGCTTTTCTTTCTCAATTAAATTTGTATCTTCTTCTTAGTGCCAACAAGATAACTTCCTCCTAGGAGCCCTGCGATATCTGGTCACTGCAGGCCAACTGGGCCAACACAGAGACGAGCCTCGTTCTAGGGCTGGCAGCACCTCGACCACAGTCTCCTCCACTTTCCTGGCCAGTATCTCCACTCCTGCCCTGTCTCCTCTCAGGGCCCCCAGAGAATTAGTCAATGTACAGGGCCTGCCCCTACCTTGCCCAGTCCTACCCTCACCCCCCCACAGGTTCAACATTGCAGGCTGTGTTTTGTGCCTGGCAGATCTCAAATAGAGCTTTGACTGTCTTCTATTTTAGGCTGTTTAAGCTGCCAGATGTCTAATTTCAAATATTTAAACCTCTTTTTTTGACAAATAAATTGCAAAAATACCAGAAGTATAAATGTCCAGTATTAGAAAGTATGTCTTTTCTCAAAATGTAACTTTAAATTTTATTAAAGTAACCAAGTGTTCCTAAGTATTTCCAAATCTATAACTGCCTTTGTTTAAAGATCCAAATAAGACAGTTCAGGCTATCATGGGAAGGTCAGAAAGGCCCTTCCCAGGGGCTCAAGTTCCAGTGTTACCTCTCACTTGAAATGTCTGTTCCCACTAAATCTGGGTGTTACAAGCTCAGCATCTCATTGTTTGAAACCAGCACCCTGTCTCATCTGCACTCAGCCACTTTGCTTCATTCCCCCAAAGCACTACTCACATAAGAATGTTGTAAATGCTAGAGTTTATTAGTTTGGGGAATTCATTCATTCATTTAACAAATATGTATTAGGCATCTACTACAGACTAGGCCCAAACAGCAGCAAACAAAAGAGACAGAAATCTCTGCCCTCATGGAGCTGACATTCCAGGGTAAACACTCAGATAATACATACAATAAATAAGACATTATAGAGTATGTCTGGTAACAGTAAATGCACTGAGATTAAAAAAAGCAAATAAAGGGGAAGCAGAGTGCTGGGAAGAAAGTTGATTTTTAAATAGAAGACTCAAGAAGGCTTCACTGTGAGGCCTTTACATTGAGCAAAGTCTTGAAGGAGGTGCTGGAGAGAGCCATGTCCCTACCCGCGGGAGGGACGTCCCAGGCAGAGGGAGAAGCAAGTGCAGAGCCCCTGATGGAGGAACAGCAGGAGGCTAGTAGGGCTGTGGCTGCACTGGGAATGAATGCAGAGAAAGCCAAAGTGTGATCAGAGGACTTGGAAGCTGACTGTGCAGGCCAGTAGGTCAGTATAACATTAGCTTTTACACAGAGTCATTGGGAAGCTGTCGCAGGCTTTGGCGTAGAGGAGTGATTCTGACTTACGTTTTAGATGGACCATCTGGCTCCTGGGTTGGGAAGAGACTAAAAGAGGCAAAGGTGAAAGCTGGATGACGAATTTGGAAGCTATTAGAATCACCCAGGTTAGCGCTGGTGGCTGGAACCACTGTCCCAGCAGGGTGATGGTGAGTTTATGGATATACACTGAAGGTCTGCCAGCAGGGTTTACTGATGAACCAAATGTAGATGTAAGAGAATGAGAGGTTTTGGACCTGTGTGAATTCAAGGATGGGGTTGTCATTTACGGAGATTGGAGAGGAGAGTAGTAATAACAATACAGTTCAGGAAAGGATGTCAAGCTGAATGTTAGGCAGGTGAATTTTTCCCTGGTTATGTTCCTCCGGAGTCCCAGCTTCTGGCCTTGTTGCGGGGCTCCTCTCTTTCCAGATACTTTTTTCTCTGCCCTCTCACCCAGGGTTCCAACTGCCAATGTTGAGCTGCTCGACTAGAAACTCCAAGGTTCCTATTTTTTATTATGTGCCAATGAACAATCTAGTTCTTTCCATATGATGAAAAAACGGAAGAAAGCAAGTTCTCAAATTGATTACAAGAAATGTCAGAGTTCTATTCCAAGCTTGCTGCAAGCCAAACCAAACAATTCTCTCTTGGGAGAAACATTTATGGAAAAGAAGAAAAAGAAAAGGAAAAAGAGGAGGAGGAGGAGGATGCAAAGGAGGAAGAAGAAGGAAGAAGAAGTTACAAGAAAGAAGACAAATAGGAAGATGAATCAATACAAGTCTGGTTGAAGCCTGTCAGCTTGACACTGTCTGTCGGTAGGTGGGCGGCTAGCCAACCTTCCAGACGAGGTCCTTATTCAGTAATGTTAGTCCAGCATTTGATTGGGAGGCTAATTACTTCCCATAAGAGGCCTAGTACCTTTTAAACTAAGTAAGAACAGTTCTGTCCACGGCAGGATTTGGCACCATGTTCTTTCTCACTTGTTTCCCTTCTCTCTATCCACAACCAATAAACTCCAAGTTTTTTATGAGTGATGAGTGCTACCCTTTCACTACAATGCACAGAATGACAACCACTTCTTTGTGTCTAGCCATAATTTCTTCCTTCTCTTATGTTATGCTCTAAAGGAAAGGTTTTGGCTGACACCATATTACTGTATCACTTCTACACATGTTACTGTAACTGGCATCACTGCTCTCCAACCTGCTTTTTTATGCACAGAGCTCCACTGGCTGTGGGCTCTAGAAAAGGAGTTTGGTCAAAGAGGTAATGAAAGTACCAACAGCTCAGAGAACCAATCTCGTTGGCATCGTTTTATTTACACTTTCTATTAAAGAGAATTCTAACATGTACAAAAAGTAGGAAGACTTGTACAAGAACTTCCACATATTCATCACCAAGCTTCAATAATTATCAACTCAGGCTGATCATATTCATCTATATCCACCCACTTTTCTTCCTCTTGTATTATTTTGAAGAAAATCCTAGACATCGTATCATTTAATCTGCAAATTTTTCACTATGTATTTCTAAGGTTAATTTTTTTTACAGATAAACTCAATACCATTGATAAAATTTAAGAACTAACAATTCCTTAATATCATTAAATTTCCAGTAAGAATTCAAATTTTCAACTGCCTCCTGAATATCATAATTTTATTTTATAGAGAGTTTGTTTGAATTGGGATCCAAATAAGGTCTACATGGTGTGATTGATTGGTAAGTCTTTTAAGTGTTTTTTATAGGTTCCCCTTTCTCTTTCTCTCTCTCCCTCTCTCTCTCATTCTCACCTTGCAATTTCTTTGTTGGAGAAATCATTTGTGGTCCTGTAGAATTTCCCATGATCTGGATATTATCACCCCTCCATGGTATAGTTTACCATGTACTGCCTATTAATTAGTGGATAGATCTAGACACTATTGGCTTGTTTTAAAATCACATGTGCAGTCTACTCTAGTACTATTTCCATTATGAAATGTTACTGTTTCTCACAGGTGTTGCATTTCACTTTCACCTTTTTCAAATCTTGCAACATTCTTTTAAGGTAAGAAATATTTGATAGTTTTATTCCAAAAGGACTAACCACTTAAATCAAATATTAAGAAAAAAATTATTATTTTAGAACAAAAAACTGATGAGAACTTTTGGCACAAAAGTTACATTCACACTGAGAATAAAAATTGTCCCAGGGCTTCCCTGGTGGCGCAGTGATTGAGAATCTGCCTGCCAATGCAGGGGACACGGGTTCGAGCCCTGGTCTGGGAAGATCCCACATGCCACGGAGCAACTGGGCCCGTGAGCCACAACTACTGAGCCTGAGCGTCTGGAGCCTGTGCTCTGCAACAAGAGAGGCCATGATAGTGAGAGGTCCGCGCACCACAATGAAGAGTGGCCCCTGCTCGCCGCAACTAGAGAAAGCCCTCACATAGAAACGAAGACCCAACACAGCTAAAAATAAATAAATAAATTTATTTTTTTAAAAAATTGTCCCAAACCTGGTCTAAGGCAGAACTTTTTACATGATATAATTCACAGCCTCCTCTGGGATGTAATAGGCATTGCTGTTAAAATGCTTCAGCAATTTTCTGATAAACCTAAGTAAGATTAAGGACTTCTGGGAAGCCAGGGTTACCCATCCAGCTGACTGGCTAGCCTAATAATCTTTAGCCAGACATTATTTTTTCTTGTATTTGGTTTAACAATAATTAACCATTCACTTTTCTTATTAAATCCCTAAAGGGAATCTTGAATCAGCACACTTAAGGGTCTCATCCCTTGCGGCTAGCTTGAAATAAAGTTTTGGCCCACTCTTTTAATCCATTTGTCCAAGAAACTGTTTTAACATCATTTAGGAAGAAACATTGTATTTTTTTTTTTTACTACTTTGTGTGGCAAAGAATTTTCATTGAAAGGTGTTAAATGTATATATAAGAGTCTTTAAATTTATGGAAAATTGGTTTCTTTGAAACTTCTGAGCACTTTGATTTGACTAATGGAGAGAAATTTCTACTTTAGATAACGTAATTCAAACTTAGCTCTTATCATGGACAAAAAGATCTTCCTTCAGATTCTTTCTATAAGCAAATTGGTGCCTTGGACGTGGGTTCCAAGGCCCTTGAGAAAACATCTCTTGATAAGTGGAAACTGGTTTGACATCATGATTTAATTGTTGTTTCAAATGTATCATGGATAATCTATGGACATTAATGAATTTAACAGGTGAAGGCTAAATTGGTAAGAAGTGCACTTTACATCTGCATTTTAAAAAAATATATTGGAGGGCAGACAGCAGAAGCAAGAAGAACTACAATCCTGCAGCCTGTGGAACAAAAACCACATTCACAGAAAGATAGACAAGATGAAAAGGCAGAGGGCTATGTACCTGATGAAGGAACAAGATAAAACCCCAGAAAAACAACTAAATGAAGTGGAGAGAGGCAACCTTCCAGAAAAAGAATTCAGAATAATGATAGTGCAGATGATCCAGGACCTCAGAAAAAGAATGACGGCAAAGATCGAGAAGATTCAAGAAATGTTTAACAAAGACCTAGAAGAATTACAGAACAAACAAACAGAGATGAACAATACAATAACTGAAATGAAAAATACACTAGAAGGAATCAATAGCAGAATAACTGAGGCAGAAGAACAGATAAGTGACCTGGAAAGCAGAATGGTGGAATTCACTGTTGCAGAACAGAATAAAGAAAAAAGAATGAAAAGAAATGAAGACAGCCTAAGAGACCCCTGGGACAACATTAAACCCAACAACATTCGCATTGTAGGTGTCCCAGAAGGAGAAGAGAGAGAGAAAGGACCAGAGAAAATATTTGAAGAGACTACAGTCGAAAACTTCTCTACCATGGGAAAGGAAATAGCCACCCAAGTCCAGGAAACGCAGAGAGTCCCATACAGGATAAACCCAAGGAGAAACACGTCGAGACACATAGTAATCAAATAGGCAAAAATTAAAGACAAATAAAAATTATTAAAAGCAGCAAGGTAAAAATGACAAATAACATACAAGGGAACTCCCACAAGGTTAACAGCTGATTTCTCACCAGAAACTCTACAAGCCACAAGGCAGTGGCATGATATACTTAAAGTGATGAAAGGGAAGAACCTACAACCAAGATTACTCTACCCGGCAAGGATCTCATTCAGAGTCAATGGAGAAATCATAAGCTTTACAGACAAGCAAAAGCTAAGAGAATTCAGCACCACCAAACCAGCTCTAAAACAAATGCTAAAGGAACTTCTCTCAGTGGGAAACACAAGAGAAGAAAAGGACCTACAAAAAAAACAAACCCAAAACAATTAAGAAAATGGTCATAGGAACATACATATCGATAATTACCCTAAACGTGAATGGATTAAATGCTCCAACCAAAAGACACAGGCTTGCTGAATGGATACAAAAACAAGACCCATATATATGCTCTCTACAAGAGACCCACTTCAGACCTAGGGACACATACAGACTGAAAGTGAGGGGATGGAAAAAGATATTCCATGCAAATGGAAATCAAAAGAAAGCTGGAGTAGCAATACTCATATCAGATAAAATAGACTTTAAAATAAAGCATGTTACAGGAGACAAGGAAGGACACTACATAATGATCAGGGGATCAAACCAAGATGAAGATATAACAATTATAAATATATATGCACCTGACATAGGAGCATCTCAATACATAAAGCAACTGCTAACAGCTATAAGAGAGGAAATCAACAGTAACACAATAATAGTGGGGGACTTTAACACCTCACTTACACCAATGGACAGATCATCCAAAATGAAAATAAATAAGGAAACAGAAGCTTTAAATGACACAATAGACCAGATAGATTTAATTGATATTTATGACATTCCATCCAAAAACAGCAGATTACACTTTCTTCTCAAGTGCACACAGAACATTCTCCAGGATAGATCACATCATGGGTCACAAATCAAGCCTCAGTAAATTTAAGAAAATTGAAATCATATCAAGCATCTTTTCTGACCACAGTGCTATGAGATTAGAAATCAATTACAGGGAAAAAAACGTAAAAAACACAAATACATGGAGGCTGAACAATACGTTACTAAATAACCAAGAGATCACTGAAGAAATCAAAGAGGAAATCAAAAAATACCTAGAGACAAATGACAATGAAAACACGACGATCCAAAACCTATGGGATGCAGCAAAAGCAGTTCTAAGAGGGAAGTTTATAGCTATACAAGCCTACCTCAAGAAACAAGAAAAATCTCAAACAATCTAACCTTACAACTAAAGGAACTAGAGAAAGAAGAACAAACAAAACCCAAAGTTAGCAGAAGGAAAGAAATCATAAAGATCAGAGCAGAAATAAATGAAATAGAAACAAAGAAGACAATAGCAAAGATCAATAAAACTAAAAGCTGGTTCTTTGGGAAGATAAACAAAATTGATAAGCCATTAGCCAGACTCATCAAGAAAAAGAGGGAGAGGACTCAAATCAATAAAATTAGAAATGAAAAAGGAGAAGTTACAACAGACACCACAGAAATACAAAGCATCCTAAGAGACTACTAGAAGCAACTCTATGCCAATAAAATGGACAACCTGGAAGAAATGGACAAATTCTTAGAAAGGTATAACCTTCCAAGACTGAACCAGGAAGAAACAGAAAATATGAACACACCAATCACAAGTAATGAAATTGAAACTGTGATTAAAAATCTTCCAACAAACAAAAGTCCAGGACCAGATGGCTTCACAGGTGAATTCTATCAAACATTTAGAGAAGAGCTAACACCCATCCTTCTCAAACTCTTCCAAAAAATTGCAGAGGAAGGAACACTCCCAAACTCATTCTATGAGGCCACCATCACCCTGATAACAACACCAGACAAAGATACTACAAAAGAAGAAAATTATAGACCAACATCACTGATGAATATAGATGCAAAAATCCTCAACAAAATACTAGCAAACAGAGTCCAACAACACATTAAAAGGATCATACACCATGATCAAGTGGAATTTATCCCAGGGATGCAAGGATTCTTCAATATATGCAAATCAATCAATGTGATACACCATATTAACAAATTGAAGAAGAAATACCATATGATCATCTCAATAGATGCAGAAAAAGCTTTTGACAAAATTCAACACCCATTTATGATAAAAACTCTTCAGAAAGTGGACATAGAGGGAACCTACCTGAACATAATAAAGGCCATATACGACAAACCCACAGCAAACATCATTTTCAGTGGTTAAAAACTGAAAGCATTTCCTCTAAGATCAGGAACAACACAAGAAAAAAAAAAAATTAACTCAATGGAAAGTAATGATGAATGTTTGGATAAAATTTTAAGCTTGATCATAAGTAAATATTGAGTGAAAACAATAAAAGGACAGGTTGTGTATACAAATATGTATTTTAGAAAATTATTTTTTATGTCTGTACAATAATTTTATTGACATTATCTGGAAACTTTTTTAGTAGCCAAGGAAAAATATACAAGTTTCCAAATGTATATATTACAACAGAGTTGAGCCCATACTCCTATACATTTCAGAATGCTGGATTGTGTCAAATGGCTCAAGATGGCTTAAATTAGACCTGCAGACCTCAAGGTCTGACCAGGGCCACCAAGGGTAGGTTGGGCCTCACCTGATCCTCAAGGGTTGACCAGCTAGAAGTCTGCATACAGGATTTATGTTGGTATGCAAAACAGCTTCCCCATTCTGGGAGCCAGCCCAGGTAATTTATACTGGCTCACCTGCTTTCATCAGCCCTGAGTCTACACCAAAAGAGAACAGGATTCCTGTATTAAGGAAATGACTCTAACGGCAAGGGGGAATAATAACCATTTCACAGAATTTTTACAAGGATTAAAAGTAATAATGTAGGGCTTCCCTGGTGGCGCAGCGGTTGAGAATCTGCCTGCCAATGCAGGGGACACAGGTTCGAGCCCTGGTCTGGGAAGATCCCACATGCCGCGGAGCAACTGGGCCCGTGAGCCACAATTACTGAGCCTGCGCGTCTGGAGCCTGTGCTCTGCAACAAGAGAGGCCGCGACAGTGAGAGGCCTGCGCACCGCGATGAAGAGTGGCCCCCGCTTGCCGCAACTAGAGAAAGCCCTCGCACAGAAACGAAGACCCAACACAGCCATAAATAAAATATAAATAAATAAAAAAAATTTTTTTTAATAAATAAAATTTTAAAAAAGTAATAATGTATATAAAGTACTTAGCACAATGTTCAGTGGACACAGGAGGGACTTACTGTTTATTATTTTTAATACATTAAATTATTAATAAATGTATTAAATATTAATGAACATACTAAATTAATAATATTTATTAGATCCTTTTCTTTCCCAAAGTTGAGAGATCCACATGTGCTCAGGGTCAGGGATTAACAATGAAGAAAGCATGACGTAACCAAAATAAGTGTGTCTGCACAGTGCTTTCTAATCTACAAAAAGCTTTACCGCATTATTGCACTTGAACCTCAGCTCACCCGCAACCACCCAGAGTGCTCTGTGAGACAGGAATAAGTACATTCAGTTCACGCTCCCTGGGAACCTGGAGAAGAAGGCCATGATGTCGCAGCCACACTCCTAGTGGAGATCTGACTCTGCAGGTTCTGACTCTCAGCTATGTCACACCCACAGTCCAGGCCTCCCTCCACATTGCACAGTCGCAAGATTCCATTCCCTGTACTGAGTACAGGGATTCCCAGGACACCAGACTTCCAGTGCTAAAAACAGCAAAGTCCCAGGCAAACCAAGACGAGTCAGTCACCCTAATTCCAAGAGAAATGAACACGAAACTCTATAGACCAAGAGTGCAAAAAACATTCGTCATCAGAGCCATAGGAAACATGCTGCTCAGCATACGTTGTAGAACTCCAAGGTTACATGGCATGAGAACTGTACGTGTTGCTTGGTCTGGGAAGACAGCTTCTCAGATCTCTCAGCTCTCCAAGGGAGGCCGGGAGCAGGCTGCAAAACGTTTCTCACCAGGGCTCCTGTCAAGGGGTCAGCATTGGTGTTAGCCCCACTCCACGGTTTAATTGCACTCTTTCTGAGGCTTGGCAGGTGTGTCTCAGCATGAACTGGGTGATCACCCAGCTCGGGCTTCCCCTCACAGAAGCAGATGTCTACAGGAGGGCCAAGCAGACCTGCTACAGCTCCTTTAGAACAGCTGTAATGAGAAATTGTGTCACAATGTAAAGGAGGGGGAACCATCCCCAAACCTCTCCTTTTAGAGAAATCTAAAAACTCCCACTTGTCATAGAATTTTAAAACTTTATGCATTAAGAAACAGTGACATCCTTTCCTTTCAATGCTGTCCCTGACCCCTGTTTTAGAGCCTGTATCTGGAACTCATAGTACATTCTTCTGCCCCTTTTGGATCTGGAATATATGAGTTCACTGAACTATCTCCAGAAGAAACGCTGACTCATAAAGCTGCACAAGCTCAAAAGAGGCTATATCTAAGTGGGTCTCCTGCCACTCAACTCAGCAACATCTCAGTTCCTGTCTGGAGAATCTGCTTCTCTCTCCCAAGATCAAAAGACCCTGTTTTCAAATTCTCCATAAGCTGGCGGGGGGGTGGGGCGGGGGGGGGCAAGAGGAGGGAGAAATCCCTCTAAGGCTTCCTATAATTACTAGACATGTCTCATAAAGAAGGTTGATCTCTAGTGTAAGAGAGTGGAGGACAGGAGTTTGGTTTGTGGTTTGATATCCATTGCTGAAAGGAATACAACTAAAAAGGGCATCAAAGAAAAACCAGTTTTTTTGTCAATGCAGCTACCAGGGGAGCAACTTCCACAAGATGTGGGAGGCTAAAGAGCTACGAGACAAATGTGCAAGCCAAAGACCCAGGGAGACCCTAAGGCCATAGGGAATCTTCTACTTACTATATTATTTGACTACTTTAGAAAAATAGCTATTCACAGAGGGAAAATGACTATATAAACTTCTAAGAGAGTTCAGTGACATATTCTACTCACCACAGTGAAACCCTCTTATGGTCTAAAGAGGCAACCTCAGCTGAGGATCAGTTACCCAGTGTGCCAGATATCTTCAGCCCCAGCCCTCCAGATGCACCTTCCGCCCTCCCCAACCTTCTCTGCCCCCTGAGAGGCTGATGTCCGCTCTTTGCATCCTCCCAGCTCCTTTCCCCTCTGCCTTCTGGTTGGATTCAGATAATAGGAGGTGCTTGCAAGAGATGGGCTGGAGATGTGAGGATGGGAGAAGAAGGAGGCAGAATAAGGTCAGAGGTCCTTCCTTGCGTGACCGAGGGTGGGCAGTGGCTTCTTCCCTCAGGAGAAGTCCATAGCCCCCACCATGCTACAGATACAGATCTCTCTCAATGTTCTGGTAGCTTTTCCTTCCTCTGCCCCTAAAAGCCTATCGCTGGTGAAGATTCCTAGCTGTTGCTAGCCCTGGGGATATCTCACCATCCTTTTTTGGTTTCCCTTAAACCCGCCTACACCCTTATAAATAGCCTCTTTGTTAAAGTCCCCTAATAAGCCCCTTTGAATGTGCCTCTGTTTCTTGGAACTTTGACTGACACCCTCAGCATATCGAGGATGGTGCTAGTCTGCATGGGGCAGTGCAGCAAAATACAAAAACCAACAGCAAGTGAGAGACAACACAGAGGTAAGCTAGGACTACCTTCCTCCTCTTTCCTACTTTCACCTATCAGCCAAGGAATTCATACACTGAAAGGGGAGTTTGGTAATAAACAAGGTCTGTATGGAATTATTCTGAGATTTTGTCCCAGGATCCTAAGTTCCTGGCCTGAATGACCAGAATGAAATGATCCAGAGGAGCTTTTCCAAGTAAATTAAAAGGATCTTGCATAAATCATTTTGCTGATCCTGAAAAAGTTGGTTAACCCTCTCTTTTTCCAATAGAGCAGCACATCTGGGTTTCTCTTACTGTCTTAAACAAAACTGAGTGAGTGGGACAGTCAGACAAACTGAGAAGCCTGAAACCATCTGGGAAAAATGGAGACTTTCAGGGTCTGGGAAGAGTCAGAGATCCACACAGGAGGTCATCATGGCCAGAGGATGATTGTTTTAAGAAATGAGATGTGAGTCTAGGAAGTGGGGCTAAAACAAAATATCAGCCCAAAGGAGAAAGGACAAGGAAGACACAGTGTAGACTCTTGAGGACTAGAGAACAGGTGTCTATCCAAGCAGGCACAGAGCAGGCAGTTAGCAAAGATCTTCACTAGAGGCAGTTGGTGGGGTCAGTGAAGGCACACAGACAGCAGCTGATATCATTTCCCCGTACGGCACCCAGCCGTGGAAAACAAGAGGAAAATAGCTAAAGCTCATCCTAGTAGAGCCAACAGAGGACCAACTCAGAGATGGCATGGGGCTCCTCACTACCCCATATTAAAGCCCACATTAGATCTCCATTCCTGAACAAGGAAAGCCCATAGGTGTGGGTTAGGAGCCCACTGCTAGAGCCAGAGGAATAGAAACAAAGTGAACATTGCAACAAAATTGATGTACCATAAATAAAGTTGGTGCTGAAATGTATTCTTCTATCCTGCCTAGATAAAAGGCCACAGGACAAATGATTTCTTTCAGCTGAGTCTTCACAAAAAAAGGAAAGTATTCTTTTTTTTAAAAGTAATTTTTAATTTTATTTATTTATTTATTTATTGGCTGCGTTGGGTCTTCGTTGCTGCGCGCAGGCTTTCTCTAGTTGTGGCGAGCAGGGGCTACTCTTGTTGTGGTGCGCGAGCTCCTCACTGCGGTGGCTTCTCTTGTTGCGAAGCACAGGCTCTAGGCACGCGGGCTTCAGTAGTTGCAGCACACGGGCTCAGTAGCTGTGGCTTGCGGGCTCTAGAGTGCTAGCTCAGTAGTTGTGGTGCACGGGCTTAGCTGCTCCATGGCATGTGGGATCTTTCCGGACCAGGGCTCGAACCTGTGTCCCCTGCATTGGTAGGCAGGTTCTTAACCACTGCGCCACCAGGGAAGTCCCAGGAAAGTATTCTTATCTTACTTTCGGCATTTGTTTAAGTAAAACTACATAAGGCCCAATATTTCTCCAAATATGACATATCAAACAGCAAAGTTAAGGAATGAATCCCTGCTAGAAATCTGACCGGGTATTTTCTATGCAACTTACAGGTACGAAATCAAGATTCTGAGTTCGTATTTTCCTCCTCATGTCAATTGGCTCTCCTTTACCCCCCAAAATTGGCAATCAAATATAGTTAGGATGGTGGTCAGTAGGCAGCTGAAGTTGAAGCAGTGAGCAGTTGAAGAAAATACATACAAAACAGGTATGTGGCACATAATTAACAAGTCAGAAATATTTACTAACTGAAGATAGAAGACAATATAGGCTCCCAAATGAGACATGGGTTTTAGTCATGTTGGGAAGGAAGAACAAGAGCAAGAGACTTGAAGGATCTCACTCCTTAAAATGAAAGGAAATTTGGGAATCTGATCTTTCTCAGGAGTCTGACCTTGACCATCACAGCTACATCATCGTAAGGAGTTGAAACCTAACATAGCTACCAATTATGTATTGGCTTTGTATTAACACAAAGACAGTACTTCCGTTGACCCAAAAACAATTCTTTTCTCATATCACATGAAGGATTCTCTTTCCTGGAATTCTGAATTCAAACATATATATGCTAAATATATTTTATATATAATACATAAACATATCATATAAATAAATGTATATCTATATACCTATACATACATTTATAATATATAAAATGAATGCCTATATATCTATACTCATTTATAGTCTATATATCTATATATCTGTACTCATTTTATATATCTATACCCATTCATTGAAGAGTAATTGGCTATCATGTTCAAAGCCCTATGTTTGATGCTGGAAAGGCAGAAATGAATAAGATGTCTTCTCTATCACAATTTAATTGGAGAAGCTGACTGATACAATATATCAAATTAAAATCTAATGTGATAAGTGCTATCAGAGAATATAATTAATAATTAGGTACCCAGTGTCCACATAGTACCATATACATACATTTATTAAAGCTCATAACACATTATTCAAGACATGTGTCCTCACAGTCTCTCCCCCAACCTCTCAAAGAAGAAGCTGGACTACAATACTTATCACAGCGCCCAACAAGTGTCTGGTGTTTTAATAAGAATTAAATAGATAATGCTATGAAAGTTCTCTGAAAAATATAAAATATGACACAAATACAGACAACTGTCATTGTTTATTCAATAGAGTTGAAAATAGAGAAATTGGGATTGACATATATACATTATTGATACTATATATAAAATAGATAACTAATGAGAACCTACTGTATAGCACAGGGAACTCTACTCAATGCTCTTTGGTGATCTAAATGGGAAGGAAATCCGAAAAAGAGGGGATATATTTATATGCACAGCTGATTCACTTTGCTGTACAGTAGAAACTAACACACATTTTAAAGCAACTAGACTCCAATAAAAATTTAAAAAATAAATAAACCCATTAAAAGATAAAAGAGAGCCAACTCTTTTTTTCTTAAATAATGTCTCTGAGAAGAAAGTAAGTAGTATATTAACATGTCCAGGCAAAATGAATCAAAATGGAACAACGTCTGCTGGAGACCTGATGGTCAGATTTTAAATGATCACTCCATTTGAAATCCAACCTCATACTCAGGAAAATTGTGAAATTTTCATTATCCTAATAATTGTGTTATGACTTAAAAAATTAAAAAAACCACCACATTCCAGCTTGCTTAATATTTCCACAGTGGAAATAAATGGTAATACAGGTTTTACTGAGAACTTCCATTTGTTGAACACAGCAGGAAAGTCGGTGGCAGCTGAGCTCTGCCAATGAGAAACCAGTTTGGGTTAGACTGATGTGAAAATGAAACTGCTAACTACTGTAGTGTATCAGAATGTGGTAAAGCGCTTTTGAATCCTAGTCTTAGTGATTTATTGAAAAGCAAGAAGTGACTTATTAGAAAGAAAGAAGTAAAGAAGAGAGTAGCAAGAGGAGTTAATGATGATGAAAGATGGAAGAAACGATCGTGAAACCAGCCAATTCCTTCCTTCAGTTTTTGCACCTGTGTTTTATTGCACTAAAAGGGAGAGCACAAAAGCTGAATTTATTTTGTCGTTTTCTCTTTTTTAAGCATAGAAGAAAGAGTGATGGTAAGATAGAAATAAGAAGGGAGAGTTGTGAGTAAAAATAAATGAATTGGTAAAGAGGAGCAAATAAAAGACAGAAATCTGAGAACTTAAAAAATGGAGGGATAAAAGTAAGAAAATTGGCCAGGAAACAGACAGAATTCGTTCCTTTGTGTAACATATTTTTGCCCCTCAAAATGGTGAAACAAGTACCTTGGTAAAGGTTTAATATTTTCTTTTTCTAATGTGTTAACACTCATCATCCTACTTCTTGTTCTAGAATGTTAAACACTAACCACCATTATCCCCTCCTTCCTACTCTATCCTTTCATATTTTAACTGCTTTTTTAGGCAAGAATTTCAAGATCATATAGCCTAAAGTTTGGAGCAACTGGGTTGGGATTACTCATTTCCAGAACAATAACACCAATTCTATGTGGTGAGACAAATCATCAAAAATTGACAGTGGCCCAAACTGTTGGAGTCCAAGCCATCCAAAGATTTTAGAAATGGTCGATTTGTAGGCATCATCCCTAAAGCTGGGATAAATATATCTGTAGGTTACAGAACCTCTGTAAGAATGAAATGAGTTAACATTTATAAAGGCACTAGCAGAGATTAGGCAATAGCAAGAGCTCAATAGTTGGATTTTGATTCAGTTTAAAATAAGGATTTGTGCTTGAATTGTTTCAATAACTGTAGCATCAAAAACTTAAATTTTCTTTAACTGGAGGAAATGCTTGTTTTTGATACCTTCTTATTCTTTAACACCTTTGAGATGTAAAATCTACAAAATAAAAACTACTCCTATAGAGGTGCTCAAAGAAGGAGTGATGGGAACTTTCCCCTAATGAAAACCTGGTCCAAGATTTCCTCCTTTTTCAAAGGAAAATCTGTCCTTACACTCATTTTCTGACATCATGACTTCATAATCTTTCCTGTCCAGAAACGATCTCCAACCTCACATTTTGTAACTTTCTTTTAAACAGCACAGGCATGATGGCACCTCTCCAACTTTCTCCCAGTTTTCCTCTAAGCGGATAGATAGCATAGGCAGATGTTTACACATCTAGCTGTCTTGCTAGGAGTACTATAAAAATAAATTCACGATGGCAATTTCCTCAAAGGAAAGGGTAAAAAATGTGCCAAGTAATTTAATTTTAAAAGTGACTTTAGGACAGGAAATCAGGAGCTGGTTTGTGGGAAACTCAGGGAAGGCTGAGGATTGTGGTGAAGGCACAGATCCTGTACCACCCCGAACTGAGTGGGGTTGACCCCTGCAAGGAGAAGCTTGTAAGCCCTTTGTAGAACAATATCTTATTTTCAGGCCTCTGACTGCCAGTCCTCCACTCTGGTTAATATCATCAAGGGAATCCTTGCCTGACAGAATGCAATTTAGGATCTATTAAATATGATTACTTGGCCTTGAAAATGATGGATATTGGACAGAATTATAGAATCACTTTACACAAGAAAGGTCTCTTTTACATCCTTTCTTGTGGAGCCTAAAATGAAGCCTGGGGAAATCCCTCAGTGGGGTTGTGGCATTTATAGGTTAGGTTTATGAAAAAGGGAATTGATATTCATATTAAAAACTGTAAAAATTGAGCAAGGTGAAGATAGTGAGTATGCAGACAGCTGTGACGTGTGTCTGAAGGGTGAGTGGCATGTTGCCCAACTGATTTACTTGCTTTAATTATATTAGTAATGTGAAAGTTGACATGATTTGAAACAAGCTCTTTGGGTTTTTCACTCAAATACTAGTCCCCAGTGACTACTTTTTACCGTCCTCCCAACTTCCAATTACTTAAATGTTCATAGCTAAAATACTTTAGAGTTCATTGCTGGGTTTGCTTTGGAGGTGGCCTATGCTTGAGTATTTATTTAATTACATTTTGTTCTTGGTTATAAAAGTAATATATGGTCACTGAAAAAATTACAAAACATAAAAAATTGCAAAAAAGAAATTAAAATCACTAATAATTCTGCCACCAAGAGATTACCATTAACATTTTGCTGTATATCTACTAGACTTTTCTTTTATATATGTATATATCTGTATTATTTTTATTACTTAATTGATATAATGTCATATATACTATTTTCTAAAATTTTAAGCAATATTATAACATGATCATACTCCCATATTTTTAAGTATTACTCTATTATGATATATTTGACAGTATATGAGATATTTGGTGGTTATAAACTATTCATTGTATGTATGTACCATCAATTTTTAAACTGATGTGCAATTGAGGAGAATTCAGAATATCTATTTATATTTCTTAACCATAATCAGATAACTCTTTGCACACATCCCTAGTTACTTCCTTAGGATACAGTTCCAGAAAAATCACTACATCCAAAAGTTTTCAAAATATTCAGCCTTTTACCAGTAGCTGAATTGCAAATTTCTCCTATCATTCAAAGTCTACATTACAGTATTTTTTTACGACTTCTTCTTACTGTTTATCTTACAAGGACCAAAACAATGGAAGTAGCAGATAGAATTGAAATTACCACCATTGCACTTCTGGTTGGCAGTGAATTTTGTGTTAGGGATAAGGCGGGAGCAGTATTAGAATTCTAAATTATCTCAAAAAATGAGGAAGCAGGAAGGGGGAATGGGGAGCTGTAGTTTAATGGGTACAGAGTTTCAGTTTTGCAAGATGAAGAGTTCTGGAGATGGATGGTGGTGATGGTTGTGCAATAATATGAATGTACTTAATACAACTGAACTGTATACTTCAAAATGGTTAAAAGAGTAAATTTTACGTTAAATGTATTATACCACAAAAAAAAAGGGGGGGGGGAAATGAGGAAGCAAATGGGAAAAAAGTCTCTACTACTTGTGTTGCAGAGGAGCACGTTTGGGAAAAAGAAATAAGTTCCCTGTATTCCATGATGTTATGGTAGAAGAAGCCATAATCATAACAAACATTTATATGGTGCTTTACAGTTTACAAGGCTTTTGTACATGTAGTTTCATTGCCACAACAGCCTTGTGAAATACTTGATTATCCTCATTTTGTATATGAGAACTCTGAGACTAATGTAAAATAACTGGCCAAGATGGCATGGCTGGCAAAGAGTGGAAGAAATACCTCATTCCAGGGCCCCAATTCCTTGCCCAATCTCTCTCCTATGAAACATACTACCAAGACGGCAGTGAAGCTCTTGAGCCGGCAAAACCACTAAGTTTTTTCACTTGACAAGTCAAATGTTTCATATATAAACTGAAAAGAGCAAATATTTAAATTGCACTTAAAGAAAAACTTTAGCTTAGGAAAACAACTTATTTTTGTAACAGCTTTAGAAAGTTTAATGAAATATTAATTTTATTAATATCAATAACAAATAATACTCCACTGTTTGATTCCTTATTTTGAGCTTTTTGCACTTTCAAATATTGATTTAATTTTAAAAATTTTCCCTCTATAATAAATGTATCATTCTAAAGGGGGAAACATGCAACGTGACCAGTTATTAGTGTGGCCAGGCAAAGTTGTAGAGAGGAAAATTGAGGAATTGACAACAATTTAGCCCTTTTCACTACCTCTTATCCTATTAAAATACAAACAGAAAAGTTACATATTTCCAAATTAAATATTAGCATAAATGTAGATTTTTTAATGTAGATTTTCCCCTTGTTCCTCAAGTTTTCTTTGTCTATTTTTGGATGCAGGATCTGATCAAAGATTAAAAACTGTTATTGGCTCTTTTTTCTGTTCAATATTATCTTGATTTGTAATAGATGATTTCTCCGACTTTTCAATATCTCTTAGAGTTTTGTGTTTAGATGATTTCCAGATAATTTAATCTGACAAGCAGATGTTTTTGGTAAACAGAAATCTGTTCTGTGAGATTTATTTTGTCTGTCAGCCCATTTATCTTTGGAATTACAAGCATCATAGGTATCATGAACATTTCTTGTTCTCATATACTGACTAACCACACGCATTCAATACCCATTATTATGGACCTGCTATGTGCCCAGTACTGCAAAAATAAAGACACAGTCCCATGAACTCGCACCATATTAACAGAGAAACTAACACATACACAAATTATTAGAATGAAATGGAATAAGTGTAATACTAGAACTATGTGCACATACTCTGGGGGTCATAAAAGTATTATTTTTGCCTCTGTGAGTAAGAAAAAGCTTCACAGAAGAAGAATCATCTGAGTTGGAACTAAAAGGATGAAAAGGTTTTCATAAGGAAAGGGATGGGAAGGTTTATACATATATCTTACTTTGTCCCTTGTCTAATGATTAGATGTTTTTCTTCAGTGAATAGTCTGGAGCCACACGCTATCTGACACTCGGACTGTAACATTAAAAACATCTTTAGGTTTCATAGCCAGTTCAGCACTTTTTTGTACAGTCTGCATTCTCTTTAGATTACTAAACTGTCTATCATTGTCCACTGTGCCTGCCATTGAGTGGGTTGATAACAATTTATTGTTGCTCAATAAATATTAAGCTTCACCATTAACTTCTGGATTCATTTACCACTGCACTGGTAGGGTCAGGATGCCCAGCTCCAGGGGATGCCATTCACATGAACACCATCTATGGGGGTTGGGCAGTCTTCACATCTGTTTGATCTAAGGCATTTATCTCCATTTTCCTTGTACACAATTCTACTTTAACTACTGCATTTTCCTTTCCAGTTGAACTTCACTTACAGTAGAATTTTAAGAAAACAAAAATTGCTGCCGATTATTTATGCTGGTCACTTCTCCAGCTAATTTGATTAAACAGAATTTCTAGAACAGTAGTAATGACTTTCTAAGATACTGTATCATCACTTGTCCTAATCTCTTATTGGTATTGATGTAACATGGATCACTGGACAATGTGATCTCCATTGTGTAGTTGATATTGATGGTTTCTGGTCAACTGATATATACCAGATTTATTCAGAAATCATACCAGCTTTGAGATTCCTGCTCAACTATGCTGAGTATTCTCTTTTAACCATTAATTGAATTTTGAAAAGGAATTTGATGTACCTCTAACTTCTTTTTGATGGTCAGTCAGGTCATAAATGGTCTATTGTCTAGAATCCTGAATGGCATCTACCTTACTTGTTCTTTGCTAATAAATATTTCAGGTTATTTTAACCTATAGCTGGGTTTTTTTGCATATTTGAAACAAATGGATAATAGACCAATACTTAGACGGTTCCTCTGTACAACCTAACTTCATTTTACAAAGTTTTATTTTAAATCTTCTTTATACCATTAGATTCCTTTAACTTTGATATGTCTGCCGGGCAAGGGCTTTAAACAATAGCATTTTCCCTGCTTCAGATTTTTACCCATCAGAGGCCATGGACTTTTTCTAAGAAAAAGAAATTCATGTGAATAGAGTGGTTTGAACGTTCAATATTCGCTTATAAGAATGAGTTCTGTAGGTCTTTCCAGCTCTAGGATTCTGTTTGTAAAATGGCAGAGTGGAAACAACAGATTGTAGTTGTACGAATGTTACCTGTATTACATCAAGGAGAAAAACATCAAGTTCATCCTCAGTCAGATCAAATAGAACAGTTCAAAGAATTTTGACAGAGGTGAAAACTTAGTCAATTACTTGAATTGGGAATTATAATTTTCAGTGTTTAGACGTCATTGAAATATTTTGCTATGTGGCACATTAGCGCTGAGGTGCCTGTGCAAAGCCACATGTAATCACCCCACTGTAATACCTCTGTGTGGGGTCTCTCACACAGTGACCTGTCCCCTGCAGAAACAGGACGTCAAGAAACCAGTGATTCTTCCATGAGTACAGACAGAGGAAAACAGATTTTTCTGTCAATGGGTCAGCCTCTTTCCAATTTTTGGAGGAGAATTTCTCTGCAGGTTATTTAGGAACAAATCAAGCACTTGGTCAATGCAAAATCAAATCTATCAGTTAATTATTTTTTTTAAGTCAGTAAAGGAGTGGCTTTTTTCCTGCACCCAGGAAAATATGTCTGTTTTCTTGTAATTTGCATGCAGTTGCATGGAGTTGCCTAGAGCGTTTCATTAGCAACACATACAGTTATGTTTTAACACTACACGGCCAATAACCCACCTAATACAATCTTGTTCTCTTTCTAAGCAAATCTGGGAATGAACAATAAAAATAATAATTTCTAAAAAAAAACTATTGACATCAGGGTGATGATTAGCTCATAGCCATAGCCTCTTCCATACCTCTCAGTAAATGCCAAATCTCACCTCAGTAGCCTTTTCTTTTCAAATGTTTCTCTAATGTTGTATCGACTTATACTAAATCTCTTACCTAATAATAACAAAAGCTAACTCTTTTTGAGCAATCAATATATATTGTCCCAGACACATAAGTATATTATCTCATTTAATCCTCACTACAACTCTATGAGGCAGGTCCATTTTAAACATGAGTAAATTTACATTGAGGCACCAAGTAGCTGAGTGACAGCTTGAGGTTGCATAACCAATAAGTACAGACAGTGTATTAAAAGTCAGATTGTCTGAGAGATGACTGAGACTCAGCAAGGGAAAAAAATGCTAGTCTTATAAAACAGTGAGAAACTTAAACAGTTTTCCTTCTGCCATGTGAGGATCATAATGGAATTTTTCCTAAAAGATTATTTTAGAAAGCAGGAGATGCACCATAAAATTATACATGCTAAATTTGGGAGAAAAAATTCTCCCAGGCAGTGACCTTTATTACTAAGATTGGATTTGGAAGCCAATTTTTATAGCTCAGTTAAAAACTGCTAAACCCAGGCAACTTATATAATAGAAATGCTGATGTGACCTTAATTCCAGAGGTGCAAAGGGTATAATTGAATTTAAGAACAATGTATCTCCTCCATTAAGTCATTAAATAGATCGTAATAATCTGACACATTTGGTAAGTACTACATGAAAGTGGTTAACAATGGTATGCAAATAAAATGAGCTTGCACTATTAGCTACTGTATTTTGCTTGTGTTTGCCAAATATTACATTAAATTGCAATACAGTCATTTAGAAAATATTATGGCAATATATTTTAAATGTTCCTGAACATGATGCCAACACAGCGAGAGGAAATGTTAGAATATACAGGATATTGCCAAGTGCCTATGTGTAATTTAGATAAGTTATATTTACTGTTCGTAGAATTAAACTTAATCAGAAATACATTGTTTTGACCCAAACTTCCGGAGTTGCCCCAGTGGTGTAGTGCACCTGGTTCAAGAGCATATATATAACAATGGCAACTAAATGCCAAAATCAGAACATTCCTCCACACAGATGTATATTTGGCATTGTTGAGGAAAAAATCCAGATGTTTGGCATCATGCAACTAAATGCATAAATACAAGTGAAATCATGAGTTAAACACACATTCAGGGAATTTAATCAGTATAGAAAACCAGCTGGGCTCATTCTAGATCAAACAAAACAAAGCCAAAACCCCTCTCTTCTTTCTTAAAGGCAGGGCTAGAGACCTAGGTTTTCAATTTATATTGTCGAAAATCTTCATTTAATCTGTTTCTAGGACCAATAATGAAGTGTACTAATAATTTCAGTGCAACAGAGAATCCAGTAGTGCAAAACATAATTCCAACAATTATTTTAACCAGATCTTCTGTTTGTTTTATTTCCTTACATAAATCTAAATAACAAATAAGAGTTAATAAATAAGAATATATCTAATAGATTTTCTAGGTAACGATTGCTCACAATAACTGCAAACATTTTCAAATGTTTTATTTTAGGTTTATATACAGACAGCAAGTCAGGGATATGAATATGTATGTTTATGTAAGAGATATATAATAGTGATGTAAAAATTGAAAATGTCAGAAATCACTGCCATAGTGAAATAGATAAAAAAAAAAAAATCAAGGGTTTAAATTGCATATAATTGACTCAGTGTCAGATTGCAAAAATGGCTCCAATTTTCCCCACTTCTTACAAGGTGTTTATACAGCTCCTCCCATCACAATGTGACATTTATTTGTCCCACACTCCTACGCCTTGAATTAAGCTGTCTTGCAGCTTGTTTTGGCCTCTAGAATCTGGTGAATGTGATGAGGTGCCATATTTAGCTGAGCTCTTAAGGGGTGTTATGCACACTCACCCCCTGTCTTGCTCTTCTTCCTCTTCCCCCACAACTCTGGCCTGGCCTGCTGAATAATGAGAGACTATGTGAAAGAGAGCCAAGTTGTCCCAGGTGGGGCCCTCCTAGACCAGCCAGCCAGCCTCCAGATGACCAACCAGCTGATCACAGATGCACAAGCAAGCCCAAGAACAGCTGAACCTGGCACAGACCAGCAGAACCCACCCAGATGATTTATAGGCTTATGAGAAACAATAAATGGTTGTTTTAAGCCAATAAGTTTTGAGGTAGTTTCTTATGCAGCAATAGATAACTGATACAATCAGCATCAGACAGTATTTTTGTAGCAAAATATTGCAAATACCATGGCTATCTCTAAATATTAATGATCCTTGAACTTATATACATTTAACATTTTTTAATGCACTGTCACAGACTTGACTTGTGTGATTGGAAAGACAAATATGATTATCCTCATTTTAAAGATGAGAAAATTGAGACAAAGAAAAATTAAATCATGCAGCCAGCTATTGAGGAAAGGAGTGAGGGTAAGATAAAGAGTAGAAGACAGTCGTTTTCTCTCTAAATCCATATCAATTTCCAATAATCCTTATGATCTTAACTGGCTTCATTATGATTTTGACTTAAGGATTAAAAATATCAGCAGTCTGGTACCCAGCTAATGTGGCAAGTTCTATCTTCACCATTAGGAAGACTAGGGTATCACAGACTCCAATAAATCCACTAAAATAAAAAATGAGAAACAAAAAACAAAAGCCTACACATAATTTAATTTTGACTGTTGTTGTTTTTGTTTTTGAATATTTTAGAATTCCGTGGTGTTTACCCTTCCTTCAGAAGAAAAAGGAGCAGGAGGAAAATTCACCTCTCTTACTTTGGTGTCAATCTTTGGACTATTTAATAAACCAATTAAATTAAAGATTCAGAATGTACCAATCTTTATACTGAGATAACCACTGAGCAATCAATGATAATTAAAAAAATCAATTGGTCTTCTGTAGTAATTAAATTTGTCCACTTAGATATAATTGATATTGTTCACAACTAATTATCCAAGTACAGGCTCTGAGGGATTTTAGAGACTAAAGGATTGAGCCAAAGATTCTTCCTAATTTGAAATTGGACTGAACGCCATGTTTTCTCAAAAACTGATTAAGTCTTCCCTAGAAACACAGTATTGAACAAACTCAAATACAGTCAGGAAATCAGTATTTCATTAGGAGCAGTTTAGCATACTCTCCAGTACTCTCTGTGTAACCATGGGCTAATCACTTAACCCCTGTGTTTTAGTGCCCTCATCCATAAAACCCAGATAATAACAGTATCTACCTCATGGAGTTGTTGTAAGCATTAAGCTATGAGTAGTAAAGTGTTTAGAACAGTAAGCACTGAGTTAACATCATTATTAAGTTCTCTTGGAACTTTTTTTAAGAAAGAATCGTAAGATAGTCACCAAGCACAAGTTTATTCCATTGCTTTATTCTCACTTGCACCTAATTCCTGTAGGCATTTTACATTCAAGGATTACTACTGCCCTTTCCCATATTACAAGATTCAGTTGTTCTTCTTGGGATAAAAGATAGCTAAAATAGGGAAATGGGAAGTTCACATTTGCTGTGTGCCATATCTGATCACAAGTTATTAAGCCAATCTTCCCTTGCCTCTCATCAGCAATTTATTTCTCAGCACCAGCCGGAAGGAATAACAATAAAACACAGGATGATCTTATCACTGATGTTTATTAGCATTTGTATATTCACTTAAAAAGGTGGCAGAGCAATTTACTGCAGCTGTCAGGTGGCCTAAATGACATGTTAGCAAGTTATATAGATTTGCTATTACCTATTTATTCTGATATTCAAAGCAAAAATGTCAGGGAGATCCCTACTTAAGTACACTAAATTACTGACTCCTGGGGCTGGGAAGTACACTGAGAAGCTATTAGTTATTGAACCCATCCCCCAGATAAGAATCTATGGCCCGTATAGATGCAAACCTTTCCAAATTCTAGAGAAAGCTATTAAACTATCTTCTACATTATGATCCCCACTCTTCCAGGAAATTCTTTTCAAGATATTCTGACTTCAGCTTAGGTACACGTGCATTTGTTTTATCATTTGATGGAATGAAAACAGCTGGTGAGCCGTCTGACCCCCGCAGTATTTCCTTGAATTCTCTCCTTCATCCCAGCCCTGTATTTCCCAGTACCAGCAAGACAGTTTTATCTGAATGTCATCCACTTATCCTATAAACTGTATTCTCACGTGAGATTAAGTTTAAAGTATCCTGTGCACTCTGATTCTGAAAATGCAGGAATCATGACTTGAGCTCTGCAGTCCAGATATGCCTTCTCCAATCTTCTGAAATACCCATCAGTCATATAAGGGTTAAGGAAAAAGAACAGCCCCAAGGTCAGACCCTTCTCTATTGTTACTGCCAATAGTGGGTTAAACTATCTGGCCAAGGATCAGAACTTGAGCCAGAAGTCCAGCAACAACAGATCATAATAGCACAGTTCATGGCACATTGTAGCTCCTAAGTAAATGTAGAATTGAAAACAAGTAGATGTATGAGTGAAATATAATAAAAAGCTCTTGGATTTCTAAATATATTTCTTAATTAAGAAATTAAGAAATTCTAGCATTAAACAACCTGACGTTTCATGTAAGGAAAAACCAGATTTTGGTTTTTGATGATATTAAGAAGGCTTTATAAAGCATCAGTTTCAAAATGGCAGACTGAGCGCATGTATCTACCTCCATTTCTTTCCAGTGTCATTAAAATTCCCATTTATTAATACACATTGTGCTAGAAAACAAGAAAAAGATCCAGTATCAGACTACAAAGTTTCAAGAAATATTACAGGAAAAATTATATATATATATACTTTTTGTGTGTGTAATTATACACACACAATTATATATCTGGTGAAATCTGAGTAAGCTCTATGGATTGTACTGATGTCAATTTTTTGGTTTCGATATTGAAGGGGATCAGAATATGCCATCTCAAAATATGTCATTTTGGCAAATTGATTATTTTGAAGTGAAGGCACTTGAGAAAAAACAGATGAATGAAGGGCACTCTGACTTCCCACTTTCTGCCTAAAAGCAAGTTTTAAATTTTCCCATGAGAAAGGTGCCCTCCCTATACAAGAAAGAGAAGAACATTCTATCACCAGAGATGAGGAACTGACCTGCACAAACAAACCTACTAAGATAACACTTATCTTCCACTGGTTTCCCCATATATTTCCTAGTCACTTTCCCATAATTTACCACCCCAAGAAGCTTAATCCCCTTTTCTTTTGTCTTGTCACTTTTTCACAAGTTTATCATTATTTGTTAAAATGATATATAAAATTCTCCCTTTGAGTTTTGATTTTTTTCTTTTCATTTCTTTTCATTGAATCTATTAAACAAGAACAGCCTGCTGTGAAAAAAAGAGTAATAAGAGAATAATAACATAGAGTGCTAGGAAATCAGAAACGTGACTTTTGAAATTTAAAAATTCAACAAGTTCTAAAAATAACATAAAATAAAAATGAATTAGACATTAATGAAAAGACACTATGAAGAATAAACTGGGGCTCCCCTGGTGGCGCAGTGGTTGAGAATCTGCCTGCTAATGCAGGGGACACGGGTTCGAGCCCTGGTCTGGGAAGATCCCACATGCCGCAGAGCAACTGGGTACGTGAGCCACAATTACTGAGCCTGCGCGTCTGGAGCCTGTGCTCCGCAACAAGAGAGGCCGCGATAGTGAGCGGCCCACGCACCGCGATGAAGAGTGGCCCCCACTTGTCGCAACTAGAAAAAGCCCTCGCACAGAAACGAAGACCCAACACAGCCATAAATAAATAAATAAATAAATAAATAATTTTTAAAAAAAAGATTAAACTGGACAGTATTAAAGATCAAACAATAAGGAAGGTAAATGCAAGGAAATTTTCTATGATGTAAAATTGAAAACCAAAGAAACAGAAAATATGAAACAAAATTGAGAGACAGTCGATATATGCAGAAAGGATCCAGGAATTTCAACATCTTTTGGCCCAGAGACAATGGGGGTGGGGCACAGTGGGGGACAGAGAAGGAAAAAAAAGAGGAGAAAATTTTTCTGAGCTCAAGAAAAATATGAGTCTTCAGGATAAAGATACCTACTGAGATAACTGGATACACATGAGGAAAAAATAAAATGGATCCACTTCTCACACAAAGGCAAAATCCAAATAGATCATTGTGACCACCTGGAGGGGTGGGATAGGGAGGGTGGGAGGGAGGGAGATGCAAGAGGGAAGAGATATGGGAACATATGTATATGTATAACTGATTCACTTTGTTATAAAGCAGAAACTAACACACCATTGTAAAGCAATTATACTCCAATAAAGATGCAAAAAAAAAAAAATCCAAATAGATCAGAGATTTAAGTGTAAAAAGTGAAACCATACTAGTACTAGATGAAACTATGGATAAATTCCTCTATAACCTAGGAGTGAGGGAAATTTTTCTTAACTATGACCCCAAATCTAAAAGCATTAAAAGAAAAGATTGATAAATTTGATTACATACAAATTTTAAATAATGTGGGTTTATTTGTTTGCGGGGCAGGGGGGTTGCTTTGTTTTGTTTTGTTTTGTTATGGCCAAAATATGTACCACAAAGTAAAGGTCAGAGGATGTATTGAAAAAAAAAAATCTGCAACTTATATCACAGACAAATGGTAAAAATTCCACAGCAAATTAAAACTACAGTGAGATACCATTTCTCACCTTTGCTTTTGGTAAAAATCCAAATGAAAATTCAAGTGTTTGACAATGCATTTTCGAGAAGTTATGGGAAAACAAGTACTCATATATACTCTTCGCAGGAATACAAAATGGTACTCCCCTCTACAGGGAGAGATATGACAATATCTAGCAAAAATATATATTCATTTACCCTTTGACCCAGCAATATCATTTCTATGAATTTATCCCAAATATGCACTCTCAGATATACAAAAAAAAAAAAAGTAATGTATGCACAAGGCTATTCATTGCACCATTATTTGTAATAGCAAAAGACTGGAAACAACTCAAATGTCCACCAATGAATGTACTGATTAAATAAAGCAAACATCTATACAACAGAGTACTATGCAGCTGCAAAAAGGAGTGAAGACTATCTCTGGACTTCCCTGGTGGTGCAGTGGTTAAGAATCCGCCTGCCAATGAAGGGGACACGGGTTCGATCCCTGGTCCAGGAAGATCTCACATGCCGTGGAGCAACTAAGCCCGTGCGCCACAACTACTGAGCCCACGTGCCACAACTACTGAAGCCCTCATGCCTAGAGCCCATGCTCTGCAATGAGAAGCCCGTGCACCACAACAAAGAATAGTCCCCACTCACCACAACTAGAGAAAGCCCGCGTGCGGCGACGAAGACCCAACGCTGCCAAAAATAAATACATAAATAATTTTTTTAAAAAAGACTATCTCTATGTATTGTTATAGAAAGATCTCCAAACTATAATATTAAGTGAAAGAAAGCAAAGTAAAAAAACAAAAACAAACAAACAAAAAAGCTCTTTAATAAAGAAGGGGGATACAAATATATTTTTGTATTTGCTTAACTAAAAACAAAAAAAGGAAGTATAAACCATAAAGAAATGCTTATTTTTGGGGGGAAGCAGGAAAAAAAATGATAAAGGAACAGGCATAGAAGCTAAACTTCTCTGAATATACCTTATTCAATAGATTTGACTTTGGAACCATGGAAAAGTTTTGCATAGTAATAACAAAGTCATATCAAAAATATTAAAGGTATTTCTAACACTCAAAAGCAAAATGATACAAATGAACCTAACTGTATATCAAATTGGTGACTTAACAATGCAGAGAAAATATATTTAAAATGACTTTAAAACACAATCATTTGACTGTGTATCCCTGGTGAGATCTGACTTATGGTGAAGGGAAAAACCTTCAAAAGTCCTAAACTTTTCTCACTAATCACATTGTTAGTATAATTCAGGAACCATTATCCAGAGAGAAGGACAAAGTAAGTAAGCATATTAAAGTCTGAAGAACAAGGATTTCTGAGGAAGAGAAAAGAGATACTAACATAAAATCAAAGAAGTTTCATACACCCCTGAATCAGAAACCAGACCAAATTAATTCCCTTTGTTGTAATTTGTTGATAGGTTTCTCCTTCCTTTTTTTCCCTCTTGTAAGCTATTTATTGAAGATACTTGGTTGTCCAGTTGAATCTCCTACATTCTGGGTTTTTTGTTGTATCCCCATAGTATCATTTAACATGACCCTCTGTCTCTGTATTTCCTGTAAACTGATAGTTGGATCTAGAGATTGTCTAATTTAGGTTAAATTTTTTTGCAAGAATACCTCTTAGATGGTAGTGTGTACTTCTTTCAGGAGGCACATAATACCCAGTTGTCTTTCTTTTTGTGATATCACCTCATCAGCTACTTTGTTACCCTGAATTGTATTTCTTATGGGAAAGTATCCTAGGTCAGTTTCCTGGGAAACAGACTCTGAGATGAAGATTGCATGTCAGAGGCTTAAAAAGCAGAGCACTAGGGCTTCCCTGGTGGCACAGTGGTTGAGAATCTGCCTGCCAATGCAGAGAACAAGGGTTCGAGCCCTGGTCTGGGAAGATCCCACATGCCGCGGAGCAACTGGGCCCGTGAGCCACAATTGCTGAGCCTGCGCGTCTGGAGCCTGTGCTCTGCAACAAGAGAGGCCGCGATAGTGAGAGGCCCGCACACCGCGATGAAAAGTTGCCCCCACTTGCCACAACTAGAAAAAGCCCTAGCACAGAAACTAAGACCCAACACAGCCATAAAAAAACAAATAAATTTTTTTTTAAAAATAAAGCAAATAATTAAAAAAAAAAAAAAAAAGCAGAGCACTAGGGAACAACCCCATTAAGGGAAGCAGGGACTGGGTGAGGGAGGAGTTGAACTGTGATGGAGTTGAAAAGGAGGATTCACTCCGTCAATCCCACAAGGAGCTTTGAAGCTGGGGTAGCCCTTCGAAGTGGAGGCCGTGCCTTTGTACCCCCTCCCACTCTTGCATTGACTAATCGTTTTTTGTGGGCTGCCCCTAGGTTGAGGATGTAACCTTCGGTAAGATAGCTCCCTTTACCCAAAGACAATTCCTGGGGATGCTCCTGGCAGTTGAATGAGTGCCTCAGTCCTGAAGAGGGGGATCTGGGTGGTGCACTGGAGTATCCAACACAAAAAGGCAGGTTAAATGCTTGGTTCTTTCTGTTTATTTACCAGATTTTACATTTATGAGCTGGCTCCTTAGCATTCTCCAAAAGTTACCAGTGAGATTTTTTTTAACGTCATAAACTCATGGATTTTAACATATTTGATGTGTTTGCAATCCACTGCAGTAATTATTTCTGTTGATTTCCATCTTTAGCCAGGGGAAACTTCCTCAAGTTAGCTCATGAACCCTTTGACATGACGCCCAATCAGTTTATACGAAATACAGAGACAGAGAGTCATGTTAAATGATACTATGGGGATACAACAAAAAACCCAGAATGTAGGAGATTCAATTGGACAACCAAGTTTCTTCAATAAATAGCTTACAAGGGGGAAAAAAGGAAGGAGAAACCTATCAACAAATTACAACAAAGGGAATTAATTTGGTCTGGTTTCTGATTCAAAAAAAAAACTATAACAAATTATGAAACTATATAATCAGGCAACTTTGAACTCCCATTAGATATTCGATAATATTAAAGAAATGCTGGTGGTTTTAGGTGTGATTATGATATTGTGGTATTGTGAATATTTTTTAAAAGATCTTTATCTTTTTAGAGATATATACTGAAATATAGTAACATTCCTTCTACTTTTATATACATTTGAAATTTTCAATACAAAATAAAATAATACAGAAAAACAATCCCACTGAGTGCTGAACAGAATGAACGAAATGCAGTGCCCAACATTTTCCACTGTGTAAAGTGGTGACTTCTTTTACTTGCCTTCAAATAATACATAGTAATACATGGTATTGAACTATAATAAAAGTAGCATAATGATAAAAATCCTTATTGATTTAAGGTTGAAACACAGATCTCAAGAAATACACGAAATAATTAAAAAGGTAAATTAACCCTAATCTCCTATATAAAAAGATGAGTGAAAAACAATGGCTATTTTGAAGGGAAACATAATTTTAAAGACACTAAATGAGCTACAGAACGAATATTTCTATTGAACATTTTATTTTTTCACTATGGAATAATCAGAACAGAACTAAGGAAAAAGGAGAGGCCTTCCATTAAAGGATGCCTGATAAGATACAGGTTACCCAATTAAATTTGGACTTCAGATAAACAATTAATAATTTTTTAGTGTAAGTATGTCTTAAATATTTTTCTTTGCAAAATCTGGCAACTCTACTTCTAATTCCTTACCCTGTTTTTTTCTTTTCTAGCCTTATTGAGATATAATTGACATATAATATTGTGTAAGTTTCAGGTGTACAACATGAGGATTTGGTATATATATATATATATATATATATATATATATATATATATATATATATAGTGAAATGCTTTCACTTATTTCTATAGTTGATTTTTTTCTTTCTTACCACCATTTGACTGCCTGTCCTAAAATGTTATCCATATGGTACTTCATTAAAGCAACTATTATTTAAAACCTCTCATATTGAGAAGTCAAGAGCGATTTCTAGCACTATCACCTTGAAGATGGCAGTTCTGGTACAGGTATTTAAGTTTGAAATATCAGCAGAAAAATTATCCCCTAGAGAATGAGGGATCTGGAAAGTGTTTTTGACAGGTCCACCCCATTCTTACGCCGGCAAATGCTGCCACTTACTTGGTTCTCTCTCCTCCTCCCCTTTCCTTTGTAATAACACACAAACTGTATTAGTCAACCAGATAATGGTGGTGGTGAGTGGGGGTTGATGAGGGCTCCACTGTACTGACTGCGCTGACTCAACCAGACGTGGTTTGAGGTGGGAAAAATGGGAACCAGAGCGAAGTCCCTTAGTCCCAAGCACCTTAGTCTTTTAAAGATGATCCCATCTCTTCAATGTCTCTACTACTATTAACTCATATTATTTTCAAAGAACTTCCCTACACTTTCCTTCGTTACTCAGAAAAGGTCTGAAAGATAAAGAGGTTAAGCAACTGGCCAAAAGTCACACACCTGGGTGAACCCTGTAGTCCTGAATTTCATTCTGGAATTCTTCGTAGCATAATTTGGAGTATGGCTGGGTTTTGGTAAAGTTAGGGATTCTCTCCAGTGGAATTCCGGTGACTTGATCGCAGTTCCAGACCCGGCCTTGGATCCTTCTAAGTGAGGGGCTTACTCTGCACATAGCCTCAGACTCTCAGTTCATTCAGTCCTCAACACATACTTAATGAACACTGGACTAGCTATGAGGAAACAGTGGTGGACAATACAAAAAAGGTCCTCAGTTTAGGCGCCAATAGGCAATTAGATATGAAATAACAATGAAATGTGGTGACTATGACAGACAGTTGTCAGAACTATATGAAGAGTCTCTAACCTCTATGTTAGGGAAGCCTCCCTGAGAAAGGGATGCTTAAGCTGAGACCCACAAGACTAATAAGAATAATATAAGTGAAGGGAAAGAGGATGAGAGAGAACAGAAGAGTATCCCAAACAAGAGTATTCCAAAGACCTGGAGGAGAGAGGAGGTAACATGGGGGTGGAGTGAGAAACAGGGCAGGACTAAAACACGGGGATGCATGAGCCAGGTCAATGATTTTGTGCTTTTTCAAGCCAATACATTTAATATACTTGTTAAATACTTACTTAAGGGAGAAGATGATTAGCCTGGAGAAAAAGTAGTGAGGAGAACACAGGTGGCACCTCAGCCACTCCACTCTGGTCCTAAACATGGACACACTTTGGCCCCAAACCTGCAAAGCCTCTCAGCCAAATACAAGCTCTGCACCTAGCAGGACCTGCCCTCCTTAGAAGCTGTTTAATGACCATCTATTGTTGCTGAAACAAACTCCTTGGGGGGCCGGTCCCCTCTTCCCACTCACTACCCCAAGAGGTTTCTTCTTTTCTTGTTTTCTTTTTTTGTTTTTGGTTTCTTCTTGTCAATTTTAACACAGTTCAGGTCTCAGTGAAGAGTTCTATTAAAAATAATTTCCTCTCTCTTGGTACACTTACATGTCTTGTTTTAGAACTCTTCCCAATTGGCTGGCTTTCCCCGATTTTGACTTTGTGAGAGAGACAGATGAAACTGAAGAAGTGACAGGGGCCAGGAGTGCAGGATTTTGAGCAGGGTGTGCAGTTCACATGTAATATTTCCTCCAGCATCGCTCACTCATTGGGTGGAGTCTTCAGGTCCATGCACAAGAACACTTCCTGTCTCATGGCTGATATGGGAGCAGCAATGTGGAATGGAGCAGCGGTCCTCGAACCTCCCTGACCAGCAAACCAACGAGGCTTTTTAAAGTACAGATTCCTTGGTCCCATTCCCGACCTACTAAATCATGAGAATTTCTAGAGATAGGACTTAGGAATCTGTATTTTCAAAATTCTCCTTGAGTGAATCTGGTGTTAAACAATTCTGGGACTCGCTGAACTTTACTGTAAAAAGCACAAATTTCAGAGCCAGTAAAACCTGATGTCAAACTCCAGGTCTAGCATTTATTAGCTGTGTGATCTTAGACAAGATTTTTTGCCTCTCTGAGCTTCAGTTCTCCAGTTTAAAAAAAAAAAAAGGAGGAGGAGAAGAAAAAAGAAATAACATGACTTAGCTCATATTTTTAGAGGATTGAATGAGACCATGACTAGCAAGTACTTGACACAGCAATCCATAAGTGGTAGTAGTCACCTACCTTATCTTACCTTACCAAGATGCCAAGCTAATTCTGGTCCTAGCCCCACTTGCACCCCTACTTGCTGCCTTCTTGTATTTCCCAAGAACCTATTTTAACCCTCTTCCAACTTACCAGCAGCTTCCATGGGGAATGACATGAGATAATGGTTGCTGCCTGCTGAGAAGAGGGGCTAAAATTGAAGCCACAGAAAAAAAAGAGTCTGTCTACACACTTCCCACCTTGGGCACAAAGACTTTCCCAAAGAGCTAGCTATCCCTCCTGATGTCCGGATAAAGTTGCTATATAACGGCCAAGGTCTATTTGACTTTTTCTTGGACACAAGGGTCTGCAAACAAAACTAGCTCTGAAGTGGTAGTGGCTATATACTGTGCCCCTCTAATGACTGAGATAATTACTTCCAGGCACCTCCATTCATTATTAAGAAAAAAAGCTATACATGGAGACATACGTCAAAATTTTCCTTTAGGGCTTCCCTGGTGGCGCAGTGGTTAAGAATCCGCCTGCCAATGCAGGGGACACGGGTTCGAGCCCTGGTCCGGGATGATCCCACATGCCGCGGAGCAACTAAGTCCGTGTGCCACAACTACTGAGCCTGCGCTCTAGAGCCCGCGAGCCACAACTACTGAAGCCCGTGTGCCACAACTACTGAAGCCTGCGCACCTAGAGCCCGTGCTCCGCAACAAGAGAAGCCACCGCAATGAGAAGCCTGCGCCCCACAACAAAGAGTAGCCCCCGCTCACTGCAACTAGAGAAAGCCCGTGTGCAGCAGCAAAGACCCAATGCAACCAAAAAAATTAAATAAATGAATAAAAAAAAAAATTTTTCCTTTAACATAAATACTTGGATTGCTTAGCACATGTCTGTCAGAATTCAATTTTTAACTCCTATTATTTCATTTTCCTCACAACATCCTTATGAATTAGGCTAAAGCACATTCTTTCTATTAAAAACAACATCTTTTCCTAATGGTAAAATTAGTATATGTTCATAAGACACAATTTGGAAAGTAGTGAAAATACTACATAAAGAAGAAAATTAAAACACATCTCTAATTACCACCTAGATACAATAAAATTAACATTTTGATGTATTTGTTTCAAGTATCTTATAATCATCTATTTTTTTTTAATTGGCATAACAATATATACAGTTTCTGAATCATGCTTTTTTACTCAACATTATATTATGAATTTCTAGTATATTGCTAAAAATTTTCAAAACTGACATTTTTAATGCTGACAATATTGTAGCATTTAAAAATTCCATAATTTATTTCCCTGTTGTTGACATTTCGGTCCTCCCCTCCTTTTTTTTTTTTTTTTTTTGCTGTCATAAATATTAAGAGCTAACTTTCTTATTTGCTGTTTACCTTTGGGAAAACCAACTTACAGAGGTTAAACGGCTTGCTGCAAGGTTAGGTCTGGAATACAAATTCTGTACTCCAGTCTAATTCTTTTTTTCATAGGCCACAAATATTAATTTATTTTAACACTATCAATCAATGCTTAGACCATACTTGCCACTTCAATACATTTTATTTCCTGGCCTTCATTTTTGTTTTTTTTTGCCTTAATGACATATTCCTTTAATGAACGTTACAGAAGGAAAGACCCATGCAAGAAAGACAATTTCCACCTCCTGTCTGTCTCCCTGAAAGCAGGAAATAAATCTCTCCTGTGAAAGGTACACCACCTGGGGGCCAAGGCCTAAGGGTGGAAGGCTGCAGGCATGCTGACTCCTGCAAATCAATTCATTCTGGGAACCTTCCGTTGGGACTGCTGAGGTGTCAGTTAGCTTTGTCACAACCAAAGCCAACTCCACTCTCTGCCAATTTCAGAGAATGGTCCATATATATAAATCTTCTTTATCCAACTGATGGACACTTTGGTGGCTTCCATATCTTGGCTATTGTCAATAAAGCTGCCGTGAACTTAGGGGTGCATGTATGTTTTTGAATTCGTGTTTTCGCTTCCTTCAGAAAGATACTCCAAAGTGTAATTACAGCATCATATGGTGGTTCTATTTTTAATTTCTCGAGGAGCCTCTGAACTGTTTTCCATAGTCATAGTGGCTGTACCAAGGAACATTTCCAACAAAATGTATGAGGGTTCCCTTTTCTCCACATCCTCACCAATACTTGTTATTTGGTGTCTTTTGGATGACAGCCATTCTTTCAGGTGTGAGGTGATCATCTCATTGTGGTTTGGATGTGCATCTCCCTAATAATAAGTGATGCTGACCAGCTTTTTATGTGTCTGTTGGCCAACTGTGTATATTCCTTGGGGAAATGTTTGGTCTTCTGCCAAGTTTTTACTTGGGTTTTTGTCTTTTGGAGGTTGAGTTGCATGAGTTCTTGGTTCATTATGGACATGAACCCCTTTTCAGATATATTGTTTGCAAATATCTTCTCTCGTTCAGTAGGCTGCCTTTTTGTTTTGTGGATGGTTTCCTTTGCCGTTGAAAAGCCTTTCAGTTGAAGGAGTCTCACTGGCTTATTTTGCTTTCGTTTCCCTTGCTTGAAGAGATAGATCCAAAAAAATATTGCTAAGACTGATGTCAAAGAGCACACTGCTGATGTTTTCTTCTAGGGTTTTGTGGCTTCAGGCCATATGTTGAAGTATTTGATTCGTTTTGAGGTTATCTTTGCAGAGAAAAGGATCCCAGTTTGATTCTTGTGCATGTAGCTATCCAGTTTTCCCAACACCATTTATTGAAGAGGCTATCTTTTCCCCACTGTATATTCTCACCTCCACAGAGGAATTGACCATATAAGCGTGGCTTTATTTCTGGGCTCTCAGTTCTGTTCCATGGATCTGTGCGTATTTCTCTTGTGCCAGTACCATGTTGTTTTGATGATTCTAGGTTTGTAGTATAGTTTGAAATCAGGGAGCGTGATATATCCAGGTTTGTGCTTCTTTCTTAAGATTGTATTGACTCTTCAGGTTCTTTTGTGTTTCCCCACACATTTTAGAATTCTTTGTTCTAGTTCTCCAAATAACCCCATAGGTATTTTGATAGGAATGGCATCAAAACTCTAGATTGCCCTGGGGTGTGGAATAATTTTAACAATACGAATCGTTCAACTCCATGAGCATGGCATATGTTTCCATTTGTTTCTGTTGTCTTCAATTTCTTTCATCAGCATCTTATAGTTTTTGGAGTACAGGTCTTTTGCCTCCTTAGGTAGGTTTATTCCTAGATATTTTATTCTTTTTGATGCGATGGTAAATGGGATTGTTTCTTTCATTTCTCTTTCTGATCTTTCGTTGGTAGTGTATAGAAATGCAACAGATTTCTGTGTATTAATTTTGTATCCTGCAAATTTACCAAATTCATTGATGAGCTCTAGTAGTTTTGTGGTAGCATCTGTAGAATTTTCTATGTATAGTATCATGTCATCTGCAAACAGCGACAGTTTTACTTCTTTTCCGGTTTGGATTCTTTTTATTTCTTTTTCTTCTCTGCTTGCCATGTCTAGGACTTCCAAAACCATGTTGAATAAAAGTGGTGAGAGTGGACATCCTTGTCTTGTTCCTGATCTCAGAGGAAATGCTTTCAGCTTTTCACCGCTGAGCATGATGCAGAGAGTTACTCAGAAATGTGCACAGTTTTTCCTAGGCCCCTACTAGCAGTGGAAAAACAGCCAGATCATGTAGTTCCTCACAGACCAAGAGGAGGATTTTCATGGCTCTCACCGTGAATGTGAGGGATAATCACTGGAGCTGAGAAGCAGCCACTTCCTCCTCACCTTCCTCCTGCTCTGGGTTGTTGTTGTTTTTAATAAATTTATTTTATTTATTTATTTATCTTTTGGGCTGCATTGGGTCTTTGTTGTTGCACACGGGCTTTCTCTAGTTGCAGAGAGCGGGGGCTACTCTTCGTTGCGGTGTGCGGGCTTCTCATTGTGGTGGCTCCTCTTTGTTGTGGAGCATGGGCTCTAGGAGCATGGGCTTCAGTAGTTGTGGCTCGCAGGCTGTAGAGCGCAGGCTCAGTAGTTGTGGCGCATGGGCTTAGTTGCTCTGCAGCACGTGGGATCTTCCCAGACCAGGGCTCGAACCTGCATCCCCTGCATTGGCAGGCGGATTCTTAACCACTGTGCCACCAGGGAAGTCCCTCTGGGTTGTTTTCTCATCAATATTATGTGGAGGAATTATATCAGCATCTTGAGAATATACCTTCAAAGGTTCCAGGACATCTCCCTCTTCCTGACCTTCATTTTTAAAACAAACATTACTGACAGTGTAGGAGGGTATGAATGAAGTTGAAATAGAGTCCCAAAGTAGTGGCAAACAGGAGTGAGGGACTAATTCAGACACCCTATAGCTCCCTTCCTCATTTCTACCTTTTCTCATTGTACCAAGTTCCCCAGTTGAACCGTCTAATGATGATATCACTTCCTGGTTTTGACTCATAAAAAGAGATAGAGCTTCTCTGATGCTCAACATCCCCACCAAGACATTGGCCCCTGTATTTTAGTGCTTCCCCTCTCTTTCTTTACCTGATTTTCTATCTCTCTCTCTCTCTCTTCCTCTCTCTCTCTCTCTCTCTCTCTCACACACACACACACACACACACACACACACAGAGGCTGACTGATCTTTGATTTTCAGTAGAAACCATTGGTATTTGCCATTCTGCTCTGTCACACTGTTGAAAAGACTTACTTACAATATAAGAGCTACCCTGTGGCCATCTTTCTTCCATCTTGGCTTACAGTTTTACATCAAAGGGATTCAGCACAGGGTTGTGGAAAAAACCCAGTCCTGAGAACCTGGCAGCCCAAGTTCCCAGTTTTTGGCTGAGCTCTATTACTAACTTGCAGTCTGACCCTGAGCAAGTTGTCTGTCTTTGTAGTCTCATTCCATCTTTATTAGCTGATCTTGAATATTCCTTTCAGTCCTGACATGACAAAATTTTGAACAGTCTTGTTCTTTTAGATGCTTTTTTCAATCTCTTGAACCTCCCGTTTTAAAAATGACTCCTTTCTGGCCATCAGACATCTTTGATTCTATACTCTGTACAGGTCCAACCCAAGACAATGTCTATAGGAAGGCTCCATCCCAGAGTTTTTTTGTTGGCAGTACTGCTCTTGATCCAATTAACCAGAACTTCTTTCCTGGGTCCCATGCTTTAGAAGGCCCTCTTCTGGCCCTCCTCCTCCCCCCAACACGAACAATGGTGGGTCTGTGAGTCCAAGGGTGTTTGACCACCTGTAACCCTCTTATCCTCTTCTAGACCAAGCTCTCCCTAACCAGGATGTCCAGAATTCCCTTCTCATGAAGCTCTGAGCCTACTTCCAGGGCCTGCTTGGGCTTTTGCTCCACTCTGTACAATTAGGGGCAGACCATATTGCCCAAAGTGTAGTTAAGAGGTAGTTGTTTGTATACTTTGTGTTTGGAGTTATGGACAGAACTTGAATATGTAGGGTATAGTCTGCACACTTATACACAAGTTTCTTTGAGGTCAGTATGAACAGAAGGGTAGGTGGCCCACTTAGGGGGGATTTGTGAAAATAACCATTTGTGCATTCACCTCAGGCTCACAAATATTAGAGATGGGCCTGTTTGTGGGATACACTATCCTGCAAAGAGAGGCATACAGAGGTCAAGAAGAGTGGCTCTTCAAAGATTCTGTGAGTTATTTGTGGCTACATAGACAGACTCACTAACCGGTATGAGTGGGCAGCAGAAAGAGAATGGGGAAGCTACAGACTTTTCGCCTTTGGCTCTTGCTAGATGCAAGTTATGGACACAAAGGTAATTTATAATTTCTTACTGGTCTTCATTTTGCCAAACTAGAGTTATGATCTTGTAGGCACAAAGTGTGATATTATATTAATAGTAATGACAATAGATTATTGAACCTAATCTGATTCCTATGTTGACATTATTTCTCTCTATTTGCCTTGGTTCATTTTCCCTCAACTCCCTCCCTCACCAAAATAAAGGTCATTAGGTAAAGCAAAGCAATCTCTTTAGGCTGACCTAGCCAACCCTCAATTAACTTGTACATCTGAGACCAGCATTGTAAGAAATGGTCTATTAAAAACCATGTTAATTCCAAACCTCTTTAACAATTTCTCACATCACAGTGTTTCTCAGAATTAGGAGTCAAGATTTTGTAAATTTGATTACTGTACATTATATCCACATGATATTTCAAAAGGACCAAGATGGAAAAGTATGTGGCCTTTAAAATGGTTTTAGTCGTAATTCTAGTCAAGCCAAAAAAATTAGCTTGGGAAAATTCTACCCGGTTTACAAATTAGCTGGATGTCATTGAACAAGACATTTACCCTCTTGGGGACTCAATTTCTTTAACTATAAAATGAGGGGGTTGGATTAAATGGTCTCTAAGTTTCCTTAAAAAAAAATCTAAGGTTTTATGGTTGCCTATGATTTTATAAGCAATTATGCCTAGAGCTATTTAGCAGAGAAAACTGCAGAATGTGAAAACCTTTAGGACTTAGCTAAGAAATAAAAAGACCATTCATCAGGAAACGGGGTCAAGTTAGAAAGTAAAGGGTATAGTTGCCTGAGCAACTCTAATTTTAAAAGAAATTATTACAGAGTTAAACACAGGCCTATGCAGGCCAAGGAGAAGAAAAGAAACAAGAGCTCCATCTTTTCCTGTTGTTGTCCTGGAAGAGGAATCATATAATAACTGCTTAACTTTCTGGAACAAGGTGAAGTATAAAAGAAACAAACACACACAATACCCAATTACAAGGTGGCTATAGTTATATCTGCTACAGCTTCTTTCCTAGAGGTTTTTTTTCCTTCCTAGTGTTTTAATCAAGTCTGAAAGTTTGAATGCCAACTCTCCATGGGTACTTCAGTGGCTACCCACAGCAAGGTAATTTTCCCTCCCTCTTTCAGTATCAGAAATCCTCTCCAAAGTCCTACAAGCACGATTCTTTGCTGAAGTTGGTATTAAAAGTTGGCGTCAAGCCTCCAAATCCTGTTAGTGATAATACGAGGAAGTAAGACATTCAACTCTGTTGTGAAACTAAATCATAATACATCAGACAAGAATATAAAACTACTTGGTCAGAGTGCTCAGCCCAAGGCTACAGTCAACTACTCCAAAGAATACAGAGGCCCCCAGAAGGAGAGGCCCTTTCATTCTGTACCTTCCTGCTAAAGAGGAAGTAAAACACTACACAGTTTGCCTTGGAAGTCTAAGCATATTAAGAGAAACAAATCTCATACCTGACTTCGCATGCTTTGAAATTGATCAAAATGCAGGATATTGCAGGGGCAGGATGAAAAGAAAAGAGTAACAAAAGACTTGTAAAATCTCAGATCTGGCTAACCAGCTCTTGATTAAATAAAAATTGTCTGTATTTCTAATAGTTACAATAATAAAATCTGAAAATGTGGCTTATAGGAAATCCCTGGAGGTCCAGTGGTTGGGACTCGGTGCTTTCACTGCTGGGGTCCGGGTTCAATCCCAAGTGGGGGAACAAAGATCCTGAAAGCTGCGTGGTGCGGCCAAAAAACAAAAACAAAAAAAAAAAACGAAGAATGTGAAAATGTGGGTTATAAATATATACTGTCAATGAATTTTCTATCATTTTCTTATGTTCAGAAGGTTATGTTTCCTGACAATCCAATTTGTTTCTGTACTTATGTTTCTGAAGTCTGACTCGATTTCTTCTATGATATGTTTTTGCAAATCTCCTCTTCTTGTTAGACTATTTTGTTGAACAAAAAGAATGTGCTAACAGCTGTGAGGAAATAGACACCCAGTATCTGTCCATTTTTTAACCTGCTTTTTTTTTTAACCTAAAGAAAATATCATTTCTCATTAGAAGTTAGAAATCCAGAACAAACCACTGAAATACAGGGCTTCTGTGAGTACTGAATAGAGAAAGCTCTATAGTGAAGGTCTGATAAGGAGGAGAAGGGAGATTTTTCACATGATATTTTGAGCAACTTCAGCTATATTTGAACTTTGGAAAAGTTTCATGAATAGTTGCTCCTTCAGGAGACTTCACAGTGCCTATAACATTGTGTATTTTATCTAACAAATACCTATATAGTGCTTTTTATATGCCAGGCCCCGTAAGTGCTTTATAAATTTTAATCTCCGATTTTTCACAACAACCCTACAGAGTAGGCAATATCATCATCATCATCATCACCATCCCTGTTTTAACAGATGAAGAAACTGCAGCACAGAGAAGTTAAGTCATTTGCTCCAGGCCCACAGCTAATGAGTGCGTAAGTCTACGCTCCTAGCCACCACACACTGCTCCTCTCAGAGGAGCTCATTATTTGAGGCAAAGGTGGAAGCAGAGAGTTAGAAAATGTCCTGGGTGCCACAGCCCTTTAGCATGTCACTTCCCTAGTGTGGAAACACTGCTTTAACTTCTAGCAACTTCCACCTCTTTAACCTGGAGATTCTTTCTCAGGTTTGTGCCTCTCAGATGTTCTTAAGATAAAAGATATGATGAAGTAAACACCAAAGAAGAATTTTTTAAGAGTAATCTCCAGAATGACCTTGCTTAAGAAACTGAGATTAGTGAGCTAAAGGAGAAAATAGCAAGATATTAATGGTGTCTACCGGATCTAAACCCTCTTAGTCACTTTTATCATTTGCCTAAAATTCAATAAAATGGTTTTTTGTTGCTGTGTTTATAGGTTAATATGAATGACTTCCAAGAGAAGGTTTAAGAAAAAAGAAGTTATCAGTTCCTACAAAATATATACTTTGGCCAAAGACCTTAGAGAGCAAGGTCTTTCAAGTATTTACAACTAAGAAGTAGTACAAGGATGTTAATCTGAAGGATTATTTATCATAAGGAAAACTTTTAAAAGAGCCTATTTACCATCAGTTACAGAATGGTTAAATTAAAGAAAATCCTTGCAATTGAACACAAAGCAATCATTAATATTTACATGAAGATACATGTAACATATCAAGTGAAAAAAGCAAGTTGCAGAACACTCTCATGGTATTATGCCATCTTTGTGGGAAAACAACACAAGAAACAACATTTGGTTTTGTATGTCTGTAACATATAGGAAGGTTTGGATACAAACCTGAAAAAATAGAACACACCTCTTAAGAGTGGTTACCCCTAGAGAAAGTGTTGAAGGGGGAGGGGGAGGGGTGGAAAGGAGATAATTTTTATTTTATAGACTTTCACTTGCTTGTGGTAGGTGAGATTCACTAAATGCACATGAATTAAAACACAAGCAAGCATATGGAAACCATTAAACAATTTGAGAAAGATTAAGAAATAATCAATTATAAATAAACTGTGAAATAAGTTTGACAAAGTGAGCCATGATATATCATATAATCACTTTGTGCACCAGTTTTTCCATAATTATGCATAAACTACTGTGCTAGCTTTACTAGACTTTTATTTTGCTTAATGCTATAGATTTTGAGGTTTTATTTTCATTAAAACTTGAAGAGGAAAAAATTATACCTTCCAAAGACTGATAAGTCAATAGTTAATGCACTAGTCTTTTACTTCTATATTTTCTTTTTAGCAACTCAAGTACACATTTATGTGGACCATCACCATATTGCAGACTGACTGGATGGCAGTGTGGTGTGATAAAAACAACACGGCCCAGAGTTAGAAGACCAGTCCAGATTCTATCACAGACTCACTGGGTAATTACTGCCACTTAACGCCTGTGGGTCCCTATTCATTCCTCTTAAGAAGAATATATGATTCAAAAAAGCAAGGGAACAGTATCTCTCTTGGCTGACGAGCAATGAAATATATCTGCAATGCTGGCAAAAGCCTTGTTAAGCAGCTTACTAAGCGGTGCTGAACATGACATCTGAAATTGTTATAGTGTCCTCTTCTGGTCCCCAGCAGGTGTTTCTCTGATTCTTCCACGTTCTGTTCAAGCGTCATCCGTGCAGTTGTGAGTCACTAGAGCCAGCCTTTCACCCCTCCCTGCCTCCCTCCCCCGCTCCTTCTCTACTCTGAGATACGAGAAATGCCAAACCCAGGCCATCATATGCTCTGCTGCCCAGGAGAATACAACGCAATCTGTGCATTATAGCCAGAGTGATCTTTGTAAAACACATGCATAACCTTGTCATCCCCGTTAAAAGTCTTTATTATCGATCCCCACCATTTACAACCAAGTCCACACTCTTGGCCTGACATAAAAGCCTCTTTCTGTCATGGCTCCAGTCCACTTTTCCAGCCTCCTCCCCTGCCTTCTAACTCCCTACGTACAAAATCTTCTAGCCATATGGAAATGTCTCCAGTTTACTGTTTGTAGGTATGCTCTTAACAGAAACCCCAGAGACCACAAGCGTTTCAGAATTCATAACTTTTTAGATTTTCAACAGGTAATCCCATGTATAGATAGACAGATGATAGATAGATAGATAGATAGATGTCTATGTATATATGTTACATAACACCCCAGATGGTCTAAGGCATCAACTCGTATCAAACACATAAATGTTTCTGCAGCAAACCTAGAATATTCACATTAAGTGTAATAAGGTCACAAATGGCCTCAGTCAGTTGGGGTCTGGTTTTGCCACTGAGCCACTTCCCTTGGCTCCTCCAGATCTATAATCCGCCCTTTTGCACCTGCTCTGTGCCTGGGAAACTGACCTATCTGCGCTTCAGCCCCACACTCCACTGCCCCCAGGTTTCTAATGGGATACAGCCAATGGGGAGCCCAGCAGGCTATCCAGGAGTCTGGGGTGTTTCCCTCTCCTGACAGACAGTCATCTGGAGGCAGTTGCTCTTTAGGCAGTCTTCTTCCCGTGACTCCTTCCTTCTGGCCTCCAAGAACCACTCTCTCCTCTCGTCTCCTAGGGACGTGTGTCTCGGGATCACAGCTCTCCTGTCCCACTATCACATTCCTATCCCTGTGCCAGCACTCCCCCCACACCTTTGAAGGAGTCTCTTTATTAAATCCTCTTTCAACGATCCCAATTTGAGAATACCATCTGTTTCCTGATGGGTCCCTGACAAATGCAGCACACCAATGAGTTCAGATTGAGTCAGGTTTTCCTGCCTAATGGATTAAGGAAAAGCTTTCAGCTTTTAGAACTTCTTGGATTTCAAAATTACATGTAAGATACTGTGAACCATACAATCTACTATTTCTTTCTTCTGTTTAATATATACTGCTCCTTCTACCTGCAATGCCATTCTCTCCTTGTCCAATTGGCTAACTTCAATTTAGTCTTTAAACACCAAGTGAACTTCCAGTGAACTTCAACAGTGAACTATCCACTGACCAATCCCCTGTAGACAGCACCTCATCCAATAGCCCTGGACACTTGTAAAGTCCCTGGAACAGCCTTGGAAAACTTATGTGAGTCTGGGACTTGAAGGGAAAACCCCACCCAAGGAAGTGATGGACTCACAAGTACTGTTACTGTTACATAGATTAAATATACGATGAATGGAAGGCTTAACATTTCTTAATATTGCTGTATGATTCAAGAAACATTGGGGAGTGCAGTCATAATAACTAAAATTTAGTGGTTTTAAATTTCATTTATTCACCCTCTTGTGCCAAAGACTCACAGACAAAGCACAAACAGAAATTTCTGAAAAATACTCATCCTTAGTATGTGCAATGCACTCTGGCATTTTCTAGCCTATTGTAGTCAATATCACTTTTTAAAAATATCAATCACACCCTAGAAATGTGTCATGCAATACACAGTGTGAAAGACACCAAACTAAACAGTATTCACGGACAAATGTTTCCACACTTTGTCAAACAAAGAACCAAAATATTGTAACCATGCTTTAGTTTTTTGCCATTTATACTTTCAGGTTGTTTCCCCCCATTTTCAGTTATTTGCTCTCCTCAGCAGGGGGAGGAATTCCTGTCCTAAACCTGGATGACATCTGGCTAGAACCACAAGACGTGTGCTGAGACAGAAACCAGAACAGCGGGCAATCTGGGAGTTGAGGCTGTCTTAGCCAATTTTGAATATTTGGTCACCTTATCTGAGATTACATGTAAACTCACTTTTTCCAGTCTCTCAGAAGGCAGCTTTTACTGTGTAATTTTAAAAGAATTGTTTTCTGTGTTGTTTAATGATTTGCGTTAATTTTAAACAAGGGTTTATGAACTGTGAGCTAGTGCCAGGAAAATGTGGATCAATTGTTGCTTCCCTAGAGAAAGTAGCAGTGCTTTTAATAATAGATCCTAGTAAAGTATCTATAATTCTTCTACGACTTAAAAGGCAAAGCAAAATATGGATTGGGTAAAAGGATTTTTTTCTTTCTTTTTTTTTTTTTGGTGTGTATGTAGAAAATATACACAAGGTCTGACTAAGAAAAAAAAAATTGTTCTAATTAGACTCTTGTTTGCATCAAGCCAGCATTCATTTAGGTGTCCTTGAAAGAAAAGGAGTTAATTATATGGACACTGTATCATTTAGGATTAACACTGGCTACATGTGACAGAAATTGAGAATAGTGGTAGATAGTAATCTTATCTTAAATAAGATAGTTTTAGCTCTCTTGTAACAGACAAGAAGTAGGAAGTCCAGAACTGGCATGACTTCAGGATGTCAAAGGACCAGGGTTCTTTTCTGCTACCTACTACTGAGATTCCTGTCAATGCATATAAATTCTAGACAGTTGGAAGGAAGAAGCGAGGAGGAATTACACACACAATGTCCCCTACAGCCCATTAAACAGAATATCATCACAAGGTTATGCTTAGCTGCATGGAAGGTAAGGAAATGTAGTCTTTTTAACAGGAGCCCAGCTAACAAAGGAGGAAGATGGCAAAGACAGATATTGTGGAAAACAAGGAGTTTTTCCCACAATTATACACGACCTGAAATTGAGAAAACTTTAGGCTTGATTTCTGCAGCCTTTGCCTCTCCTTCTCAAATAATCAGTCTTCTCCTTCTTCTTTAGTCTACGGTTAAAGGGAATTACAAAGAGCACCAGTAGTTTATATAGCTTAGTTGATTACTTTGCCCCTATATGGCAGAGACTGCCATGCCAGGACAGCGTGTGGATGGCTGGAACTAGAGCCAGTCAAACCCTAACCACAAGGTTGCGAAACAAGGTCTAGCTAGGAATCAGGAAGAGGGAAATAAATGCTGGGGAAGCAGTCAACAAATATCTTACCACAATGTCTAAGAGGCAGCTCTACGTTAACATGTTCAAATCAAAATTCTTGAGCTCTCTGTCAATTTCCACCTCCAATGTACTACCGTCCACCTAGTCATTTAATCCAAAAACCCAAGTGTAATCCTTAAGCCTTTTATCCCCCTCACTCCTCACATCCACCAGGACCAGCTACACAATATGTGGGGCCCAGGGGAAAATGAAAATGCAGGCCCTCTTGTTGAAAAATTATCAAGAATTTGAAGACAGCAACAGCAAAGCATTAAACCAACTGTGGAGTCCTTCTAAGTATGGGGCCTGGTACAACTGCACATGAAGCCAGACCTGCATCCAATATAGATCCATACATTTTGTAAGTTCTACCTCTGTGATTGTTAAGTTTATGTGTCTATTTGACTGGGCCACAGGGTACTCAGACTTTGGTTAAACATCATCCGGGTATGTCTGTGAGGGTGCTTCTGGATGAGATTAACATTTGAATCAGCAGACTGAGTAAAACAGATTGCCCTCCCTAATGCTGGTGGGCCTCGTCCAATCAGTTGAGGGCCTGAATAGAACTAAAAAGAGTAAGAGGGAACTCCTCTGTCTGACTATTTGAGGTGATACATCAGTGTTTTCTTGCCTTTAGACTCAAACTGAAACATTGGCTCTTCTCGGGTCTTGAGTCCGCCAGCTTTCATACTGGAATTTACACTATCAGCTCTCCTGGTGTTCAGGCCTTCAGGCTCAAACTAGAACTGCACCATCAGCTCTCCTGGGTCTCCAGCTTGCCAACTGCAGATCTTGGGACTTCTCAGCCTCCATAATTACATGAGCCAATTCCTTATAATAAATTTCTGTCTTTTCTCTCTATATATATACATCCAATCAGTTCTGTTTTTCTAAAGAACCCTAATACAACATCCAAAACAATTCTTAAATTGGTACACCTCTCTCCATCTCCATAACAATATCTCTGTATCTCTGGTTCTGGACTAAATGGTATTGGCCACTTAACAAGTGCACCTGCTTTCACTTTTGCCCCTGCTTCAGTGGTGTTCAATCAGAGAAGCAGAACCATAAGGATAGATGCACATATACACACACACACACACACACACACACACACACGCATATATAAAACAAATATATAATATATAAAAAATATTTTTATATGTAATAAATATTTAAATAAAATAAAACATATTCAAATACAGTATATTTAAATATATAATATATATATTTTATAACTAAATATATTTACATAAATATACTATAATCTTTTTCTATAAGTATAAAAACTACAAAATTTATATAAATATATAAAATACACACACACACATATATATATATATATACACACATACATATGTATATGAATTTGTTATAGGGCTTTGACCTTACAACTGTGGAAGCTGATTAAACAGTGCACGTGCCAGTCCCAGGCTCTGGCACTTAAAGGGATGATGAATAAAAAGAGGGAGATGTGAGGATCAACTGGAACCTGTGAGAACAGACTTGAACCTACAAAGATAGACTCGGAATTACTGTCATTCTCTCACAACCTCTGAGCCTCCAACTTTGATGAGAGTATGTGTCTTGCTGGAGAAGCTGATGCCCTTAGTCATGGAGCTAAATATGATCCTGGCCCAGGGCGGAGCGAGGCTGAAGGAGAAAATCTGGCAGGACTTGTGGGCCAGATGTTGTCCCAGGCCAGTAAGGTGAGCCAGCAGATTACAGCAATGTGGGTGCATTGCAGTGGGGTCTTGTGCCCTGCTCTGACCTTCCAAGTGTAAAAGCAATAGGCTACTGCTTCCTTTCTGCCTTCCAAATAGCGTACAAAATGCTCCTCGTAAGGCTCACTACCCCTGAGCCATGCAGGGAAGGGAATTCTGGGAAACATAACTCAGGTTTAGCTAAATTGACGCCATACAAATCCTCCCCAACCCTTCACTTAACTACAACATAGCAGCAATAGATATCACTTAAAAATTCAAATCAGACCAGTTTTTCTTCTTAAAGCCTTGCAAATGCTCTCCCCTACATCTAGAATAAAATCCAAACTCTTTACCATAGTTTACAAGGCTGCACAGGATCTGACCCCTACCATTCTCTGAGCTCATTCATTTTGTACCACTTCCTCCTTGAGCACCATTCCTGAGCCTTCTACTTGTTCCTTAAACACATGGAGGTCTTTACCGTCTCCATCTTCACACGGCCTTCTACTGTGTGTCTATGTGTCTCTCTGTGTCCTTTTCTTAAAAGGCTAATCATCACTGGATTTAGGGTTTACCTTAAATCCAGGATGATTTCATATCAAAACAATTCATTATATCTGGAGAGACCCTATTTCCAAATAAAGTCCCATTCACAGTTCCTGGGGTTAGGACTTGAACATGTCTTCTTAGGGGACACAATGCAACTCATTACAGGTCTAAGGAAAGATTCCTACTATGCCTGCTTCTTCTACTGGGACAGGATCCTTCAGAGATCTGAACTTGGGACTGACTATCAGGACCCCTAGTAAATGCTACATGCCACAAGAAATTTAGACATTTTCAGGTAATGCAGAAAGGAGGATTTTTACATTCCCTGAACAATTAGAGAAATGACAGTTGGGATGTGGACAATAATTAAAGTTTGCAGGATCCAGAATTAGGAATTTATGTGATCACAAAGCTTCCAATGCATCCCTTGGGGTATGGGTAGCTGACTGCTTAACAATACTTGAACATGTGGTAAACTGCCTGGATTTGTAAGTCAGATTTTTGACAATGTAACAGCTGGAAGGAGAAATGACCTTTGCGCTTGTGTTAAAACTTAAGCAGCTTTTGCCACAAAGCATTCCACGTTGCTATTAGAAAGCAGCTTGGAAAACTCAGGCTTGTTGAAGAAAGTTGTTGTAGGAGGATTTTAAAGCAAAACATCACAGAAGAAGCTCAGAACTTCCTGTGAAAATGTGAGTTATCCTTCTCACTCCTTGCTCTTAAAGAAGTTATTCAAGGGGAGGAAGAGAGGGAACTGTTCAGGGTTAGAAATAAGGGTACAAATCCAGCCGAGCAGAGGGTGGAGCTCAGTCACTCAAGTTCAGATTTCTAACACCAAAGACCCCTCACTACGGGGTAAGTGACTTCCTTACTTTGGATCAGAGAACATGCTAGAAAAATCCCTGGGCCTTAAACATGAACCATGACTACTGAATTTTTACCTAGCTGGGAAGCCAGTCCTAAACAAGAGATCAGTAATATCTTACATATTTGCCCCTGGAATCTAGCAGCTGCTGGCGACAGTTTTAACATCCACAGCACCACTTAGGGGTGGAGGCTACGAAGAGAAATACCTCCATATGTTCCCACTCTTGTGAAGATGGGTGTTTTTTGGTGGAATGTGCTTGTGAGAAGAACAGTCCTCCAGAAATTAAGATCCAGAAACAGGAGAAAGGTCATAGCATCAAGCTCTCCTGACATCATAAACAAAAAATCTTGGTAGATACCATAGCTCTGCCCTCCCTCCTTGGTAAGCCTAGACCCTGGTATTATAATAGTTGGAGGGGTCTCCATAGTCAATGACAGTCCAGTGGTCAGCCCTGACTTAAGGGTGAACAAATGTGGTCAAAGTCCTATATTGGGAATCCTGCCTGCTTTTAGGGTAACTCTAGAACCCCAGTGCTACTGAATTTGAACCAACACATAGAGAGTGGGGTAGGATGGTGCTACCTAACTAGACCCAGAGATCCAATAGGCATTATCACCAATGGAGCTTTTGAGAAAATTTCTAGCAACGCTTTAGGAGATTGATACTAGCCTGTGAGTTGGAGGTGGTCCAACTACTTTAAGTAAAATACAGCTGTACTACATTTTACCTTCTGATCCCAAATGACCACTCCCCAACCCCAGCCACTGTCACCCTTCCATCAGAAGCCATGTAGCAAAATATACAGAGACGGCAAATATTTTTCTCAAGGAAATACATGATGAGGAGGAGAAGATTTTATTCACCAAAAATCCTCTTAGAAATATATGATGAGAAAGAGATTTTATTCACCAAAAGTCCCCTTAGAAAGGGAGAGCGGTCTTTGTTAGAAAAATCCTTTGAAAAACACGAATTCAAAAAGATGTATGCACCCAATGTTCATAGCAGCATTATTTACTATAGTCAAGATATGGAAGCAACCCAAGTGTCCACCAATAGATGAATGGATAAAGAAGATGTGGTATATGTATACAATGGAATATTACCCAGCCATAAAAGAAAGAAATTTTGCCATCTGTGACAACATGGTTGGACCCAGAGTGTACAAATACTGTATTTTTTCATTTATATGTGGAATCTAAAAAATAAAACAAACAAACAATTATAACAAAACAGAAACAGACTCACAGATACAGAGAACAAACTAGTCATTACCAGAGGTGGCAGTGGTGGGAAGAGGGGCAAAACAGATGAAGGGGATAAGAGGTACAAACTACTAGGTGTAAAATAAGTAAGTTGCAAGGATGTAATATACAGCATAGGGAATATAGTCAATATTTAATAATAACTGTGTATGGAGTATAATCTATAAAAATATCAAATTATTATGCTATATACCTGAAACTAATAAAATATTGTAAGTCAACTGTACTTCAATAATAAAAAAAATTCTTTGATAATTGGGAGTAGAAACTAACACCTGAGGGATACAGATTTTGGTGGATTAGTTGCAGGTGACCAGATGGTTTTATTGGTTGCTCCACAGAAGGAGGAGGAAGAGGAGAGAGGAAAGATAAGAGGTGGAATGAAAACAGCAGGTGTAAGCTCTCTGCTAGGCCAATCACTGGGGGGCAGGAACAGGCTTTAACAAGCATTAAAGCTCAATGTGGGGCCTTCCCTGGTGGCGCAGTGGTTAAGAATCTGCCTGCCAATGCAGGTTCGAGCCCTGGTCCGGGAAGACCCCATATGCCACGGGGCAACTAAGCCCATGCGCCACAACTACTGAGCCCACGTGCCACAACTACTGAAGCCTGTGTGCCTAGAGCTCGTGCTCCGCAACAAGAGAAGCCACCACAATGAGAAGTCTACGCACTGCAACGAAGAGTAGCCCCCGCTCGCTGCAACTAGAGAAAGCCCACACACAGCAAGGAAGACCCAACGCAGCCAAAAATAAAGTAAATAAATTTAAAAAAAACTCAATGGGAAAAATATTTGCAAATAATATGACTGACAAGGGGTTAATATCCTAAATATATTAACAGCTCATACTACTCAATATCAAAAAAACAAACAACGCAGTCAACGAATGGGCAGAAGATCTGAATAGACATTTTTCTGAAGAAGACATACAGATGGCTAATAATGACATGTAAAGATGCTCAACATCACTGATTATTAGAAAAATGCAAATCAAAGCAACAATGAGATATCACTTCACACCTGTCAGAATGGCTATCATCAAAAAGTCTACAAATAATAAATGTTGGAGAGGATGTGGAGAAAAGGGAACCCTCCTACACTGTTGGTGGGAATGTAAATTGGTGCAACCATTATGGAAAACAGTATGGAGGCTCCTCAAAAGACTAAAAAAAGAGAATTAGCATATGATTCAGCAAATCCACTCCTGGGTATATATCTGGAGAAAACCATAATTCAAAAAGATACATGCACCCCAATGTTCATTGCAGCACTATTTACAATAGCCAAGACATGGAAACAACCTAAATGCCCATCAACAGAGGAGTGGATAAAGAAGATGTGGTATATATATACAATGGAATATTACTCAGCCATAAAAAAGAATGAAATAACGCCCTTTGCAGCAACATGGATGGACCGAGAGATTGTCATACTGAGTGAAGTAAGTCAGACAGAGAAAGACAAACATCATATGCTATTTATACATGGAATCTTAAAAAATGGTACAAATGAATTTATTTACAAAAAAGAAATATAGTTACAGATGTAGAAAACAAACCTATGAAATTAGAACACTCCCTAACACCATACACAAAAATAAACCAAAATGGATTAGAGACCTAAATGTAAGACCGGACACTATAAAACTCTTAGAGGAAAACATAGGAAGAACATTCTTTGACATAAATCACAGCAAGATCTTTTTTGATCCACCTCCTAGAGTAATGGAAATAAAAACAAAAATAAACAAATGGGACCTAATGAAACTTAAAAGCTTTTGCACAGCAAAGGAAACCATAAACAAGACGAAAAGACAACCCTCAGAATGGGAGAAAATATTTGCAAACGAATCAACGGACAAAGGATTAATCTCCAAAATATATAAACAGCTCATTCAGCTCAATATTAAAGAAACAAACAACCCAATCCAAAAATGGGCAGAAGACCTAAATAGACATTTCTCCAAAGAAGACATATAGACGGCCACGAAGTACATGAAAAGATGCTCAACATCACTAATTATTAGAGAAATGCAAATCAAAACTACAATGAGGTATCACCTCACACCAGTTAGAATGGGCATCATCAGAAAATCTACAAACAACAAATGCTGGAGAGGGTGTGGAGAAAAGGGAACCCTCTTGCACTGTTGGTGGGAATGTAAATTGATACAGCCACTATGGAGAACAATATGGAGGTTCCTTAAAAAACTAAAAATAGAATTACCATATGACCCAGCAATCCCACTACTGGGCATATACCCAGAGGAAACCGTAATTCAAAAAGACACATGCGGGCTTCCCTTGTGGCGCAGTGGTTGAGAGTCTGCCTGCCAATGCAGAGGATACGGGTTCGAGCCCTGGTCTGGGAAGGTCCCACATGCCGCGGAGCAACTGGGCCCGTGAGCCACAATTACTGAGCCTGCGCGTCTGGAGCCTGTGCTCCGCAACAAGAGAGGCCACGATAATGAGAGGCCCGCACACCGCGATGAAGAATGGCCCCCACTTGCCGCAACTAGAGAAAGCCCTCACACAGAAACGAAGACCCAACACAGCCATAAAAATAAATAAATAAATAAACCCAAAGTTTAAAAAAAAAAAAAAAAAAAAGACACATGCACCCGAATGTTCACTGCAGCACTATTTACGATAGCCAGGTCATGGAAGCAACCTAAATGCCCATCAACAGACGAATGGATAAAGAAGTTGTGGTACATATATACAATGGAATATTACTCAGCCATAAAAAGGAACGAAATTGAGTCATTTGTTGAGAAGTGGATGGATCTAGAGACTGTCATACAGAGTGAAGTAAGTCAGAAAGAGAAAAGCAAATATCGTATATTAACGCATGTATGTGGAACCTAGAAAAATGGTACAGATGAGCCGGCTTGCAGGGCAGAAGTTGAGACACAGATGTAGAGAACGGACATATGGACACCAAGGGGGGAAAACTGCGGTGGGGTGGGGATGGTGGTGTGCTGAATTGGGCGATTGGGATTGACATGTATACACTGATGTGTATAAAATTGATGCCTAATAAGAACCTGCAGTATAAAAAAACAGACAAACAAAACAACTAATACTAAACTTTCATTGGGTTATTTGTATGGAAATATGTTAATATAAATCTTTCAGACATTACATGAAATTTCTAAAAATCTTATATGTTCTGGTATAATGTTATAAGTCATAATCCTAGTTATTACCTTAAAATGTATATCTCAGAAATAACTAATTTTCTTGTCAACTGCATTATTATGAACTTTCATCAAATCTTTAACCGTGGTCATGTTTAAGTCTTTTGTCATTTACAGACAGTTCTGGGTGTACTCTGATGCTTTTGCAAAAATGTTCCTATAAAAGGGTTTCATCTTTAAGAAATTCATGGAAAAGACTCTGACAAGTACAGGTTTCTGGTAACTGACTTTACTGCTGAACTGAATGAATAAGCATTTTCAGAACTCTAATGAAAAACTGATGAACTCATAAAAGTGCTAACAAAAGATCAAGATGAAAAAAAAATTAATTACATGGGACTGAGTGAACTGATGAGGATGAGTATAATTTTTGTGACTTTCTGTCTGAATTAAAAAAAAAAAATCCCACAAGGACTCAGAGGCAAAGAATATACAAATCAATTTTCACTGCAAAGTAAAGGAGCTGTTACAGTGGAGGATTACTGGACTGAATGTCAATATTATGACATAGTATGAGTGTGTTTCATGTTTGGTAATTGCAATCATTGTTGCTTTTGTTGTGGTCATCCATGTACAATGCTTGGTGTCAGTTTATTTATCTCTTGTAAAAATAAAATACAGTGTGTGTGTGTGAAAAAAAAAAAAAAAAAACCTATGGTTACCGGAGGGGAAGGGAGGGAATAAATTGGGAAATTGGGACTGACATATACACCCTACTATATTTAAAATAGAAAAAAAGCTTAGAGAGAGATTCTTGGGGGATACAGAATTTCAGTTTTTAAAAGAAATAAAGAAGGTACTTGGTATTTTTATTTTTTTATATAAAAGCAAAAGAAGAAGAATAGTGTATAATCAAATATCTTCTTTAAAAATGCAATTTCTGGCTTTTTCTTAGAGAACACAAATTTAAAGTGAAATAATTTTTAATGTCCAATACAAAATTAAGAAAACCCACCAAAGTTTTGTGTAAATATTCAGGCATGCATTCATTCATTAACAAATATCTGCTGTGCATCTGTTACATGCCTGGTACTGCTTTGGACTCTGAGGATGCAGAGGTGACCAAGACAGATCATGTCCTTGACCACATAAATTTTGTAGAGCTTAATGATTTAAAATTTCTGAGAAGAACTATAAAGGCAAATAAAACCAACACCTGAACTAACTGCAACGCAAATTCAAAAAAAAAGAAAAGCTTTGAGAATTGACTAGACTTACCCTTAAAAGTCCAAGATAGTGACTGAGATACAAGCTTGGTCATGGCATACACATTAAAGTCAAGGAGACAGGCACAAGAATCAAATTTATGACAGGAGGACAATTGGGTTGCAAAAATGTCTTCAAACAAATATTCACCATGCTATCCAGTTAAGGTTCTGAAAACCCTGGGTAACACATTCTACCTACAGGAAAAACAAGGTTCAAATTCAAGGTTTTCTAATAGCTAATTAAAATAAAGCAAGAGAGTAACCACAAGAGAACAGAGAGAGAGGGAGGGACTGAAATTAAGATTGAGATTCTGTCTGTCATTGGATAAAAACAAGCAGCCATCACCAAAAAGTGTACAAACAGTAAATGCTGGAGAAGGTGTGGAGAAAAGGGAACCCTCTTACACTGTTGGTGGGAATGTAAATTGGTATAGCCACTATGGAGAACAGTATGGAGGTTCCTTAAAAAACTAAAAATAGAACTACCATATGATCCAGCAATCCCACTCCTGGGCATATATCCAGAGAAAACCATACTTCGAAAAGATACATACACCCCAATGATCATAGCAGCACTATTTACAATAGCCAAGACATGGAAGCAACCCAAGTGCCATGAAAAGATAAATGAATAAAGAAGATGTGGCATATACATATATATAAAATATATACACACACACACATATATATATACACACACACATATGTACACACAATGGAATACTAATCAGCCATAAAAAAGAATGAAATTCCACCATTTGCAGCAACATGGATGGACCTAGAGAATATTATGTTTACTGAAATAAGTCAGACGGAGAAAGACAAATACTGTATGAAGTCACTTATATGTGGAATCTAGGAAATAATACAAATGAACATATATGCAAAACAGAAATAGACTCACAGATATAGAAAACAAACTAGTGGTTACAAAAGGGGAGAAGAAGAAGGGAGGGGCAAACTAGGGGTATAGGATTAAGAGATACAAACTACTATGTATAAAATAGATAAGTAACAAGAATATATGTATAGCACAGGGAATTCTAGCCGTTATCTCGTAATAACTTTTAATGGAGTATAATCTGTAAAAAATACTGAATCACCACGCTATACACCTGAAACTAATATAATATTGTAAATCAACTCTACTTAAATAAAAAAAAAAAACTCAGTTTCAAAATTTCTGTCTTTAAAATATTCCAAAAGGCATGACAGATGCTGAAAGTGTGAACTTTCAAATGCAATTATGTTGAATGCGCTTGGTACTGGTTGACTTGCTCCCAAGGTCCCACATACTTTCAGTTGAAGCCCCATCCCATACTGACTCCTAAATCTTCAGTAAAGTATTTAGACACACACACACACACACACACACACAACTATGAGTGAGTGTTTTTCTAGAACTTGATGAATAAGTTCTATATTCAATGGTTTGCTAAAAAGGAGATAGCCCTAAAGGTTAAGGACTACAGAGGACAGACACACACTAGGAGCAAGCTGTGAGAACTCACAGGTATCATGAAGACTGTCACATGCCACAGAATTAGATTTTCACCCAAGTTAACCAGGTATTCAAGGAGGAGGAAGCCCCCAGATGACAGCATGGCTATTCTAATTTTGCCTCCTCCATTTCATTATCCATATAACTTCTGAGTGAGTTTTCTAAGACACAAATCTAAGCATGCCCTACTTATGATCAAGATTCTTCGATAATTTCCCATTGCCTACTTGATTAAAAAAAAAGAAGAAGAGGGGCTTCCCTGGTGGCGCAGTGGTTGAGAGTCCGCCTGCCAATGCAGGGGACATGAGTTTGATCCCTGGTCTGGGAAGATCCCACATGCCGTGGAGCAACTAAGCCAGTGAGCCACAACTACTGAGCCCGCGCGCCACAACTACTGAAGCCCGCGCGCCTAGAGCCCGTGCTCCGCAATGAGAAGCCACCACAATGAGAAGCTCACACACTGCAACAAAGAGTAGCCCCCGCTCGCCGCAACTAGAGAAAGCCCACACACAGCAGCAAAGACCCAACACAGCCAAAAATAAATAAATAAAATAAATAAATTTATAACAACAACAAAAAAAAGAAGAAGATAAAAACCTTTGCAAAGCATTTAAGGCCTTTCCCAGCTTCTTGCAAAGTGCCTGGTGAGCAGTGGGTTCTCTAAACATGGAGCATGAGCATGGTTCCCTCTTTCTATCAGGCCTCAACTCAAAAATCACAGAACTTCTCTGAAAGGTCACCCCTGGCCATCTACTAGAATGCCAACAAGCCCTCTCCCCCAAATTTTCATAGCCCTCTTCTATACTTATCTTCTCTCCTCAGTTCTTTCAATATCTAACATATTATATACTTTACTTATTTAACTTATTGTCTGTCACCCTCAGTAGGCATATATAAAACATCACCTATAAACATAACCTCTAGGTAGACAGGGATTTTTGACTTTTTAATTTGTCCACTACTATCTCCATTACCTAGAACCGGGCTTGGCACACAGCAAGTGCTTCATAAAATATATGTAGGATGGATGGGTGCGTGGATCATTAAAACCTCGACCCCAAAACCAGTTCCACCTGAAGCCTCCAGGAAGATTTAGATATTCCTGCTTCTCTCTCCTTCCCCGTACATAACTTCTCTTATCATATTGTACTTCTTTGTATGTTGAGCTGAAAACTTCATTGAAATCAAGGGCCTCACTTTCATTTGTATGTACTTAGAAGTGACTCCTTTGTGCTTGGTACATGATATGTCATTGAATAAATGAATGATTGATTATACCCTTATTTTAAAGACGAAGAAAATAAGGTTTAAAAAGGTTAAATAACTTTTAAGGACACACACTAGTAAGTTGCAGATGTAAGATACTAACCCAAATGTATGCCAAGCCATTCCTTTATTTTTCCTTGTCACTACTACCATATCTCCCTACAATGTTCTATCCTGTCCCACATTTTCTATTATTCATATTGTACCTATTACTAAGTCCCTGTGCAAATCAAATCCCACCTATTCAATGAAATCTTCCAGATGACTCTTATTCACAGTAATTTCTCCTTTTTTTTTACCAGGAAGTTCCTGAGATAGCTCTCAGGGTAAATGGGGGAGGTTATAAGGTAAGGTTTGTGGCCTTGGAGAACAGCTTATCCACTTGTGTTCCTCACTCCATATTCAGGCTCTTGGTGCAAAGGCCTACCTGTTTTGCAGGTAATGCACCCTCCATTGGTCCCCAACCTCAGGTAACAGTCTCTCATGATCTGCATATCTCTCCTAAGGACTTATGTGGCTGGTGATGGATGCAATTGTTTCCTTGGTTTGACTGAGCTGAGCTTCCAAGAGAAGCTGCAGAATGAAGCAACTCTGAATAATCCGCATCCCCACCCTGGGATTAGCACTCAGGATACATAAAGCTTTTCCCCTCCTCTCTCCGTCTCTGTTTCTGTTGAAAGAAAGGGTTTCAACCTTTCCCAAATGTGACTCTTGCAAGGTTGTTTCATGAGAAGCAAAAGCTTATTTCCTATTAGCCATTTCCTCATGTTACCACATGGAAAATAGACTTTTCATTGGCCCAACTTCTCCCTTTTTAAATAGAGGTGCATATACCAACATCAGAAATAACAATTTTTGTTTTCAATGGTCCTTGAAAAGTAATGTAAAGAGATACTTACAGTTGAAAAAATATGCTTGTTACTTGTTCTCATTTTCTCATCTCAAGCTGAGACATATACACTCAGAACCTGCAAAAACCACAATAAATTCTTCTCTAATGTCTTCCGTACTTAAAATCTTCAGTACATACCCAACCATCTTATTCAGTAATAATGTGCCACCCTAGTTTGTAACTGCACTACAACATTTAACCCTTAATTGTGTCTACATAAAATGTTGAGATATCCACAATCTGAGAAGCCGTAGTGAATTAAAACAGCAGGACCACCTGTGTTCAGATCCCACCTCCATCATTTATCAGCTGTGCGAAGTTAAGTTCCTTAAAGTCTCAGTCTCATTTTCCTCATTTTAAAATGGTATCCTATCACTTCATAAAGTTGTTATATTTAATTTGCAAATAGTAATTAATAAATGATAGCTATATGGGAGTTTATTATGCACCGGGCACTATGTTGATCTAACTGTCAGAGAAATCTGAAGAAACTCAGAAGCTGAGCACAGGGCTTGGTACATCGTAGACAACTAAAATATACTGAAGGAATGAAGCTCAGAGAAGCTAAGAAGGTCCGGGTCTATCAGGATATTGGTAGAGCTCTGAGTGGAGCCCAGGTATGCCTGACCGCAAAGCCCATGTCCCTGACCCCTGCACTATATTCTGACAACGTCCAGAGTGCCCAGGACAAGGGCTGGCACAGAAAGGCCCTGATACATGGCGTTTTGTTTACCATGGGCCCTCTGACATTAGAGAGGACTAGAAGAGTGGTCTTTGAACGCGGGCTCACCAGTTTCCAGCAGGGCCTTGAGCCCACTGGTCAGGGCTACGTGGTTTTCCTAGCCGAGGACCGAGGTGAGATGGAAAATGCACCCTTCTTCACTCCTCTATTCTCTTCCCCCCACAATTGCAGTGCCGGGTGAGCGGCCCGGGGGACGCACTTCTGGAACCCCTTTTTCCTCTGAGACTCGCAGGCTAGCCGAAGCGACTGCGGCCCTGGGTTGGACGGAGCCTGTTTCCAGTCGGACCGCGTCCGGCGACGCACCCGAGCTCCGCGCCTGCGCACTCAGCCCGTCGCCGCGCCGGCCCTGAGGACGTGTGCACGCTGCCTTCGCGGCTCCTGGGCCTTGAGATGCGCGGCTCGCGGGCCCGTGCCAGCTCCAGGTGCGTGAGGAGGATTTCAAGAACCCAGGTGTGAGGTGGAGCGATCCCCCGGGAAAGGTCGGGCCTGCCTCGGTCCCTCCAAGGTGCCCGGGGACCCAGCACGGGGGCGCCACGACCTCAGCTCCTTTGC